>NC_133150.1:47698354-48073354 GCF_048418815.1 Hemitrygon akajei | reverse complement strand
TTCTTCCCCTCAGCCATCAGATTTCTGAACAGTCTATGAATCCATAAATAGAACCTCAGTACTTTGCTCTCTTTTTGTGCTTGTTATTTCTTAATATATTTCTTCTTGCACATTATTGTATCTCTTATTGCAGTGTACTGTTGCCGCAAAACAACAGATTTAATGACATCTGTCAGTGATTATAAACCTGATTCAGATTCAGACATGATAGTAGATACCTTGACAACTGTAATTACCACCTAGAGTGGTTAAGTAGTACAAGTACCAGAAGGGAGTGTTGGTGGGCAACTGTGAGAAGGCGGGGGTCGATCAGAAGTCTGCACATCAAGGCCCCTTCAGCCAGAGCCATGGACCTCTGGGGAAGTTGAGCAGGGCTTGTTTTTTAACCAGCACCTTTCTGATGGCAGGTCCTGAAACTGAAGCATTAACTCCTGTTTCTCTCCACACAGATGCTGCCTGACCTGCTGAGTGTTTCTACAGTTTTCTGTTTTTAATTCAGACTTTCAGCATCCGCAGTTTGATATAAGAGCCTGCCAAAGGAAATGAGGGCGGAATGTACTTTAAACTCTCAAGTGTAAAAGTTGTTGGGAAAATTACAAACTCCAATTCTGAGAGAAAGAGAAACAGATTGAGCTTTTAAAAAAAACCTTAGTTTTATAAATCTCACCAAGCTGTGGCCCTGAATTTGTCAAAGCTCCCCCTGCTGCTGGGAGTGCAGAAGTGCAGAGAGGTCGGGTGCTGGTGAACTGGTAGATTACACTCAGTGCTGTATGTCTCTACATTCAGTGACCACTTCATTAGTGACCACCTCCTGTACCTTATAAAGTGGCCACTGAGTGTACATTAGTACTGGTTTATTATTGTCACATGGATACATTCCTGCATACTGTTCAGAGAAATCAGAATCAGAATCAGGTTTAATATCACCAGCATATGCCGTGGAATTTGTTAACTTTGCGGCAGCAGTACAATACATGATAATATAGACAAAAACTGTGAATTACAGTAAGTCAAATTAACTAAGCAGGGTAAAAATAGAAGTAAAAAATTAGTAAGGTAATATTCATGGGTTCAACGTCCTTTCAGAAATCGGATGGCAGAGGGGAAGAAGCTGTTCCTGAATCGCTGAGTGTGTGTGCCTTCAGGCTCCTGTACCTCCTCCCTGTTGAGAAGAGGGTACACCCTGGGTGGTGGGGGTCCTAAATGATGGACGCTGCCTTTTTGAGGCATCGCTCGTTGAAGATGTCCTGGATACTACAGAAGATAGTGCTCACGATGGAGCTGGCTGAGTCGACAAGCTTCCACAGCCCCTCGCAATCCTGCGCACACCAGGCTGTGGTGTAGCCAGTCAGAATGCTCTCCACTGGACATTTTCAGACACTTGTACGAAACAGCAAGGTGGCAGTACTCTCTGAGGAAGGGCCCAACACACATAGCTTTTTATTTTTGCTCAATATGACAAACCATAGATCCACATCTACCTCAACTCTGAACTGATTTCACAACCGACAGACTCACTATCAAGAACTCTACAACTCATGGTCTCAGTATTATTTATTTACTTTTTGCATGATTTGTCTTCTTTTTCAGATTGGTCAGTCCTTGTTTATGTATAGATTTTCATAAATTCTGTTGTACTTCTTTACTTTCCTGAAAATAAAAGAAAATGAATCTCACTGTGACATGTATGCATGTGGATAATACATTTACTTTGAACCTTCGAATCATTTCAACCATGTAAACGGCACATTTGGGCAGATTTCATTTCACAAAACCAACAGTTAAGTATCAGAGACATCACTGAAGTACGTTCAGAGTGATCCCACAGCCCCCAAGTTTCAGAATGGTGTGATATCCCTTTAGGACAGAAATGGAGAGCAGATTTTTAGCCAGAGGGTGGTGAATCTGTGGAATTCATTGTCATGGATGGCTGTGGAGGTCATGTCATGTCAAAGCAGATCCTTGATTAGTAAGGGTGTCAAAGGTTATGGGGAGAAAGCAAGAGAATGGGGTTGAGGGAGAAAGTAAGCCATAATAGAATGGCTCAATGGCCTAATTCTGTTTCCTATGTTTTTTGGTAAGGCTGGATTATCTTAAGACCATAAGATATGGGAGCAGAATTAGGCCATTTGGCCCATCAAGTCTGCTCCACCATTTCATCATGGCTGATCCATTTTCCCTCTCAGCCCCAAATCTCCTGTCTTTGCCCTGTATTACTTCATGCCCTGACTAATCAAGAACCTATCAACCTCTGCCTTAAATAACCCAAAGACATGGCCTCCACAGCTGTCTGTGGCAATGAATTCCACAGATTCACCACTCACTAGCTAAAGAAATTCCTCCCCATCTCTATTCTAAAAGGACACCCTTTTATTCTGACGCTGTGTCCTCTAGTCTTGGACTCTCCCACCATAGGAAGCATCCTCCCTACTTCCACTCTATCAAGGCCTTTCACCATTCAATAGGTTTCAATGAGGTCACCCCTCACTCTTCTGAATTCTAGTGAGTACTGGCCCCGAGCCGCCAAACAGACTTCATGTGACAATTGTGATGCTTTCCTTTCTCCAGGCCACCTGTCTTTGGATGAGTTTATCGACGGAGCTCGCAAGGATAAATGGGTGATGAAGATGCTGCAGATGGATGTGAACCCAGGCAGTTGGATTAATGAGCAGAGACGGAAAAGTGCTCTGTTCTAACCGTGCTGTAAAATGCCACAGGATGTGACAAATTTGTAAGCACTCAGATGTAGGGATATAGAATACAAGCAAAGGTTAGTTTGTTGCATAGAATACTGCAAGTCCAGTTCACTCGTTCATTGGCGAGAACTAGGCCCTCGTGTTGCAGGGTCGCCTGTTTCAGCCACCCAGGAGGAGAGACGCCAGGAGAGAGCAGAGGTACTGGAATCCCTACTGGTTTGGGAGGCTGGCCCCTCCCATCGGTGCTGCACCCCCAGTATTTGCTCGGTGCTGCTCTCCAGCATTCGCTTAATGCTGCCCTCTGTTGTTTGCTCGGCGCTACCCTCCAGTGTTCGTTTAGTGGAAGAACAAGCTGGACCAGGATAACTTACCATCAATCTACAATGGGTCATGCCACTCAGAGACTTGGGCTATATGTTTTTTTCTTTGTGACTGTATGTTTCTCTGCTGTCGTTGTCACATGTGCTATTCATGCTATACGCTATGTGTAGCGTGCTGTGTGTTGTGGGTAATGTGTTTTACACTTTGGGCCTGGAGGAACACTGTTTCATTGGGCTCTATTCTTGTATGGTTGAATGATAATTAAATTTGAACTTAAACTTGTTCCACCTAGCACACCAATTTTTTTTTAAAAGAAATGTTCCTCTTAGAAACTCTGTGATGTGGAAGAGATGAATCACAGGCAGGTAAATTCATTGATTTCTTTCAGTGTCTTTTGAGCATTTGTGTATGCAGCCTTATTAAGCACATTTTGTGTCCTGGTTCTGTTATTCTGTTACCATGGTCACTAGTGTTAAGGCCGAGCAACCCTCTAGTATTGATCTTTTGTTAGTCTGAAGGGCAATGCGAGGAAGTGGGTTTTCTACCTACAGAGATGTTCTGTCGAATACTCAAAGCCTGTATGTACAGTTGTAAAAGCAATGGTTTAATCAGAGCTTTCTAAGGAGAGTTGGATTACCACTTGAGACAGAATCTTCTTGACCAGAGAGAAATGGAACTGAAAGGATAGCTCTACCAGGAGCCGGAACAGGAACAGCACTGAATGACCTCATCCACTGTACTGTGGCAGTGCAAAGATGACTGAATTTTATAAAATTGTTAGCACCGCCAACAACTTTGAAAAGTATTGAACCCGAACACAGAACTACGGATACAATGACATGGGCCTGCCGCCAAAGATCTTCATCACTTTTGAAAAGCATTTTTAAATTTTGAAACGTAAATCAAATTACTGCACTCAGTGAGATGATGGTTTGGTGATATTGTTGAATCAGTAATCTCGCTGACCTCCCTGAGGACCACAGAAGCTGTTGCTGGGCCCCATATCATTGACTTAGTTGGGGGTGACTGAGTTTTGTGAATTAATGTGTACTTTGTTAATGAAATCAATAAAACAATGTTTTGTTATGACATGTGAGCATTATTTTCATCTGTGGATTTGGATCTAAAGATGATGTGAACTTCCAGGCCCCCACAATGATCGAGAACGCCATTTGGCCCTCTGACCTAAATGGCTGCTGCATCAGCTCAGGCCCACTTCCACCCGATATCTGCTTAACCATCTTCCACATTCTTGATCTGTTCTCAGCAGGAGTTGGTGTGATGCTGGTAATCACAGTCCAAGTTCTCTATCTCCAAATGACCTCACTATGCCTCACCCCAACCTTCCCCTCTTCCGATGTCCTCCTTACCTCTACCTCCACACCTCTCTCCTCTCCCTCATCCTCCATGCCCCTCCTCTCCACTCCACTCCCCCAACCTTCCCTCCCCTCCATGCCCCGAGTGATATAGACATAGAACACTATAGCTCTTCGGCCCATCCAGTCCATGCTGAACCATTAGCCTGCCTAGTCCCATCGACCTGCACCTGGATCATAGCTCTTCATACCCCTCCCTTTCCTGAACTTAGCCAAATTTCTCTTAAATGTCGAAATCGACTCTGCATCCACCACTTCCTCTGGCAGTTCACTCCATACTCTCACCACTCTCTGAGTGAAGGAGGTGCCCCTCTTGTTTCCCTTAAGCGAGGCAAATGCAGAAGGTGAGGGCCAGTTGCCTGCCTTTTTATCACTGGGGGATGACTCTGTGATATTCTGTTACCCAGATTTCTGCGGTTTGGATTATAGACTTTTTTGTCAGTCTAATAGTTTCTTTATATATCGTGTGTTGTTCACCTGACCTTTCTCTTTGTGTGTGTGTGGGGGAGTGGGATTTGGGCGTCGATGTGCTGCTCTGTTTTTGTCTGTTTTTTTGTGCAGGGAGGAGGGATTTGGGAGTCGATGACCGTGTTCTTTTCTTTCTTGGTTTTGTGGCTATCTGGAGAAGAAGAATTTCAGAGTGGTATACTTTGACAATAAATGTGCCTTTGATCCTTTGAACATTTCACCTTTTATCCTAAACCCATGACCTCTAGTTGCATCACACAACCTCAATGGAAAAAGCCTGCTTGCATTTACTCTATCTATATCCTTCATAATTTTGTATACCTCTTTCAAATCTCCCCTCAATTTTCTACATTCTAGGGAATAAAGTCCTAATCTCTTCAGCCTTTCCCTATAACTCAGATCTTCAAGTTCTGAAAGCATCCTTGTAAATTTTCTCGACAATTTTTCCATCTTATTTCCATCTCTCCTGTGGGTAGGTGACCAAAGCTACACACAATACTCAAGATTGGGCCTCTTGCAACTTATACAACTTCAACATAACTTCCCATCTCCTGTATTCAATACATTGATTTATGATGGTCAATGTACCAAAAGATTTCCTGTTTTCTTCCTTCTTCCCCTCGTTTTTAACAGTGGTCATATCTAGCTCAAAATGTCACCTTATCTCCTCACCTGCTCATCACCTCCCTCTGGTGCTCCTCCCCCTTCCCTTTCTTCCATGATCTTCTACCCTCTCCTAGCAGACTCTCCCTTCTCCATCCCTGTATCTCTTTTGCCAATCAACTTCCCAGCTCTTTACATCACCCCCCTCTTCCGGTTTTACCTATCACTTACCACCTTGTATGTCTTCCTCCCCTCCCCTACAGTCTTACTCTGATCCCTCCCCTCCCTCTCCAGTCCTGAAGCAGGGTCTCTGTTTATTTACTTCCACAGATGCTGCCTGACCTGCTTAGCTCCTGCAGCATTTTGTGTTTTGCCAAGTTACTCTACCTCTCAGGACTCTTTTGAATCTCTCCTATCTTACCTGGTATCTGTGCCCTCTGGTATTGAAACCCCCCTCCCCATCCTGGGGAAAAGACTCGGCCTTTGAAATGTCTCAGCCTCAGAAATATTTGGTGACCTTAACCACCTCAGGACTCTTGGTCAGAGAGATCCCAGAGGCCCACATTGCTCAGAGAGGGAGTTCCTCCTCATCTTCATTTTACTTGGGCAACCTCTCACTGTGACAGGATGCTCCATCATTGTGGAGCAGTTTGGAATCAATAACAAGCATACAAAATTTCAAAGCTCAAAGTAAACATTATCATCAAAGTACACGCGCGCCACCATATCCCACCCTGAGGTTCATCTTCCTGCGGGCATGCTCAGCAAATCTATAGATCAGTAACTATAACAGGATCAATGGAAGATCAAGCAGAGTGCAGAAGACAACAAACTGTGCAAGTGCAAATATAAATAAATAGCAATAAATAACGAGAACATGAGATAATGAGATAAAGAATCCTTAAAGTGAGATAATTGGTTGTGGGAACATTTCAATGATGAGGCAAGTGAAGTTGAGTGTAGTTATCCCCTTTCGTTCAAGAGCCTGATTGAGGGATAATAACTATCTCTGAACCTGGTGGTGTGGGTCCTGAGGCTCCTGTACCTTCTTCCCGATGGTCAAGGGGTAATAACTGTTCCTGAACCTGGTGGTGTGAGTCCTGAGGCTCCTGTACCTTCTTCCCGATGGTCAAGGGGTAATAACTGTTCCTGAACCTGGTGGTGTGAGTCCTGAGGCTCCTGTACCTTCTTCCTGATGGTCAAGGGGTAATAACTGTTCCTGAACCTGGTGGTGTGAGTCCTGAGGCTCCTGTACCTCCTTTCAGATGCCAGCAGTGAGCAGAGAGCCTGACCTGGGAGGTGGGGATTCCTGACGATGGATGCTGCTTTCCCCCGACAGTTCTTCATGGAGATGTGCTCAGTGGTTAGCAGGGCTTAATATCACTCCATGCTCTTCCAAGTTCCACGAGTTCTGGTTCAATGGTTCCTCATAACTCAATCCTCGCCTGGAGATCATCTCAATGAGAACAAAACTCAGTGTGGTGTAACGGGAGTGATTTCAGCAGCTTCCATTACTGCTGTGGCAATATCTGTTAAAGATTTTGTAAAGCATGGCAAGACTCAGCCATGCTTTACAGGCAGCTAACAAAACCACAAACTGTTCTGTTAATGACTCTTCTTCCGGACTACTATCCCTGCAATCCACAGCCTTTGGGAAATGTGGTTTTGAACCGACTGTATGACCTGGCATTTTTGTGGTATCCTGATGGATTCAGCGAACTGGACTCTCAAGAGCGCAGGCACGGCCACGGCAGCCATTGCTGGAGCGGAGTTGGGGCTGGGTTGAAGCGGCGGGGCCTGGGCCTGGGCCCGTGAGTGAGAAATGACCTGAAGTTTGGCTGATTAAAGCACTGAGCAAGATCGAAAAGGTCAAGGTGTAGATGGTTCGTCCATCGTCGTCGACGCAGACCTCGGGTGTCGAGACTAGCGCATGATTTGGATTTAAGTGAGGGAGAGTTGCGCAGCATCAGCCTCACTCTCTCTTCCCAATTCCCATCTGGATCCAGTGGCAAGACAGGAGTCGAGACGGCTGGAGATGGGACTAGGCGCAGTGGATGACCAGGACGTCTTCTGTGTCTTGTCATGCTCTATGCGTTCCACGACACTTGCAGAGACCTGCAAGTCATTTGTGGACATCTTCTTGACCGTTGGACCTTACATTGGTCTTGTCCGGTCAACCTGCCAGAGTCCGTCTTCACATGCTGGGATCACCGAGGGTTTGAGACCTGTCCGCTAGGAGAGCTGGGTGCCACAGGTGAGAGCTGGGTGCCATCTGGGGGCCAAAGGTGGACAAACCGCCTGAAAAGGATGCAACATGCTCCCCCGCCAGAGGTGCTACCCCTCCCTGACACCCCGTACACCCGGGTCAAGGTGTAGAGGCCGAAGGTGAAGGACGAACCAGTCTTCAGCTCATTATCCTGTGAGGCTTTACTCACCTCAGGGCTGAACTGTCTCCACGGCTGTGAACCCATTTTCAGGGATTCTGTGGTTCATGCTCTGTGCATTATTTGTTTACATTTTTATTGTTTGCACCATTTGTTCTTTATTTGCACATTGTGTGCTTGGCGGTCTTTGTTGTTTGGGGTGTTTTAATGGCTTCTGTTGGGTTGCTTTGTTTTGTGGCTGTCTGCAAGAAGACGAGTCTGAGGGTTATATATAGTATACAGACTTCGATAATAAATGTACTTGGAAAATCTCTCTACTTTTATACGCCACAACACGCACAAAATTCTGGAAGAATTTCGAAGGCCAGGCAGTGGCCGAGACCCTTCACCAGGACGGGAAAGGAATGGGAAGAGCCGGAATAAGAAGGTGGGTATGGAGAATGAGTTGGCAGGTGACAGGTGAAACCAGGTGAAGGGCAAGGGTGGGTAGGGAAGGGGTGAAGAAGTTAGAAACTGGGAGGAGGGAAAAATAAATAAATCAAGGATGGGGTAAGAAGGGGAGGAGGGGCATTAACGGAAGTTAGAGAAGTCAATGTTCATGCCATCAGGTTGGAGGCTACCCAGACGATATATATATAAGGTTCCTCCAACCTGAGTGTGGCTTCATCTTGGCAGTAGAGGAGGCCATGGATAGACATATCAGAATGGGAATGGGACATGGAATTAAAATGTGTGGCCACTGGGAGATCCTGCTTTCTCTGGCAGACAGAGTGTACCTACTTCACCTGTGAGTCTGCTGGGGTGATATACTGCGTCCAGTGAGGCCTTCTATACGAGTCCCAATGCAGACTGGGAGACCATTTCACTGAACACCTACACTCTGTCTGCCAGTTAATGCCCCTCCTCCCCTTCTTACCCCATCCCTGATTTATTTATTTTCCCCCCCCTCTCCTTTTTGTTCTCTCTTTCTGCCCATCACTCTGCCTGTTCTCCATCTCCCTCTGGTGCTTCCTCCCCCCTTTCTTTCTCCCGAGGCCTCCCGTCCCATGATCCTTTCCCTTCTCCAGCTCTATATCACTTTCGCCAATCACCTTTCCAGCTCTTAGCTTCACCCCACCCTCTCCTGTCTTCTCCTATCATTTCGCATTTCCCCCTCCCCCACTACTTTCAAATCTCTTACTATCTTTCCTTTCAGTTAGTCCTGACGAAGGGTCTCAGCCTGAAACGTCGACAGCGCTTCTTCCTATAGATGCTGCCTGGCCTGCTGTGTTCCACCAGCATTTTGCATAGCGTTATATTGCTTACTTTCTAAACTTGTGTCATAAATGTACCTTATGCTAATTGTCAATCATTAGGAATTTATTATCAAATTAACAAATATTTTATTATATGTTAATTTATTTGTAGTAATATCACTTTATGTGTTGTACGTACGGTTGTACACCTTAGTCCAGAGGAACATTGTTTTGTTTCGTATGTGCATCTGGTTGAATGACAATGAACTTGACACTACATCAGGATAATTGTCCACTGGCTCAGAAATTGCAATTAATCAATTTATTAATTGAGATACAGTGTGACGTGGACCATGCCAGCCCTTTGACCTGCACTGCCCAGCAATCCCCGATTTAATCCCAATCTAATCATGGGACAATTTACCATGACCAATTAATCTGCCAACTGGTACGTCTTTGGACTGTGGGAGGATACTGGAGCACCCGGAGGAAACACACACGGATGTGGGAAAACATACAAACTCCTTACAGGCAGTAACGGGAATTGAACCAAGGTTGCCTGGACTGTAAAGCGTTGTGCTAACCACTACATTAGCATGCCGCTCTTTTTTTTAAGAGAGATGTCAAGACTTTAAACATTGCTCAAGGAATTTCTAAAACAGCCAACTGTGAGGCTCTGTTCAAAGTTTGAAGTACATCTGTCATCGAAGTACACAAACTATATGCAACCTTGAGATTTGTCTTCTTACTGGCAGCCACAAAACAACGAAATGCCACAAAACCCGTGAAAAAAGACCGTCAAACTCTCAATGTGTGAACAAAGGAACAAGTCGTGCAAACAATAAAAATCTAAGCAAAATCTCAGAACCTAAAGTTTATGAAAGTGCGTCTGCAGCTCCGAATCCAGTTCATCGCTGCAGCCAGTCCCAGAGCCCATTAATTGTAGGCCGCGGTTTCTGTTCAGCGCAGGGACGAGTAAACCTCGCAGAGCAGCAAGCTGAACGCTGGCCCGTCCCTCACCTCTGACCCCGACACCTCGACCTTTTCAATATGCTCCTGCGCTTAGATCAGCCGAACCTCGGCTTCTCCCTTGCTCTAGGGCCCAGGCCCCACCACCTTGATTTGGCGTTAATACAAAGAAGGAATAGGATGAAGAAAGATTGTGGAGAACTCCTTGAAAATACTTCCAGGATTGAATGGCTTGTCATATGAGGAGCGTTTGATGGTTCTGGGCCTGTATTCACTGGAATTCAGAAGAATGAGGGGTGGTCTTATTGAAACCTATCAAATGTTAAAAGGCCTTGAAGGAGTGGATGTGGAGAGGATGTTTCCTATGGTGGGAGAGTCAAAGACCAGAGGACACAGCCTCAGAACAGAGAGGTGTCCATTTAGAACAGAGATGAGGAGGAATTCCTTTAGCCAGAGAGTGGTGAATCTGTGGAATTCATTGCCACAGGGGCTGTGGAGGCCGAGTCTTTGAGTAGATTTAAGGCACAGGTTGATAGAAATTCCTGATTCATTAGGGCAAAAAGTGACATGGGGAGAAGACAGGAGTTTGGGGCTATAGGGAAATGGATCAGCCGTGATGAAATAGAGGAACAGACTTGATGGGCCAAATGGCCTCTTTTATCTTATGGTAATGAATCAGGGAGTGTAAGTGACGTGCCACACATGTGATCGCCACTATGGTTTCAAGTTTTTGTCAATTCCTAGACACATTTCCCATGCACTGATCCTTGCTGCATACTAAATCCTCCCCATTTCTCCTATAATGTCATAAGATTACAGCCTCACCATTGTGTGAGGCTCTACAGTATATTACAGCATCTGGAAGACAATACTCCAAAAGGTCAGGCACGCCTGGATTACACATAAACATAACAACACTTAATCCTTTCCCATGGCCCACACAATACGTTAAGGTGTCATTGTGCAAGAATATCATCTAGCACTTTGTACTTTAGATAATAACATGCCTGAGATTAATTAATATTTGTTCCTATTCAAATACTGGTTACCAAGTTTCATTTAAAATGTACAGTATATCCTGTACTGTTTTTCAAATTTGCTTACGGTAAAATTTACCAGGATAGAGTTACCAAGTTTTATTTTAATCAGAGTATAATTGTGGAGGGAATGAAAACTTAGAACATGGACTATAGAGCAGAGAATATAGAATATGGAACATAGAAAACTACAGCACAGTACAGGCCCTTTTGCCTACAATGTCATGCCAACCTCTTAACTCACTCTAAGATCAAACTCACCCTCTCCTCCCATATAGTTGTCCTTTCTTTTACATCCACGTACGTCCATGAAACTCGAAGAATCTCTTAATCGCCCCTAATGCATCTGCTTCTACCACCAACCCTAGCAGTGTGTTCAATGCACCCACCAGTCTGTGTAAAAAATTTAACTCTGTCATCCCTCTACAATCACCCTACAAGTATGCCCCCTTGTAGTAGCCATTTCTGCCTGGCAAACATTGAGAAGCTACAAGAAAACAGAGTCAGCTAATACCAGAAAATTTTACTGAACAATTACATGTATAGAGGAGATTATATAGAAATACAAGTAAGCAGCATTTGTTTATTATGTGCCCTGTCATATGATGAGGGTGATCATAGTCTTCCCATGACCATGATTGTTCTTGGCAATGTTTTCTACAGAAGTGTTTTGCCATTGCCTTCTTCTGGGCAGTGTCTTTACAAGATGGGTGACCCCAGCCATTATCAATACTCTTCAGAGATTGACTGCCTGGTGTCAATGGTTGCAGAGCAGGGCTTGTGATCTGCACCAGCTGCTCGTACGACCATCCACCACTGCTCCCATGGCTTCACGTGACCCTGATCGGGGGGCTAAGCAGGTGCTACACCTTGCCCAAAGGTGACCTGCAGGCTAGCAGAGGGAAGGAGCACCTTACACATCCTTTTGTAAAGGCGCATTTTCACCTCACTACCATTTAAGCACAGGAAAGTTAAAATACGATTTTGCAGCCCAACCCAACACTTGGGACTCCACTAGTCTAAAGGTCTTTGTGGATTCAACAGGTGCCTTGTCCAACAATGATCACACTGTTCCTGACTCCTCATGATATGAGTTATAATTTTACTGCAAGAATGTTTTTTAATGAACTCAAGAGGAATGTAGAAAGAACACAGAAGCTAGTTAGACCTGTTTCTGGTTGCACGCACACCACGAGTTCAGCACAGAATCGGAAGGAATGGAAGTGGACTTGGCATGTGCGGAGAGAAGCAGCACCTCCCGTGGTGCAGAGGGCAAGGAGGTGCCTGTGGCTGAAGAACCAAGAACATAGGACAGTACAGCTTAGTAAAAGGAGGCCTTTTGGCCCGCTATGTTCTGCCCACCTTTCAAACCTTCTCTAAGATCAACCTCAAACACAAGATTGTCTGCAGATGCTGGAAATCCAAACAGACACACACAAAATGCTGGAGGAACTCAGCCGGTCAGGCAGTATCTATGGGCTGGTTCGGTCCAAGTGCCCTGAAGAAGGGTCTCAATTCTGCCTGACCTGCTGAGTTTGTCCAGCATTTTGTGAGTTTTGCCTAAGATCAATCTAACCCTTCCCTCCCATATTAGCCCTCACTTTTTTTTTTAATCCCTGTACCTTTCTACGAGTCTCTTAAATGTCCCTAATATACCAGCCTGTGGCAGACAGTTCCATGCACCCACCATTCTCTTTGAAACAACCGACTACCGACACACCCCCTGTACTTCAATCACCTTAAAATTATGGCCTCTCATGTTAGTCATCTCCACCCTAGGAAAAAGCCTCTGGCTGTCCATCTGACTGACACCTTTCAAGTCACCTCTCATCCTCCTTCTCTCCAAGGAGCATAGCCCTATGAACCTATCCTCATATGCATGCTCTTTGTCTTACAACCAAAGAGGAGATGCTCTCTTTTTTAATTTTGAAAGGGAGGGGCAAAGGAAGCCCTGTTTGAATGGGATCCAGTCACCCTCCCCCCCATCCCCCATGGGGAACAGCGTAGTCAGTGCTGATCTCCAGTGTTTGCTCATTGCTGCTCTCCAGGAGTCGCTCAGTGCTGATCTCCAGTGTTCATTCAGTGCTGATCTCCAGTGTTCACTCAGTGCTGCTCCCTAGTGTTCACTCAGTGCTGATCTCCAGTGTTCACTCAGTGCTGCTCCCTAGTGTTCACTCAGTGCTGATCTCCAGTGTTCATTCAGTGCTGATCTCCAGTGTTCACTCAGTGCTGATCTCCAGTAGTCACTCAGTGCTGCTCCCTAGTGTTCACTCAGTGCTGCTCCCTAGTGTTCATTCAGTGCTGCTCCCTAGTGTTCACTCAGTGCTGATCTCCAGTGTTCACTCAGTGCTGATCTCTAGTGTTCATTCAGTGCTGATCTCCAGTGTTCATTCAGTGCTGATCTCCAGTGTTCACTCAGTGCTGATCTCCAGTGTTCACTCAGTGCTGATCTCCAGTGTTCATTCAGTGCTGCACTCCAGTGTTTGCTCGTTACTGCCCTCCAGTAGTCGCTCAGTGCTGCTCCCTAGTGTTCATTCAGTGCTGCTCTCCAGTGTTCACTCAGTGCTGCTCCCTAGTGTTCATTCAGTGCTGCTCCCTAGTGTTCACTCAGTGCTGATCTCCAGTGTTCACTCAGTGCTGATCTCTAGTGTTCATTCAGTGCTGATCTCCAGTGTTCACTCAGTGCTGATCTCCAGTGTTCATTCAGTGCTGATCTCCAGTAGTCACTCAGTGCTGCTCCCTAGTGTTCACTCAGTGCTGATCTCCAGTGTTCATTCAGTGCTGATCTCTAGTGTTCATTCAGTGCTGATCTCCAGTGTTCACTCAGTGCTGATCTCCAGTGTTCATTCAGTGCTGCACTCCAGTGTTTGCTCGTTACTGCCCTCCAGTAGTCGCTCAGTGCTGCTCCCTAGTGTTCATTCAGTGCTGCTCTCCAGTGTTCACTCAGTGCTGCACTCTAGTGTTTGCTCTTTGCTGCTCTCCAGTAGTCGCTCAGTGCTGCTCCCTAGAGTTCGCTCAGTGCTGCACTCCAGTGTTGGCTCGTTGCTGCTCTCTAGTAGTCGCTCAGTGCTGCTCCCTAGTATTCATTCAGTGCTGGTTTCCAGTTTTCGCTTGCTGCTGCCCTCTAGTGTTTGCTCAGTGGAAGACAAGCTGGACCAGGACAGCATCCCATGCACCATCAAACTACAGACTGTGCCAGTCAGGAGGGCAATATGATTTTTGTGTGACGGTATGTTTTTCTGCTCTGTGCTGTGTGCTGTTGGTACTGTGTTTTGCAACTTGGCCCCAGAGGAGCACTGTTTCATTTGACTGGATTCATGTCCGGTTAAATGATAATTAAACTTGAACTTGATTCCCACACCCACTCCCGCTTCCCACAGACTGCCACACATAACAATAATATAACCTCCTAATTTCCAAGTGATTTATCTACCTGGGTTTACAGTCACTGTTGAAGAGAACCCAAGAGACATATTAAACAGTGTACCATTGTCTCTGACTCCCTCCCTCACCGGGGGGGGGGGGGGAATAGCACACAGAGTGAGATCCATCATCCGCTACTGTGTTCTTAATGTCAGAGCAACACTGTTGGATTTGGGTCTAAACTGCTAGATCAATTGTTATTTTTCATCCAGTTTAATATTATGTTTTATTGTGTGTTTGTAAATCCCTTGTTTGTAAATGTTCAGGAGATTTTCGGTAATTTGTAGTACAGTTGGTTCTGTACTTTTGCAGTTTGTCTGTGAGACGGAGATAACATTTGCAGGGAAGTCAGGCCTGTTCCTCATTTCACAGGCTCTTCTTATCAGAGAAAATGTCCTTATCGAACCAGCTGCACCTAGTTTACAGCAAAAAGGGAGAACACAGGGTCTGCAGTCCTTTAGTTCTTGCCTCCTCTGCCTCCTTGCCTTTTCCTTTAGCTTGTTACTGGCTGCTGTGCAGTACAGGCTGACCCTGTCTAGAATAAACACCAAATAAAACAGCTGTAACCCTCAGACATTCAGCTATGGCTAGTGACCTTCAGTGACCCCTTGACCCTCGGACTCTCAGTAACTGAGACAGTGGCCATCAGACCCTCAGTGACACTCGGTCCCTGAGTGACCTTTGGGCCTTCAGAGACTCTCCACTATATCCAGACACTCAGTGAGCCTCAGAGCCCCTCAGATCCTCAGCCTCCCAGACCCTCAGACCCGGGGTGGTTATTTGAACCTAAGTGACCCTCGGACATGTCCTTTCCCCAGTCCACACCCGCAGCCTCACCGCCATCTCTGCAACCACAGGATGGGGAATGGTCTCCCATGAGTCCAGGCCCTCGGTACTCTGTTTGGTTTCCACCCACCCACTGTCCTGTCATTGAACAGACAGGAGACGTGGGTATGGTCTGGGCAGGGACCTGGAACTGGTTGGATCAACCGGGTAGTGTCCAGTCCTGGGTCTAACCGTGGGATGTTTCTGAGCTGTTCATCCAGTGAGCGGCGGGGGCGGGGGGTGGGGGGTCCATTCACGTGTGCACAGCAAGATCCCACACAAGGCTTGGGACAGTGGCCAATGACAGTTGTCTGAAGAAAAACTCCATCCCAACTCCAAATGGCCATTTGGCCCCATGTATCCATGCCAGTTTCCTGCCAGAGCATTCCTATTAACCCCATCCCCTCCTCATGCCCCCATGACCCCTGTAACATTCTCTTTCCACGCATATGCCCAACGGCACTACACCCTGGGGGTAGTTTACAGGAACCCGTCTGGACTCTGGGATGTGGGAGGGAATGAAGGCACCCTGGGGATCCTGGTCACAGGGAGAACGTGACCGGACAATGCCTGAGGTCAGAATTGAACCTGAGACAACAGAGTTATCAGGCAGCAGCCCCTATCGCCACTGTGTCGCTCCGCACCTCTCCGAAGCTAGTCAGCACTTAGCTGTAACGTCTCACTCTCCAAGAGCACGGAGCTCCCTCTGTCCCGTCCCACACTGGAGGGTGAAGTCAGATTCTGACCAAGTCACTGGAGGCCCTTGAGGTCTGGCTGCAGATCCGTGACCAACACATCCATTCCTGACAGACTGCCCTCTTCTTTAAATGCTGAATGCATTGTAATTCCATTTCCAATTCCCAGACCAATATCTCTGTCCAGGACCTCCTCCACTGCCAAACTGAGGCCAGACGCTGATTGGAGGGGTAACAACTGATATTCTGCCTTAGTGTTCTCCAAACTGAATCAGGAACATTGATTTCTCTAACTTCTGATAACCACTCACTCCCTGCTGTCTCCACACTTCATTTTCCTCCTTCCTGCTGACCCCATCTCCCCCCATCCCATCCTCTCTATCTGCCCACCCCAATTCTGTTGTCCGGTTTTCCTCTTTGCTGACTTTATGGTCTACTGTCCTCTCCTATCAGATTCCACCTTCTTCGTCCTTTTGTCACTTCCACCTATCACTCCCAGCTTCTTACATCATTTTCTCCTCCCTCACCTGTATCAACCTATCAACTCTCAGCTTCTTACATCATTCTCTTCAGCAGTATCCACCTATCACCTTCCAGCTTCTTACATCATTCCCCCTCCCCTTACCTATCACCCCCCCCCCTCAGCTGTGTCCATCTCTCACCTTCCAGCCCTTGCTTCCATTTTTTACACCAGCTATATTACCTCTTTCTCTCCAGTCCTGGCGAAGGGTCTCGGCCTGAAATGTCCACTGTCTGTTTTCCTCCACAGATGCTGCTGACCTGCTGAGTTCTTCCAGCACTTTGCTCCAGATTTCCAGCATCCGTGGCCTCTCTTGTCTCTGTCTATAAACATCCAATTTTATTTGGTTCTAATTAGACCACACACAACAGGTGACAAGCGTCTGATTTCTGCAGGATTCTGCTTGAAAGTCCTGGTTTCCTTTTCATCTGCCCAACTCCAGGACATCATCTCTGAACAGAATCCTCTCCGCTTGCACGATGTTGAATTTCACACGACTACACTTGTACCAGGCCTGTTACATTTGCATTGGCTGATGGCCAAGTCTACTCACTAAATGCCATTGGAAATTGTTTTCAGCCAACAAAAGTTTCAATGCACTGATAGGGCAGATTCAGAATCAGATATATTTATCACATGCTCAACAGTCTGATGCACCCTAGCTACTCTCTCTCTCTCTCTCTCTCTCTATATATATATATATACGTATGTGTGTGTGTGTGTATATACGCCTAAGACTTTTGCACAGTACTTTAGTAATTTTATGTATTGCACTGTTCTGCTGCCTCAAAAAATAACCAATGACATATGTTAGTGATGATAAACCTGATTCTGATAACGGGTCTCGCTTGTGGACTGAGAGTGGGAAGGGGGCAGGGAGAGGGGAATAACGTTTGGGAAAAGGGGAAGGGAGTTGGAAACACCAGAGAGACAATCTAATGATCAATGAACCAATAGTTTGGAATCAAATGACCTTGCCTGGTATCTCGGGGCTGGGCGTGTCTTCACCTGTGCCTCCCCCTGCCCCTGGCATTCCTTCTCTGCCATCTGTCTCACACCCCTCCGGTGACACTCCACCCTCGCCATTCCCAACCCGCTTTGCTCCCGCCAGATTTACAAACTCGCTCTCTGCTGCACATTGACAAATACAGTACTGTCTTATGCACCCCAGTTACAGTATATATGTGCCCAAGACTTTGGCACAGTACTGTACGTGGAAACATATGGTGCAATGTGTTGTTTGCGTCAATAACCAACACACCCAAAATGATCTAGGAATGAAAGCAATGAAAGAGGATGAGAGGAATCTGGGAGTACAATTCCATAATTCCTTGAAAGTGACATCACAGGAAGATCGGGTCATAGAGAGCTTTTGTCACATTGACCATCATAAATCAAAATATCCCGGACAGGACTTGGGATGTTATGTCGAAGTTGTTGAAGATGAAATCTAACTTGCAGTATAGTTTTGGTCACCTGATTCAAGTTTATTTAACACGTGTACATCAAATCATACTGTGAAATATGAGTTTTGCATTAACAACCAACACACCTCACCTTCAGGAAATATCTCAGATAACATTGAAAGAGTAAGGTAAAAGTATTACAAGTATGTTGCTTGATGAAAAAATGTTGAATAGGTTAGGAATTTATTCCCTGGAATGTAGGAGAATGAGGGGAGATTTGATACTAAATTATGAGGGGTATAGACAGGGTAAATGCAAGCAGGCTTTTTTCACTGAGGTTGGGTGGGACTGCAGCTAAAAGTGAACTGGAGGATAGGATTCAGGTGAAAGTGAAATATTGAAGGGAGCCTGAGAGGGAGTCCCTACTCAGACACCCAAAATACTGACAATTTTGCTTGCCCCACGCACTCAGTTCCTTCAGCTGGTCCCTTCATACTGCCCACATTCATTCGCGGGACTCAGGAAGTTTCCGGAATCTGAGTTCTGTCGAGCTTGCAGCCCCACAGAGAACTCGGCCAGTCACAAAGGCATTCGCTCTGGAATCCAGCCCTGCTCCAGGAATTCAGCCATTACATCAACCTGAAATATTCGTCCGTGTCTCTCTCCGCAGAAGCTGCCCAGCCTGTCGAGCATTTCAAGCCTTTCCTGTTTTGATTCTGAATTTTTTTTTAAATTCTTTGCGATCTTCAAGTTCGCCTACAGCACTTCTGTTGTTGGAAAAAATCACAATTGGTGAGGAGTTGGTTTGCCGGAGTGAGACAGGACAATTGGGTGAGTGGAGCCGCAACAACAATCTCTCACTCAACACCTGTAAAATTAAAGAGCAAATGGCTGATTTCAGGTCAGGAAAGAGGGTGAACCTGCACCAGTCTACATTGGTGAAGCAGCAGCTTTAAATTCCTGGGTGTTAACATGTTGATTGACCTGTCCTAATTGAATATTCTAATTGATTATTCATGGCGTGATCGTACTTCATCAGCATATATCATCCTTGATTAAGACTTTCACACTGTCAGCTGCCAGGAATGTCAAACAGTGAAGGGGTGGTTATTTGGAACACTGAAATGCAAATTCTCCTTATTATTCGCATTTGAAATGGGCGGTGTAAAATTGGAGCCTACTACAGGTGGTAGTAGGAAGTAAGAAGCTCGAACAAAACCAGGCAGACAGAAGCCAGCCTCCACTCCATGGGCTCTTCTCACTGCCTCAGTGAACATAATCAAAGACCCTCCTCCCCGCACCCAGAACACTCTCTCTTCCCCCCTCTTCCGTCGGGCAGGAGGTAGAAGCCCCTGGATACACTTCATCTCCCCACCCCCGTGCATTGCCACCTTTCACTGACTCTCCACACCTCATACCTGCACTGACACAGTCACCTAGACAATACAAGTGTGGTCTTACACCATTCGGTCATGCAACCACTTGCCAGCTCTCCACGGTACATCTGTAGAAATTTGCTGAAGTCTTTGTGAATTTATCAAATCTCCTTAATCTGCTAATGAAATACAGCCACTTGCATGCCTCTGATAATGAGCTCTCTATTTTGCGTTTTGCTTTTTGTTTTGTTCTGTTATAGTTACGTTGGAACGATCTATCCGGATGGCGTGCGGAAAAGCAGCTTTTCACCGTCTCGGTGCTTGTCGCTGTGATAAACCAATTACCAGTCACCAAGAAGAACAAACTCAGTTTCTACCAGTCTTATCTTCATACCTGAATCCCAGCCAACGTGCTGGTGGATCTCCTCCAGTGCAGTCACATCCTTCCGAAAGAGTTTCTGTGTTTGCTGGAGATACTGAGCAATGCACACATTGGAGAGCACTCTCACGGGCTGTACCGTCATCTGCTATGGGGAGGGGGGGCACTGCACAGGTTTGAAGTAAGCTGCAGAGAGTTTAAACTCTGTCACCTCCATCACGGGCACTAACCTCACCAGCACCCAGGACATCTTCAAGGAGCGGCACCTCGAAAAGGCAACATCCACCATTAAGGACCCGGTAAGATGGTGGCGTGCTCAGTCGCAGCGGCTTCTTGTGGGCCAAGCAAAGCTGCTTTTCTTTTACGATCACAAGACGGCGCTGGGCTCCAGGGGCTGCAGATGCTGTGGATCTACCCCATCAGTGAGCTGCTGTTGATCAGGAGAGCTGGCCAGTGTCTCAGAACCAGAGCCAGTCGGTGTGTAGAAGGAGCCGGATTGGGTTTGGACAAGCTGGCCCGGCTGCAGACTGTGTTGCTGCCTGCGGCTCAAAGTTGGTCTGTGAAGGCGGCAAACAGTGTAACCATGGGTGATTGTCTTGGATGCGATTGCAAGACCCTGTTGGACAGTGATAATGTTAGATGCTGCATTGTTTGGTGGGACGACAGGCAGCGTGGGAGCTGCGTGGTCTCGGTCGTAGCGGGGACAAGGCCTCGAGCCCAGGAGAGAGATGCCAGAGGCAGTGTAGCATGGTGTCTGTGCTTGGTTGGCAGGGGTGGGGTGGGGGGGGGGGGGGGCGGGGATATAGTGAGGCCTAGACTATCGGTGCTGCCCCCCAGTGTTTGATCAGTGGAATGGCAGGCTGGATTGCAGAGACTGTGCACCAGTGATAATCTGTAAAAACAATCTGCGGGACATGTTCCTTGGGGTCTTGAACTATATGTGTGTTTATTTTTGCATGTAATGTTTCTTATTTCCTCGCTACTTTGAATGTGCTGCGTATGTTTTGCACCTTGGCACCAGAATATGCTGTTTCATTCACCTGTGTTGATGTATGTTTGAATGATAATTAAAAGTCTTTTTTTAAAAGTTTGATTTGATTAGGATGTGCCCTCTTCTCATTGCTACCATCAGGAAGGAGGTACAGAAGCCTGAAGGCACACACTCAACGACTCAGGAACAGCTTCTTCCCCTCTGACATCTGATTTCTGAATGGACATTGAACCCATGAACACTACCTCACTGCTTTTTTTGCATTAACTTATTTAATTAAACACATATGTATATCTTACTGTAATGCCCAGTTTTTATTATGTATCGCAATGTGCTGCTGCCACATAACAACAAATTTCACAACACAAGCCAGTGATATCAAACCTGATTTTGATTCTGAGGAACTCAGCAGGTCAGGCAGCATCTATGAAGGGAAATAACCAGTCGATGTTTCAGGCCGAGACCCTTCACCAGGACTGGAAAAGAAGAGGGCAGAAGCCAGAATGAGAAGGTGGGGAGAGAGAGAGAGGAGTACAAGCTGGCAGGTGATAGCTGAGACCAGGAGAGGGGGTAGACGGATGGGTGGGGTGGGGGTGTGGAGTATGGAGCTGAGGCCGCCAAGTCCAGGAATGGAGGTCAGTCGAAAGTCCAGATGTTGGATTTCGGCTGTCCCTGAGATCAGAGGTCAGACTAGATCTGGACATTGAAGGCCGAGAGCATGAGATCCCAATCTGGGTTTCCTGGACCCCTTGCTTAATGGTGTTGCTCCATGGCATCAAAAAGGTTGGGAACTCCTTGTCTAGATGTTGGAGGTCCAAAGCTGGCCCGTCCTGGGGTTAGAGGACCAAGATTGACAGGTCCAGAGGGCGAGATGTCCTGACATGTTGGGGGGTGTAGGAAGGGGATTATTTTGCAGTTGTTGTGTTGGTCTTGTATGTTGTTCTGCTGAACGTTACGGGTGTGTTATGTTGGCGTCAGAAAGTGAGGTGACACTTGTGGGCTGTCCCCAGCATATCCACAAACTGTATTGGTTGTTAACGCAAACAACGCATTTCACTGTGCGTTTCAATTCTTAGTGACGGATGCCACCTTCTTAAGGCATCACCTCTTGAAGATGGCGGGGATGTTGTGCCCGTGATGGAGCTGGCTGAGTCGACAACTCTCTGCAGCCTCTTGGAGCTACCACACGATGCAACCAGTCAGAATGTCCTCCTCGGTACATCTGTAGAGATTTGCTAAAGTCTGTGGTGGCAGATTAATTCTCCTCAAACTCCCAATGAAATAGGTCCACTGTCGCATTCTTCGTAACTGCAGCAACGTGCTGGGCCCAGGATAGATCCGAGAGATGTTGACACCCAGGAACTCGAAGCTGCTCACCCTCTCACTGCTGACCCCTCGATGAGGATGGTGTGTGTTCCCTCGACTGAGGTCCAGACTGCTCTTGCTGACAGTGAGTGCAAGGCTGTTGATTTGACACCACTTAATCAGCTGATCTACCTCACTCTTGTACCCCTCCTTCTCATTATCTAAGATTATACCAAGAACAATGGTGTCATTTACACAAGGCATTTGTGGTGTGTCTTAATGAATAACATTAATGCAATAAATTCATTACATTCTCCTCTGTCACAAGCGTGTTTAAAGCTAAAAAAATGTAGCCTGCATTTAAAAAAATCAAAGTAAAGTAGATGGTAGAATCGGTGGGTGGAATGTGAACACCACAGTTCCAGTGAGAGTTCTTCCACACACTCACCCCTCAGTCAGTGCATGACAACATGACCTCGTATGTAATCAGGTAATCCCAAGCCTAGAGCAAGCAAACAAAATCATTCTTCTCCTCTGACCATTGCCGTGAAGGATCTGATTGAGCCTGTTCTGTCAGTGCTGTTGTGAAAAGCTTTCGATGACTCGGGGCGAGGAGAAGCCTGTGTGGGAGGTGTGTGTGATCGTGGTTAAGGAAGAGAATGACATGCACCTCAACAGGTCGGACTAAGGAACAGGCAAATCACTGAAGCATTGCACAAAAAACCCATTGTTTCAGATAGATCAAAGCAGGAACACAAGGAAAAGCTGGAGTAGGCCATTCGGCCCCTCCCTCCTACTTTATCATTTAATATAATTACATCTGTTTTTTTTCTTATAGCTATCAGGTTCCTGAACTGACTTGTACAACTTGAACTCTCTTTCAGCAACAGAACTCTACAGACCACCTCTCGCACTATCACTGACTTCTCTCAGATTGTGTTTTCTTTTGTAATAACATCTTGTAGTTTGTTTTGTAAAGTATAATTCATGTACAATTTATATTATTTATGAACCCACATACCTGAGATGCTGTTGCAAGCTTTTCTTTGTACCTGTGTCTCACTGTACCTGTACAGTGTACTTGTACCTGGGTCTCACTGTACCTGTACCTATACCTGTGTCTCACTGTACCTGGGTCTCACTGTACCTGTACCTATACCTGTGTCTCACTGTACCTGTACAGTGTACCTGTACCTGGGTCTCACTGTACCTGTACCTATACCTGTGTCTCACTGTACCTGTACAGTGTATCTGTACCTGTGTCTCACTGTACCTGTACAGTGTACCTATACCTGTGTCTCACTGTACCTGTGCACATGTCAATAAACCTGGCTTGAGTTCACTTTGCCTCAAGTTTCCTGTAGTAAAAACAAAACCTCATATTATCCAAAAGAGTGCACTCAGTGACTGAACCCCTGAAAGGTAAGATAATTATTTGTCATACGTACATGTCCTATGTAAAAGACTTAGGTACATATATATTTAGCTAGGGTGCCTAAGAGATTTGCATGGTACTGTAGTTGTCAATGTGGAGCAAGTTTATAAGTTTGGCGGGAGCAAAGGATGTTGGGATTGGTGAGGGTGGAGCGCCGTGGGAGGGGTGTGGGACAGGTGGCAGAGAAGGAGAGCCAGGGGTAAGGGATAGGTGGTGAGGGTGCAGGCATCAGACACCAGGCAAGGTCATTTGATTCCAAGCAATTGGTTTATTGATCATTACAGAATGTCTCTCTGGTGCTTCCCGCTCCCTCCCCTCTCCCTTCCCCTTTCCCCAACCATGATTCCCCTCTCCCTGCCCCCTCCCACTCTCAGTCCACAACAGAGACCCATATCAGAATCAGGTTTATCATCAGTCACACATGTCATGGAATTTGTTTTTTTTTGTGGCAGCAGTGCACTGCAATTCACGAATTTTCTGCAGTACCGTGCGAAAGTGGGAACCGGAGAATCCAGAGAAAACCCTCATACAGACTCCTTACAGATACCGTCGGAACCGAACACCGAACTCTGACACCCTGAGCCATGATAGCTTACTCTGGCGCCTTCCCCTGCCCTTCCCAGTCCTGAAGAAGGGTCTCGGCGCAAAGCGTTGACGGTTTGGTCACTTCTATGAACTTGCTGAATTCCTCCAGTACTTGGCACGTGTTGCCGTCAAACACTCTACAGAGTTTCAAATGAAAATGAAAATACCACACTCCAGCCCCTGAGGGGAATTTTTGCTCATCTCGGTCTTGAGTAATAAAGCAAACAATATGAGTGTGAGGCTCCCAGTTGTAGATACTACAGCAAGGAGAAATACCGATCTACCCTGTCAAGCCCATCAAGAATTCTGACGCATAGTGGGATCACCACTAAACTGTGTTCAGTATAGGCCCAATCTGCACCGACAACGCCACTGTCCCTCAAATCAGTCTTGTCACTCTTTGCTGAAATCCCCCGCCCCCCCCCCCCCCCCCATCACAACACAGGTTGTGAGTCCAGATACCACACTCCTCTACAGTGAAACCTATCCAATATTGAAAAGCCCATCTTGGCCCCCAAGATGACCACAGCTTTGTCATGGTGTCTGGAGACTCAGTGGCCTGGAGAGCTATGCTGGCTGGAGTCAGGCAGGGCGTTATGTTTTGGTTCTTGGTGGGGTCACTCATGCCAAACAGGTCAAAGGGTAGAGGCCAGACTAAAAGTGGCCCACCGGTCCTCCAGGTTCAGGGGTTCAGTTCAGGGTTAATAACTCTGACTGGTCAAAAACAAATTGTTATGGAAACAGCAGTGAAGACAGAGATGGAGGATTTTCATTGCCGCCCTAAACACCCGAGGCATAATGGCAGTAAGTAAAGTAAGTAGATAGACTGGACATTGAGAGGATGTGGAGGAAGCTAGGACCAGAAGGCACAGCCTCAGAATTTAGAACAGAGATGAGGAAGTATTTCTTTAGCCAGAGGGTGGTTAATTTTATTTATTTATGTATTTAATGAGATACAACGCTGAATAGGCCCTTCCAGGCTGTGCCGCCCAGCGCTCCCCTGATTAAATCCTAGCCTGATAGCAGGACAATTTACAATGACCAATTGACCCACCAACCGGTATGTCTTTGGACTGTGGGAGGAAACTGGAGCACCCGAAGGAACCCCACACGGTCACAGGGAGAACGCACAAAGTCCTTACAGTCAGTGGCAGGTGGTGAGTCTGTGGAATTCATTGCCACAGATGGCTGTGGGGGCTAAGTCACTGGATATATTTAAAGTGGAGATTCACAGGTTCTTGATTAGTCAGGACATCAAAGGTTGTGGGGAGGTGACAGGAGAATGGGGATAAGAGGGATAATAAATTATCCTTTCCACATCTACCATGAAATTCAAATACTCCCCAGAACCCAGCAGCCCAGTAGCATAGTCATTAGTGTAACTGTAAATCAGTTCTGATGAAGATGATGAAGGGTATTGACCTGAAACATCGGCTTTTTATTCCTCTCCATAGATGCTGCCTGACCTGCTGAGTTCCTCCAGCGTTTTGTGTGCTCTTTAAAGACAGAACTTTATTTTCCTTTTTCAAATATTTATCTAGCTCCCTTCTGATACCCTCTTGGACTCTTGTCCACACGGCACTAGACAATGCATTTGGAGTACTAGCCACTGAACCCTGTTGTCTGCCATGGGGCCATTCACCCCCATTACTTCCAAAGGTAGTTCGATGAACACAGAGTTAAGCAGTTGTTTCCAACTGTAAACAGCATCGAGAGGTCAATTATCCCTGCGAGGTTGGAAAACTTCCCTGCAATCCACAGGAATGTTCTAATTACTTTAAGATGGGAAGCAATTAAGTAGAAATTCAGTTCCCAGGCCCAAACTACCCACTGAATGCCATGAAAACAAACTAACCTACACAAAATGCCGGAGGGACTTTTAAGGTGCTTGGAAGTAGTTACAGAGGTGACGTCAGGGGTAAGTTTTTCACACAGAGAGTGATGGGTGCATCGAATGCACTGAAGGCAGTAGAGGCGGATACAAAAGAGTCTTTTAAGAGACCCTTAGATAGGTACATGGAGCTTAGAAAAATAGAGGGCTGTGTGGTCAGGAAATTCTAGGCAGCTCCTAGAGTAGGTTACATGGTCAGCACAACATTTTGGGCCGAAGGGCCTGTAATGTGCTGTAGATTTCTATGTTCTATATTCTAGGAACTCAGCAGGTCAGGCAGCATCTACAGAGAGGAATACAGTGTGTATTTAATATTTCAGTAATATTGGAATAATCTTGTAAATATATTGTTGATTCTTTGTTTGTTTAAATAATTCATTATAGGTTATATGTAAAAGTAAGTGAATTAGGTACTCCACGACACTACCGCGTGATACGTGCACATCTTGCTTTAAGTAAAAACAAAGCACGTTACTTAGCTCCCGACTCTCTCGTTTTCCTTTCAGTTGGATTAAAGCTTTAAGGTTACAAAGCTGAGCATAAAGAGTCGGCGTTTCGGGCCGAGACCCTTCGTCAGGGCTGGAACGGAAGAGGGAAGTGGCCGGAGTAAGAAGGTGGGGGGGGGGGGGTAGAGGAGGAGGAGTACAAGCTGGTGGGTGCTAGATGAGACCAGGTGAGGGGAAGGCGGGTAGGAGGGTGTTTATGGAAACAAACTGTAATGAATCGGGGTAAATGAGTAGAACGTTACACTGATTTCAGGTATGAGCATTTTTATTCCTAAAATGCCCAGTTAACGTTTCTCTTGGATATCAGGAATAAGGTAATCCCATTGAATACCACTTCCCCGAACAGGTTTTAATTTACATCTGAATAAACTTTATTTGTAATAAAAAATTATTTGCAAGAATAAACTTTCCATTCTTACATCCATATTCAACGCATTAAGTCGTCCTGTTGCATTCCAGAAAACCTAGAGGACTGCAGCCACATGTGTGACCCCCTAATGCAGAAGGACACCACTTTAACTGGGACACCATGGGGGCTCTGGCACAGGCAAGCACAAGTATTTTTAGAAGCGTGTTTCTCGTCTAACAACTCAGTAAACAAACATATCGAAATAGATGCCATCTACTAACCCCTAACAGCCAAAGAAACACGAGCCAAAAGAATTCAAAGGTCAACTGAAGGGATGGCCAATCAGGACTGCCGCAAGCAAAAGGGGGCTATATAAAGGCAAGCACTCCCAGAAAGAAACACCATCAACTGTTCACCAAGCACGTCACCTCGACTGCTGATGAAACGTCTGCAAGCTAATTGCCAAACTCGGTGGACACCGCAACGTCAAGCACTATTACGATGATTAAGGGGTCTCCTCATCCAACCCGGCCCCTCCCTCTCTGGCAGCAGAAGAAACCTCCTTCCCCACTGAGTTTTGTGGCGGCTGCAAGGAGCTTCAGGCTGTAGACGGATACTGCTGACTGGCATCAATCCAGGCTGCAGGCGTACTTGCTGAGGGATGCTCTTCTCTGAACAGGTTTCCTTATCTACCTTTTGGAATTAATACAGGTCACACAGTCGCGTCTCTTATCTGCCTTCAATTTAGAGAGGAACAAAGACTTACTTATATTCCAAGTAAGAAGAAATTTTTGAATGGAAGAAGGACTCTACCGTGGCTGAGAAGTGAAGTCAGAGTCAAAGTAAAAGCAAAAGAGAGGGCATACAAGGAAGCCAAAGCTAGTGGCAAGATAGAGGATTGGGAAGCTTTTAAAAACTTGCATTAGAAAACTAAGGTGGTCATTAGGAAGGAAATAATTAATTATGAAAGGAAGCTGGTGACTAATATCAAAGAAGATACTAAAAGCTTCTTTAAGTATATGAAGGGTAAAAGAGAGTTGAGGGTAGATATAGAACCAATAGAAAATGATGCTGGAAATATTGTAATGAGAGACACAGAGATGGCAGAGGAACTGAATGCGTATTTTGCATCAGTCTTCACAGTGGAAAACATCTGCAGTATACCGGACATTCAAGAGTGTCAGGGAAGTGAAGTTTGTGCAGTGAAAATTACGACTGAGAAGGTGCTCAGGAAGCTTAATGGTCTGAGGGTGGATAAATCTCCTGGACCTGATGGAATGCACCCTTGGGTTCTGAAAGAAGTAGCTGGAGAGATTGCGAAGGCATTAACAATGATCTTTCAAGAATTGATAGATTCTGGCATTGTACTGGATGACTGGAAAATTGCAAATGTTATTTCACTATTTAAGAAGGGTGGGAGGCAGCAGAAAGGAAACTATAGACCTGTTACCCTGACATCAGTGGTTGGGAAGTTGTTGGAATCGATTGTTAGCGATGAGATTACGGAGTACCTGGAGACACATGACAAGATAGGCCAAAGCCAGCATGGTTTCCTGAAAGGAAAATCCTGCCTGACTAACCTACTGCAATTTTTTGAGGGTAGTCAAAGGAGACACAGTAGCTGTGGTGTACTTGGATTTTCAGAAGGCCTTTGACAAGATGTCACACAGAAAACAGAGAGTGAGAATAAAGGGATCCTATTCTGTTTGGCTGCTGATTACCAGTGGAGTTCCACAGGGGTCGGTGTTGGGACTGCTGCTTTTTACGATGTATGTCAATGATTTGGACTATGGGAAATCATAGTGGATTTGTGGCTGAATTTGCAGATGATACAAAGATAGGTGGAGGAGTGGGTAGTGTTGAGGAAACAGAGAGCCTGCAGAGAGACTTAGATAGTTTAGGGGAATGGGCAAAGAAGTGGCAAATGAAATACAATGTTGGAAAGTGTATGGTCATGCACTTTGGTGGAAGAAATAAACGGGCAGACTATTATCTAGATGGGGAGAGAATTCAAAATGTAGAGATGCAAAGGGACTTGGGAATCCTTGTGCAGGATACTGTAAAAGTTAACCACCAGGTTGAGTCAGTTGTGAAGAAGGTGAATGCAATGTTGGCATTCATTTCTAGAGGTATAGAATATAAGAGCAGGGATGTGATGTTGAGGCTCTATAAGGCACTCGTGAGACCACACTTGGAGTATTGTGTGTAGTTTTGGGCTCTTTATTTTAGAAAGGACATACTGACATTGGAGAGGGTTCAGAGAAGATTCACGAGAAGATTCCAGGAATGAAAGGGTTACTGTATGAGGAACGTCTGGCAGCTCTTGAGCTGTATTCCCTGGAGTTCAGGAGAATGAGGGGGCATCTCATAGAAACATTTCGAATGTTAAAAGGCCTGAACAGATTAGATATGGCAAAGTTATTTCCCATGGTAGAGGAGTCTAGGACAAGAGGGCACGACTTCAAGATTGAAGGACGTCCATTTGGAATAAAGATGTGGAGAAATTACTTTAGTCAGAGGGTGGTAAATCTTTGGAATTTGTTGCCACGAGCAGCTGTGGAGGCCGTCAGTGGGTGCATTTAAGGCAGAGACAGATAGGTTCTTGATTAGCCAGGACATCAAAGGATATAGGGAGAGGGCAAGGGAGTGGGGATGATTGGAAGAATTGGATAATCCCATGATTGAATGGCAGAGCAGACTCAATGGGCTGAATGGCCTACATCTCCTCCTATACCTTATGGTCTTATGATGAATTCTGAAAAACGGTTTTAAATTCACCTGAAAATCTCATTAGTTCTAGCTGAGCAGACCAGGGTGATAAATTCAAAATGAATTTTGGTGTCATCATTCCATGTTCTCTGAGAGTGATTAGTTATGGCTGTCATTTGACTGGTAACTTAGAAACCGTTCTAATGATCTGAAGATATAAGATGATCCTTAAGACAGCCACCAGTAATTAAAAATTATTTTATGAAATAAATATGTAATTTAAAAATTCCTGTGTCCATAATGGTGGCAGTGAAATTATGGAATTAGCTGAAAAACAAACTAGTGGAAATTAAAACTAACGAAGAGCCTTTCTTAAGACCGTAAGGCATACAAGCAGAATTAGGCCATTCGGCCCATCAAGTCTGCTCCACCATTCCATCAGGCATTCGTTAGTCTCGTGAGACCATGGATTTGCATCTTGGAAGTTTTCAAGGGCGCAGACCTGGGCAAAGTTGTATGGGAGACCGGCAGTTGCCCAAGCTGCAAGTCTCCCCTCTCCACGCCACCAATGTTGTCCAAGGGAAGGGCACTAGGGCCGATACAGATTGGCATTGGTGTCGTCGCAGAGCAGTGTGTGGTTAAGTGCCTTGCTCAAGGACATAACACGCTGCCTCAGCTGAGGCTCGAACTAGCAACCTTCAGATCACTAGACCAACGTCTTAACCACTTGGCCACACGCCAACATCATCATCATCCTTATTATGTGTAATGTCGCCATTCGATTATGGCCAATTTATTATCCTTCTGAACCTCATTCACCTGCCTTCTCCCCATAACCTTTGATGCCCTGACCAATCAAGAACCTATCAACTTCCACTTTAAGTATACCCAATGACTTGACCTCTACAGTAGTCTGTTGCAATGAATTCACCAGACTCACCACCCTCTGGCTAAACAAATCCTTCTTGTCTCTGTTCTAAATGGACATCCCTCTATTCTGAGGCTGTGTCCTCTAGTCCTGGATTCATCTACTATTGGAAACATCCTCTCCATGTCCATTCTCTCTAGGTCTTTCAATATTCGATAGGTTTCAATTAGATCCCCCCCCCCATTCTTCTAAAATCCAGCAAGTACAGGCCGAGAGCAGTTGTATTCATTAATGAGGGAGAGAGCAGAGCACATACCAGCACAGAAATGGTTTGCCATTGCCTTCTTCTGGACAGTGTCTTTACAAGACGGGTGACCCCAGCCATGATCAATACTCTTCAGAGATTGTCTGCCTGGAGTCAGTGGTCACATAACCAGGACTTGTGATGTACACCGGCTGCTCGTATGACCATCCACCACCTACTCCCGTGGCTTCACGTGACTCTGATCGAGGGGGCTAAGCAGGTGCTACACCTTGCCCAAGGGTGACCCGCAGGCTAGTGGGGGGAAGGAGCACCTTACAGTTCATACAATCCAGTGTTGCTCTGAAAGGATCTGTCAGGATGGCCAAGGTTTTTAATGTCTATTTTCTCCCTGGTGTTTACTGAAGAGACGGACATCAATGCCAAAGAAATAAGGGGAATGGGTAGTGAGGTCTTGGAACATGTGCACATTGTGAGGAACAAGTATTTGCGGCCTTGAAGTGCATTAAGGTGAACAAATACCCGTGGTCTGACCAAGTACAATCCCAACTTTCTGGAGGCCTGGGAAGAAACCACGGAGGCCCTTGTAGAGATATTTACTTCGCTGTTGGCCACTGTCAAAGTTCTAGAAGACTGGAAGTTGGCCAATGTTGTTCCATTATTCAGTTAGGGTAGCAAGGACAGGCCAGGGAACCACAGGCCACTTGTAGGGAAGTTAGGGGAGGGAATTCTGAGGGTCAAGATCAATCACCAGTTGGATAGTAAAGGCCTGATCAGGAATAGTCGGCATGCTTTAGTGTGAGGGAGGCCGTACCTTTGGAGCTCTTGAAGAGGTGACTAAAAGGTTACCTTTAGGTAGAGCAGCAGGTGTTAGCTATATGGACTTTGACGAGGTCCTTCATGGGAAGCTGATCAGAAAGGTTTGGTTGCATGGGCTCAGGGCGAACTAACGAGGTAGATTTCAATTTGGCTCGATGATAGGAAACAAAGAGTAACGGTTGAAGGGTGGTACTCTGACTGGAGGCCTGCGACTGGTGCGGTGTCCCAGTGATGATTTGTCCGCAGATTTTAGAACTGGCTTATTTATACGGATTTTATTGAAGATATTATTGAATCGCCATGTCAAATTCCAAAGAAGCAAAGGGTGTGCAGTGCAAAAGAACTGCTAGTTGATGTGGAATGGCTAATGAAACAGTAGAAACTGCTACACTGAAAGCTCATGAGGTCAGGGACGTGCAGCTGTGAGAAATATTTATGTACAATACAGAAACCGGCGTTGTCTGCATGGATTGTTGTGATGCAAAAGTTGCTGGAGAATTTGCCAGCAGGAAGAAATGGAGTGATATTTGGAAACTTGACATTTTAAAGCATCATTTAGCAAGCAAACCACATATGGACGGTGTGCAAAAGCTCCAGCTACACTCCTGCTGTGTATGCTTTGTGAGAGTGCAGAGGAACGAGGGCGAAAACAATCAAACCCAGAGGAGATCAACGCCTTATTAACAGTGTTTTGCTAGCTATTAAAATGAATACATCTACATATATAAAATTCAGCGTACATGTATTGTCGTCTCTGGGCAAAAGTTTGCACAGCTCAAGATTTTTGCATACACTGGTTATTACAAATTATAGAGAGAACATTACCAAGAGGAAACTGCTTTGCACAGAGGGTAGTGAGTATTGTACCCAGCATGAGCAGCCAGAGGAAGTGGCTACAATTGCAACATTGAAGAGGCATTTGGATAGGTACATGGAGGAGAGGGGCTTGGAGGGTGATGGGCCAAATATGGGCAACCTGGACTAGCAGGGAGGAGTCGGGCCAAAGGGCTGTAATACTCTATGACTTGTCCAAAATAATGCTTTACACTGCAGCTACAGAACTGTGCAAAGGTCTTAGCCACACACACACACATATATAGATAGCATGCCTAAGACTTTTGCACAGTACTACATTTGTCAACGTGGAGCGGAGAATGAGTTTGTAAATCTGGCGGGAGCAAAGGGTGTTGGGAATGGCGAGAGTGGAATGCCGTGGGAGAGGTGTGGGACAAGTGCCCGGGGCAGGGGTGATGTGGGTGCAGACACACCCAGCCCTGAGACTCCAGGAGAGGTAATACGATTCCAAACAATTGGTTTATGTTGTAAAATTTGTTTTTTTTTGTGGCAACAATACAGTGTAATACATAAAATTACTACAGTAGAGTGCAAAAGTCTTAGGCACATATATACAGTATATATAGCTCGGGTACCTAAGACCTTTGCACAGTACTGTAGATGTGGTACATGTGGCAATAGAAAGAGTAGGCTTATTTGCCACATGCACATTGAAACATGCAGTGAGATGGATCTCTTTGAGTCGACGGCCAACACAATCTGAGGATGTGCTGGCGGCAGCCCGCAAGTGTCGCCTCGTTTCCAACACCGACACAGCACGCCCACAGCTTACTAACCCTGACCCGTACGTCCTTGGAATGTGGGAGGAAACCAGAGCTCCCGGAGGAAACTCACACAGCCACGGGAGAATGTACAAACTCCTCACAGAGGGCAACGGAAGTTGAACCCCAATCAGTGACCTCTGGCGCTGTGAAGCGTTAAGCTTACTGCTACGCTATTGTGTCGATAAACCCATTCCGATTTATATTAAATTTCCAGCATCTATGTTAATTTATCTTCTCCCCCTAACAAAGCCATATTGCATACTTTCATGGTGCCCAAACCCTGTGTATGCAGGTACGCCCATGAACTTAACATCCCACCCACCCAGCTTCACCTAGCACCTTCCAGCTATTCTCCTCCCCTTTATTCTGGGGTCTCCCCCCCTTCCTTTCCAGTCCTAAAGGGTCTGGACTCAAAACGTCCTTTGCATAGATGCAGCCTGACCTGCTGAGTTCCTCCAGCATTTTGCGTGTGTTGTGTTGCTTTGTATTTCCAGCATCTGCAGACTTTCTCGTGTCTTTGACTAATCCCTGCCTTGGGAGGGTAGGCGGACGTCAGACTCTGTTCGGTCGCTTACTGTCCACAGCAGGAACTGATCCAGAATCTGGAGTATTCTCGAAGATGATAACCCTGAGCTATCTCGCTGAAAACTCTGGAATGTAGTCAGTCAGCTCCCCGGCTGGTTTTCCCAGCGCTCTCTGGTGTCGACTGCGAGGGGGCAGTGCAGACAGCGTGCGGCTCTGGAGACAGGCGAGCTGTGTTGTCAGAGAGGGAGGCGCGGAGACACGGGAGTTCAGAGAGGGAGGCGGAAAAAGGTAGTTTTTGGGCAGGTAGGTAGCTGAAAGAGAGGGGAGGTTGAGTTTAGAGAGGGAACAGTCACGGAGCGAGTTTAAAAGGGAGGGGAAGAAAGAGTGTTTACAGAGAGGGGAGACTGAGTTTGGGAGGGAGGGAGGGGAAGAGAGAGATAGAGGGGCAGTTGAGGGAGAGGGACACGGTTTAGGAAGGGAGTGTGTTTACAGACGGCTGGTGTGAGGAGAAGTGACCGACTAAGAGGCAGCAGCGGACGGCGCAGCGAGGTGCACCGCAGGTGCGGAGGGACCGGTTCGCGTCCGGGTCCGGTTCTGCTTCTGGAAGCGATGCGCTGCAGCGCGGACGTGCGGCGATGAGAAAGTCGGGGCCGGGAGAGACCCTGAGCCGCCTGTTGCGGAGGCGCAGCTCGCCCTCGCTGTACACGGTAGCCCCGGTGTCGGACCGGGAGCCTGGTGAGTGGAATCCGCCCCCTTGGGGCAGCGCTGGTACGAGTTGCGGGGTCCCGGGGACTGCGGAGGGGCGGGGGGGGGGGGGTAGGTGTTGATACCGCGGGGTTTCCATGTCGCGGTGTTCCCGGGGGGGTGGGGGTGTCTCTGGGTTTATGACGCAAATGGTGTGTTTAAGTGATATCGCGGGGTACACGGCGCAAGCGAGGAGGATTAACTGCGTATTGCGGGGGGATTTACATTCGCGGGGGCCCCTGCACGGAAAGTTTACATGTTGCGGATTCCCCGCTGCGGGTTGCCGGATCCCGGTGATCGCAGTGTCGTAGCCGAATCTCCCAGGCGTTTATCTCGCGGTGGTTGCTGAGTCGGCACGTTGGACGAAATTCCCCCCGGTTGGAGTCCGGAGACTCCCTATCCCCGGTCTATCCGCTGTGTCCCATGGGGTCTTGCTGAACCCTTCCCCATCCAACCAACATCTCACTTGAAATAGCTAAGACGTGCATTTTTATAGCTCCCTTTTACGGCCTCGGTTTTCTCAGATTTGTACTGCCCAGGACTACCAACAAAACCTAGCCGCTGTTATAATGGAGCGTACGTACCCGACTACAAGTCCATAGCAAGCTCCCAGAGTTGGACTTCATAGTTCGAAGATTCGTTGAAGGGGTGGGTGTAGGTCGCCATTCAATAAAGAAGAGGTACTGGAAACCTCAGTGGGGCATAAAGATGGGTGAATCCTCAGGACCTGGATGTGCTGGCTTTGGAGGGTCCACAGGAGGTTCAAGAGAATGATCCTGGGAATGAAAGGGTTAATGTATAAGGAGCGTTTGCTCGCTCTGGACCTGTAATCGCTGGAGTTCAGGGGAATGGTTATTACCCCCTCAACCACCAGACTCTTGAATCAAAGGGGGTAGCTTCACTTGCTGCATCATTGAAATGTTCCCACAACAAATGATTCCTTGCTTATTTTTATTTATTTATTTATTTTGGTATTTGCATAGTTTGTTTTGCATGCTGGTTGAATACCCTGTTGGTGCGTGGCTTTCATTGATTCTGTTATGGTTATTACTCTAATATGGATTTATCCAATAACCTCACAAGAGAATGAATCTGGGTTGTGAATGATGACCTATGTGTACTTTGATAATAAATTTACTTTGCACTTTGAATGATGGGGGGGTGGGATCTCATTGAAACCCATCAAATAGTGGGCGTGGAGAGGATTGTTTCCTGCATTGGGGGGGTCTAGGACCAGAGGGCACAACCTCAGAATAGAGGATGTCCCTTTAGAACAGAGACGAGGAGGAATTTCTTTAGCCAGAGGCCGGTGATTGGTGGAAACCATTGCCGCAGACGACTGTGGAAACCAAGTTACTGGGTCCATTTAAAACGGAGGTTAATAGGTTCGTGATTAGTCAGGGTATCACAAATTGTAGAGAGAAGGCAGGAGAGTAGGGTTGAGAGGCATAATAAATCGGCCATGATGGAAAGACAGAGCAGACTGGAAGGGACGAGCGGCCTCATTCTACTGCTATGTCTTATGGATGAAATTTATTGTACACAGCTTTGGGAGACGGGAGGAGATTGCTGGGGCTCTGTTTAAGATGTGTTAAATGCGACAAAGTTTGATGCTCCGGCTGTTGCTTTTGTAACATACTTGAATGTGGGAGACTGGATCAGTAAGTTTACAGGTGACACATAGATTGGCAGAATTGGTCCATGGCCGCCTCTTGTGCCAAGATAAGGAGCAACACCTTGTATTCTGTCTGGGTAGCCTCCAACCTGATGGCATGACTATCAATTTCTCCTTCTGGTAATAAATGTTTCCCTTCCCATCCCCTCTTCTATTCCCCACTCTGGCCCCTTGCGTCTTCTCACCCTATCACCTCCCCCTGCTGCCTCTCCTTCCCTTTCTCCTACAGTCCACTCTCCACTCCTATCAGATTACTTCATCTCCAGCCCTTTACCTTTCCAACTCTTCACCTATCACCTTCTGACTAGCCTCCTTCCCCTTCCTCCACCTTTTTATTCTGGCCTCTTCCCCTTTCCTCCAGTCGTGAAGAAGGGTCTCAGCCCGAAACGTTGACTGTTTATTCATTTCCGTGAATGCTGCTTATCCCGCTGAGTTCCTCCATCATTTTGTGTGTGCTGCTTTGCATTTCCAGCAGCTGCAGAATCTCTTGTGTTTAAGAGACGATAACAGTTTGGAGTGTAGTATTAGGTTAGAAAGAGATGTCAATGTCTCGATATGGGCTGAGAAATGGCAGATGAAGTTTAATCTGGACGAATGTAAGGTGGAATATTTTTGGAGTACTGATCAGGCCACGATATATATCTTAAGTAATAGAATCTTGGAGAGTATTAAGACATTGAGGGACCTTGGAGTATATCAATGCTTTATTGACAAGACAGTGCAGGTAGATAATGTTTTGTAACTTCAAAACATTAAACTAATTCCAAAAGAAGACACAGGAGTCGAAAATGTGAGTATAACTTTGTGTTTACTTTAAGTGAGGTGCACATGTATCACGTGGTAGTGTGGTGACGTCTGCCATTCACATACTTTTACAGGTAATCTGTAATGCGTTATGTAAGAGCATTGTTGGATTCTGTTGTTCACAAGATTACTCAGATATTATGTAGACAGATAACAGTGAGGAAGTCAGATTCACATGTACATCGAAAGATACATTGATATGTGTCATTTGCATCAACAACCAACACATGTAAGGCAGCAACAACAACAAAATAAAATACCAGCAAAACAAGTCCTCCCCCCCCTACCACTCATCCATTCACTCACACATTCAGTCAGACCTCCCACTCTAGGACCCTCGGACTTGCACGGACCTCCGAGCCCAGGACTCGCTGGCCTCCGTCCTCAGTGCCTGCCGACCCGACCTCGAACTTGGACTTCGGGATTGACGTGGACCTCCGAGCCCAGGACTCGCTGACCTTGGGGGGTGGGGGGGGGTGGTGGCTGTTTACTCGCCACATGCCTCCTGTCCGCCTTCATTAGTTGGGGCACGGAATACAAGAGTGGGCAGGATATGCTCCAACTTGATGAGACCTTAGCTGGAGAACTCCACAGTCCTGGTTACGAGGATGTGATAGCCGTGGAGCGGGTCCAGGGGAGTCTCACCATGACATGGCCTAAAATGGAGCAGTTCAGATATGAGGAGACTGGAGAGGCTGAGTTCATTCTCCTTGGAGTGGAGGAGGATTAAGAGGGGATTAGATTGAATTACGTAAAATTATGAGTATAGGTGGGTTGGGCCAAATAGTCTGTTTCTAGGAGTCTTTGTCTGACTAATTAGCAATGCCTAGGGAACTCCCTGCAATCTGACATGATCCTGCGTGATCCACTGTGACGGACTGGAGCTGGGTTCACATAGTTAATCTCTGCCGCTTGCATCTCATTCTCCAGTGTATAAGGGATATTATGACAATGTCATCAATTCAAGTTTGCTGACTGTGTGGTTTTCCAGAATTTCCACACGGGAGCTCTGCATCAAGATCATTTAATTAAAGCAAGTTTGGAGACTTGATGAAGTTGTTAATCATGAGAGGTACTTTTTAATAACCTGGGCAGCCTGCTCTGTGGAAATGATGTCACGGAGAGTGGGGACACACAAGTCGGCAGACGCTGGAATCTATAGCAAAGCACAGTCTGCTGGAGGAGCCCAGAAGGTTGAGCAGCATCTGTAGAGAGGGAATTCACATTCGACCTTTCAGGTCGAGACCCTTCATCTTTACCTCTGTCCAAATGAAGAGTCTCGACCCAGAATGTCAACTGTCTGTTCTCTCCGCAGGTGGTACCTGACTTGCCGAGTTCCTCTAGCTACTACACGCACAAAATGCAGGTAGAACACACCAGGCCAGGCAGCATCTATAGGGAGAAGCGCTGTTGACATTTCGGGCTTGCTGTGTTCCACCAGCATTTTGTCTGTTGTTGTTTGAATTTCCAGCATCTGCAGATTTCTTCGTGTTTCCTCTAGCTACTCTTGCTTTCTTTTTCACTTTGGGGGAAGTTTAATAAGGAATGTTGAAGATTAAAGGTTAGCTTTATTTGTTGCATGTACATCGAAACATACAATGAAATGTGTAATTTGCGTCAAATCAAATCTGCGAGGATTGTGTCGGGCAGCCTGCAAGTTGAGTGAAGAGCTTGCCATGGGCGAGTAAAGGATTTAGTGAATGGACAACTTGCAGCAAACTGGGAGACTCCTCAAACCAACAAACACAAAAATGCCGGATGAACGCAGCAGGTCAGACAGCAACTTTGGAAGTGAAGAAACAGTCTGAACTCTCCAGTCCTGGCGATAGCCCTGTAGCCTCACACCTTTTTCATATGGTGACCAGACCTGCAGACACAGCTTCGGCTCTGGCAACTAGTGTTGGATGTGATCACTGTCTGCCCTTCTAGACGTGAGCCACAACCCAACAGGCAGATGCTTAAGGCAAAACACATAACATGCTGGAGGAACTCAGCAAGTTAGGCAGCATCTATAGAAATGAATAATCAGTTGACTTTTCAGGTGAGATTCTTTGGGACTGAAATGGAAGGGGGAAGACACTAGTATAAAAAGGTGGGGGGGGAGTGGGGAAGGAGGATAGCTAGAAGGTGAGAGGTGAAACCAGGTGGGTGGGAAAGGTAAAGGGCTGGAAAAGGAGGACTCTGACAGGAGAGGAGAGTGGAGGGGAGGTGACGGACAGGTGAGAAGAGGTATGCGGTCAGAGTGGGGAATAGAAAAAGAGGAGAGGGGAGAGGGAATTTTTTTTTAGTCAGAAAGAGAAATCGATATTCATGGCATCAGGTTGGAGCACTTTTTGGTCAGGCTTTGACTGCCAAAAGCTGCTTTAATGATTGCAGTGTCAGCTTCATAATGTGCCCACTACAGTGCTCGAACACTACCCGGCAAACTCCGCTGAACTCAGCCATGGCGGCACAGTCGCGTACTGGTGAGCACAATGCCCTACAGTGGCAGTGACCCAGGTTCAACTCCCACTGCAGTCGGTAAGGAGTTTGCACGTTTGTCCCGTGACCGCGTGGGTTTCCTCCGGGTGCTCCGGTTTCCTCCCACTGTCGAGAGACGCGCCGGTTGGTAGGTTAATTGATCGTTGTAAATTGTCCGGTGATTGTGCTAGGGTTAAATCGGGGGTTGCTAGACAGTACGGCCTGAAGAGCTGGGAGTCTCAATAAATATAATTTAATAAAAACTAGCCAACTTCCTGAGTAACATAAATTTCTATAACTGTTTATGGTCATATGCACTTTCTTGTTAGTCCCGAGCAGGAGTTTATTGAAGTATTTCCTACTTACCTGAGTGAGCATCCACAGTGCCCCTAACAGTGGGGAGCACGGCAGCGTAGGGGTTAGCACAACACCGTTACAACCCGGGTTCAGTTCCCACCACTGCCTGTGAGGAGTCTGTATGTTCTCATGGGTTTCCTCAGGGTGCTCTGGTTTCCTCCCACGCTCCAAAGGCGTACGGGTTAGGGTTGGTATGTTGGTGCTAGAGGTGTGGCAAGCTTCAGGGGCTGCCTCTGCCCCCCCCCCCCACCCCAGCGCATCCTCGGACTGTGTTGGTCGTCGACGCAAACGCCACATTTTGCTGTATGTTTTGATGTTCGTGTGACTAATAAAACTAATCTTTTAAAAAAAAACCTCCATCTTCAACGTACTAGAGGGCATAGGTTTAACGTGAGAGAGGAGGGACTTAATAGGAACCTGAGGGGCAAATTCTTCACACAAAGAGTGGTATCTCTGTGGAACGAGCTGTCAGCAGAAGCGGTTGAGGCAGGAACGTTAACAGCATTTAAAAGTCAATTGGACAGGTATATTGGGAGACAAGGTTCTGGACCAAACACTGGTAGATGAAACTATTTTGGATAGGCATCTTTGGTTTGCATGGACCAGGTGGGCCAAAGGGCCTGTTTCAGTGCTGTGTGTCTCTATGCTCAGTGGCTATTTTATTATGAATCTCCTGTACCTAATAAAGTGGCCACTGAGTGTATGTTCATGGTCTTCTGCTGCTGTAGCCCTTCCACTTCAAGGTTTGGCGTGCTGTGCATTCAGAGATGCTTTTCTGCACACCGCTGTTGTAACAAGTAGTTATTTGAGTTGCTGCCACCTTCCTGTCAACTTGAACCCATCTGGGCCGTTCTCCTCCGATCTTTCTCATTAACGAGGCATTTTCGCCCACAGAAGTGCTGCTCTTTGCTTTTCGCACCACTCTCTGTGAACTCTAGAGATGGTTGGTGTATGAAACTCCCAGGAGATCAGCAGTTTCTGAGATGCACCAGCAATCATTCCATGGTCAAAGTCACGTCTTCCCCATTCTGATGTTTGGTCTGAAAAACAGTTGAACCTCTTGACCGCGTCTGCCTGCTTTTATGTATTGAGTTGTTGCCACATGATTGGCTGATTGGATTTTTGCATTAACGAGCAGCTGTATGGGTGTATCTTAATAAAGTGGCTACTGAGTGTATATCAAAACAAATTTAATAACAAAGTACATTTATGTCACAATATACAACCCTGAGTTTCATTTTCTTGCAGACATACTGAAACTATAGAATAGATTTAGTGGAGTCCAGGGATATGGGGAGAAGGCAGGAACAGGGTACTGATTGTGGATGATCAGCCATGATCACATTGAATGGTGGTGCTGGCTCAAAGGGCCGAATGGCCTACTCCTGCACCTATTGTCTGTTGTCTAATAACGACCATTACAGAACCAATGAAAGACTGCCTAGCTGGGGCATTCAACCAGAGCACAGAAGACAACAAACTGTGCAAATACCAAATTAAAGAAATAATAATTAAAAAAGCAATAAATACGGAGAACGTGAGATGAAGAGTCCTTGAAAGTGAGCCCATGGATTGTGGGAACATTTGAATGATGGGGCAAGAGAAGCTGAGTGAAGTTATCCCCTCTGGTTCAAGAGTCTGATGACTGAGAGATGATAATTGTTCCTGAACTTGCTGGTGTGATCCCTGAGGCTCTTGTATCTTCCTCCCGATGGCAGCAGCTACAAGCAAGCATGCTCTGGGTGGTGGGGGTATGATGTACGGATTACAATGGGTGAAGGCTAGTAAATGTAGGGCTGACTGGGCTGAATGGCCTGTGGCTATGAAACTGATGTTAGTTCATGGAGACCAGTATCTGTCCTTTCCTTTAGCAAGCAGAGTTACACCCAGTTTCCCAGACGTGATGTGGCTGATGCATTATTCAGCAGCATACCAATCTTTTTTTGTACTTCTCTGCCAATAAAGCTAATAGTTTGTTTGCCTCTTCTCCCAGTTGAGTGTGTATATTACACACTGCTTAGTCGCTCAGGTTGCCTGGGAAACGTGCATTGCAATGAGCAAACTGTGCTCTAAACCCCATGAGATCTTAAGCTATTAAATATCAACTAATGTTTGATTATTTATAATGGTCATCCTCGCTCAGCATTTTGGGGATTTGTGCATCAATGCCTGATGTGATTTATTTTTGATAGAGTTTATAAATAAAGGTTTGTCAATTATGTAAGAGTTAGCCAGAAGAATTCCTACAGCAGCCGAGTATGTTTTCCTGGTCACTTGATTATTATCTGCTGTGTCGTATGACGTGGGCAATCATGGTCTTCTCATGACTATGATTGTTCTTGGCAAATTTTTCTACAGAGGTGTTTTGCTATTGCTGCCTTCTGGACAGTGTCTTTACAAGATGGGTGACCCCAGACGTTATCAATACTCTTCAGAGATTGTCTGCCTGGAGTCAGTGGTTGCATAACCAGGACTTGTGATATGTACGGGTCCTGGTGCAGGGATTAGAATGCAGTGGGCAAGGAACAGGGACAGGTTCTATCTGTTCTTCTCTAAGACTGTGGCTGATCTGATTTCTGAACCAGATGTATGTCGAGTAAATCTTCGAATTGCTTTGAATGCTCTAGCCCCCTTCCTTAAATAAGGAGTCTACAACTCTACCTAGCCCTCCAGATGTGGTCTTACCAATGTCTGCTGTAACTGAGGCACACCCTGTCAATATTAGGCCCTTCTTTCAGTTAGTCCTGATGAAGGGTCTTGGCCTGAAACGTTGACTGTACTTCTTCCTATAGATGCTGCCTGGTCTGCTGTGTTCCACCAGCATTTTGTGTGGGTTGCTTGAATTTCCAGCATCTGCAGATTTCCTTGTGTTTGAATATTAGGCGTATGCCGCCACCCCTCACCATCTGTCCTTTTTCTCTCTCCTCCTGATTTACCCAGTTCCTCCAACACCCATCTGAGTCGCCATCATCCTGCTTCTCTCCCCTCCCACACCCACTCCCATCTGTCCATCACCCACACACTCCTCCCACTGGGTCCCCTCCCCCACTGTTCCCATCTGTCCATCGCCCACAGACCCCTCCCACTGGGTCCCCTCCCCCCACTGTTCCCATCTGTCCATCACCCATACACTCCTCCCACTGGGTCCCTCCCCCACTGTTCCCATCTGTCCATCACCCACAGACTCCTCCCACTGGGTCCCCTCCCCCACTGTTCCCATCTGTCCATCACCCACACACTCCTCCCACTGGGTCCCTCCCCCCCCCACTGTTCCCATCTGTCCATCACCCACACATCCCTCCCACTGGGTCCCCTCCCCCACTGTTCCCATCTGTCCATCACCCACACACTCCTCCCACTGGGTCCCATCCCCCCACTGTTCCCATCTGTCCATCACCCACAGACTCCTCCCACTGGGTCCCCTCCCCCCACTGTTCCCATCTGTCCATCACCCACAGACTCCTCCCACTGGGTCCCCTCCCCCCCACTGTTTAATTTTCACATCTGGCCATTTCTGGCATTTCCAAGCCTGAGTGTTTGAAGCCACAATAAGCGAAACTGTTCTGAATTGTATTGCTGCTTATTTCTTGCCAGCTATCAGTGACAAAAATCACTGCTTTCTGAACTCAAACACACACAACTGATGCTATTTAAAAGCTGTTCAGTCTAAGCATGGTGTAGTGTCTAACAGCCACACAACTGCACGTGGCTGATGCTATTTAGAACTTCAGCTGCCATCTCATCTCTTGTCCCAATTAAACAGCATAGTGTCCCAAATAAACTAAGGGAATCCCGGCTATTTTCTTGATTTGTTTTTGTTCTTTAAGAGTTGTCGCAAATAAGTGCCTGCCCAATTTTATATACGTTTGTATAATTGTCTTTTTTTATTTGTATGTACTGCACTGTAAAGCTGCTGCAAATTTCATAAGCTATGTCAATAATACTAAAGCTGATTTTGGCATCAATGAAGAGTCTTGGCCTGAAACACTGACAGTTTATTCCTCTCCATACTGTAGGTGCTGCCTGGCCTGCACTGTTTGGTGTGCGTTTGTCAAATATCTCCGCTATCTCTTGCATCTCTCTTGCCATTTAGATAACTTGCTATGTGTTTCTGCCAGCAAGTCATTTCCCATTTTCCCATGCTACAATCCACATGCCAGATCTTTGCCCATGCCAGTGACTCATGGGTGGAGAGAAAGGCAAGGGCCTAGTGTATGTTCTCACCTCTGCAGCTTTTTCAGTGATTGTATTCTCAGACTGTTCCTGCCTTTCCTCATTAGTTCCTAGGTTGATTAGTCTACATCACTGTTGAAATATTATCCATTGTAGGAGGTCAAACCAGATATTTTCAGAAGAAACAGTTAATTTCTTAAATGATACTATTGTACCTGCCTCAACCACTTCCTCTGGAGCTCGTTCCATACACTCGCCACCCTCTGGGTGAGAACGTTGCCCCTCAGGCCCCTTTTAAATATTTACCCTCTCACTGTAAATCAAAGGTTCCTAACCTTTTTTTATGCCATGGACCAATACCTTTAAACAAGGGGTCTGTGGATCCCATGTTGAGAAATCCTGCACTAAATCTATGCCTTGTAGTTTTAGATTCCCTACTTTGGGAGGTGGGTGGTGGGGTGGAGATACGTCTCTACCAAAGAATGTGTAAGGTGCTCCTTCCCTCCACTAGCCTGCAGGTCACCCTTGGGCAAGGTGTAGCACCTGCTTAGCCCCTGATCTGGGTTACGTGAAGCCAAGGGAGCAGGTGGTGGATGGTCGTATGAGCAGCTGGTGCAGATCACAAGTATTAGTTATGCAACCATTGATGCCAGGCAGACAATCTCTGAAGAGTATTGATAATGGCTGGGGTCACCCGTCTTGTAAAGACACTGCCCAGAAGAAGACAATGGCAAACCACTTCTGTAGAAAAATTTGCCAAGAACAATCATGGTCATGGAAAGATCATGATCGCCCAAGTCATATGACATGGCACATAACGAACAAATGAACCCTGGGGAAAAGATTGTTGCAATCCATCTTTTCAATGCCTATCATAACTTTATAACCTCCTTCAGCTTAATCTTCATTCTCCTGTCAGTGTTCGATTCCTGCTGTTTTCTGTGAAGAGTTGGTATGTTTCTCCCTGTGACCATGTGGGTTTCCTTTGGGCTGCTCCTTTCCTCCCACGTTCCAAAGACGTACGGGTTAAGTTGTGGGCATGCTATCTTTGCACTGGAAGCATTGTGATGCTTGCGGGCTGCCCCCAGCATATCCTCACTTACTTGACTTGAGGGAACAATGGATTTTACTGTGCGTCAAGCTAATACAACCTTCAAAATCCGGTTTATTATCATTACATATGTTGTGAAATTTGATGTTTTTTGGCAGCAGTACAGCATCAGCCTTTGAAAGGCAACTTTCTTCCTCATGCCCACCTGAAATGGGCAACTCCTTGTTCAAGAACAATGCTCCCTTGTTCTGGAATCAGAATCAGATTTATTATCACTGACATATCTCTTGAAACCTGCCGCACAGTACGATACTTGAAGTTACGATAAGAAATATAAAAAAATAAGTTTCGTACAAAGAAAGCAAAATAGAAAGGTAGAGTTCATGGTCCATTCAGAAATCTGATTTTGGAGCGGAAGAAGGTGTTCCTGAATCACTGAGTGTGGCCCTTCAGACTCCTGTACTTCGTCCCTGATGACTGTAACGAGAAGAGAGCATGTTCTAGATGGTGAGGGTCCTTAGAGATGGGTGCCGCCACCTTTTGAAGATATCATTGATGGGAAATTGCCAAGATCAATCATGGTCATGAGACCGTGATTGCCCACGTCATCGGGCAGGCACTTGATGATATACATGTACATAAAAACAAATATATATATGATATTGATTGCAATTTATAGTTTTTATTATTATGTACTGCAACGTACTGCTGCCGCAAACAACAAATTTCATGACATATGCCAGTGATATTAAACGTGATTCTGAATCTCACAGAATCTTTCCCTCCGCCTCCTTAATTCTATATAAAGCACCCCCAGCCTCTCCAATCTTTCCTTGTTGCTTCGACTATCTGGTCCTCATCAGTCGTCTCTGCACCTCTCCTGTGCGATTGCAGTTTTCCTATACTGCGGTGACCGGAACTGCAAATGGTGTTCGAGCCACGAGAGAGTTCAGATGCTGGAATCTGAAGCAACAACCAGTCTGTTGGAGGGACTCGGCGGGTGTGTGGGAGGGTCGGGCATCTCCTAGCAGTCCCCTCCCCTCCCAGACCTGACGCAGCCTTTCATCCCGACGTGCCGACGGTTCCCTCCACCCCACAGACGCTGCTCGACCTGCTGAATTCCTGCAGCAGATTGTGTGCTGCCGCAGATCTGGAGTGCCAGCTGCTGGCCTGACTAACGTGGAGTACAGCTCCAGCAGAACCTCCTGCTCTTGCCTGCCTCAGCTCATGACGAGAAACAAGACATACATGTTTTTAACCGCTTCCTCACTTGTCCAGCTGTGTGTGAGGTGTGCTCCAGGACCCTAGTTCTCCTTCACATCTCTGTATGCCCTACGTGTATTGAATATTGTTTTGCATACCCTTTTCCAACTCTGAATTCATTTCCATTTAAGACCATAAGACATAGGAGCAAAATTAGGCCATTTGGCCCATTGAGTCTGCTCTGCCACTGGACCATGACTGATTTATTTCCCCCCCTTAACCCCATTCTCTTGCTGCCTTGTTTGATACCCTTATTAATCAAGAACCAATGAACCTTATCTTTGAATATAACCCTTTATAATTTTGCCATTTTCTTGCCCCGGTCACTGATATCCTCTTTGCACCTTGCTACCGGCAGACTCTCCTGCAGATCAATACCGTTGAGGTCAACAAGATGTAGCTGATGGGGTTGGGGAGTCCCACCAAGACCTGGGATTCTCTCAGTCCGGGGTGATCCTGTATTTCTAGTTCCCGACTCCCTTTCCCCCTCACCCCAACTCCGAGACCTGTAATGTGTCCAATGTAAGCTTGATGAACAACACATGGTCATCCATCTGTAAATTACAGCTATCTTGACATAGTGTTCTGACAGTGTTGGGTAAATCCTATTACATTTAATCTCCACCCTATCACATACACTTGTTCTGTTCTATTCCCAACTCCCCTCTCCCTCCCCTCGATCTCTTTCTGTCCCTTCCCTCCTCTTCTCTCTCTCTCCCCTCCCTCATCCACTCCCCTTCTCTCTTTCCACTCCTCTCCTTGTTTCTCCCCTCTTCCACTTCCTCTCTCCTTCCTCACCCTCCTTCCCCCTCCCTCCCTGTCCCAATCTCCTCCTATTTCTCCCTCTCCGTCCCTCCTCCCACTCTGTCCCGATCTCTGACTTTCCCAGCTCTGTCTGAGATTTTTGGGCATGAAATACTCACATTGTTTCTCTCCCCATGGAGGCTGCCCGACCTGCTGAGCATTGCCAGCGTTTTCTGGCTCTGTTTCAGATTTCTAGCATCTGCGGCTTGGGCTCCAGAAGGGACCATGTAGACCAGCTCGTGAAACCAAATCGCAAACCAACCTCAGTTCCCTGTTTCCCTGGTTTTGCCTCTTCCCTTCTTGACAGGAATGACTGCTCTTCAAACTCCTTCCATTTTAGTCTTTCTCTTGTGGCCTTGACCCAAATCCACCTCTCCCCGACACCCACATCCCACCTCCCACCTTCTATTCATCTACTTTACATTTAGCTATTCCTCCTTCTGTTAGAAGGCTATCAACCAGAAATGTTTAGTCTCTCTAGTCACAGTCACGTACTTGGGCATCTTTCCTTGTTTGCTGTTGTATACAATTCCTTACTGATTTACCCGGTTAGACTCCATTCTTGGCTGTGAGAAACATTTCCAGTCAGACTAGATAGAATCTCTCTCTCACTCTCTGACATGCTCTTCCGATGAGCTAATATTTTTAGTTTAGTAACATTTTTCAGCCTTCTGTTCACAGAAGATGCCAACATTCGAGATGGTTTCCATTTCTGCATAATGAGCCACACTGACATTATCTTCGCAAGTTCCTCCTGCCGATTGTTGGTCTAGATTCCAGCTCCTGCACCCACTCGTGTCTCCATGCTGACGTTATCTTAGGTTTCACCTTGCTTCAGTGTAGAGAAACATGCACAAAATGCTGAAGGAACGCAGCAGGTCAGGCAGCATCTACAGAGGGAAATAAACAGCCTATGTTTTTGGCTAAGCCCTTCACCAGTCCTGATGAAGGGTCTCGGCCCAAAACGTTGACCGGTTATTCCTCTCTCTAGATTTAGTTATTTGTTCATTGAGGTACAGTGTGGAATAGGCTCTTGGCCCTTTGAGCCAAGCCACCCAGCAAACCCCTAATTTAACCCTAGCCTAATCACAGGACGATTTACAATGACCAACTAACCTATCAACTGGTATGTCTTTGGACTGTGCGAGGAAACTGGAGCACCCGGAGGAAACCCACGTAGTCACAGGGAGAACGTACAAATCACACGTGCCGTGGTGGGAATCGAACCCGGGTCACCTGTACTATGAAGCATTGTGCTAACCACTCTGCAGCCATGCTGAGCTCCTCCAGCATTTTGTGTGTGTTTTACATAGGAACATAAGAAAGAGGAGCAGTAGTAGGCCATTTGGCCGGTGGAGCCTGCTCCACCATTCAATAAGATCATGGCTCATCTGCACCTACCTGCCTTTACCCCATAACCCTTAATTCCCCTACTGTGCAAAAATCTATCCGACCTTGTCTTCAATATATTTACTGAGGTAGCTTCCACTGCTTCATTTTTCTCTGCATTTCAGCATCTGCAGATTCTCCGGTGTTTCCTCAGTGCAGTGAGTAGTCTTATCACAAGTGTGCACTACTTGGTGTTCAAACCTAGGCTTTTTGTATCAAATTCAATTCAATGGGAAGCAGCCTATCAATATCTAGATCTCCTTAACTATGGGATCCTGCCAGCAAGAACATCTTTCCCTTCCCCCTATTCCCATAGGGATCGCTCTCTGTGTGACTCCCTTGCCCATTCGTCCCTCTTGCAACGGGACAAGTGCTGCACCAACCCCTACACCTCTCCCTTGCCACCATTCAGGGCCCCAAACAGTCCTTCCAGGTGAGGCGACACTCACCAGCAAGTCTGTCCTGGGTCATCTACCGTATCCAGGACTGCTGGCGCAGCCTCCTCTACACTGGTGAGACCCTACGCAAATTGGGGGACTGCGTCATCAAACACTTGTCCCATTGGCCACCCTTTTCAGTTTGACTTCTCGTTCCTATTCTGACATGTCTGTCCACGGCCTCCTTTACTGCCACAGTGAACCCACACTCAGGTTGCACAAGCGACACCTCATGTTCCCTTTGGATGGCCTCCAACCTGACAGCTTTGATGAACATTAACTTCTCCAACTTCCGGTAATTCCTTCCCCTCCTAGTTCTCTTCTTTTCCATTCACCGGTCTGGTTCCCCTTTTAACCCTTCTCCTCACCTGCCCATCACCTGCTTCTAGTGATGCTCCTCTTCCCCTTTCTCCCATGATCCACTGTCCTCTCCAGTTAAATTCCAGCCTGTTATCATCTCCCCACTTTATACTTCATCCCGCTGCGTCCATAGATTGCTGGAAGTTGCTGCGCAAGTTGATAAGGTAGTTATGAAGGTGTATGGTGTGTTTGCTTTTGTTAGTCAGAGAATTGGGTTCAAAAGCCCCGAGGTAATGTTGCAGCTCTTTAAAACCCCGATGAGACCAAACTTGGAGTATTGTGTTCATTTCTGGTTGCCTCATTATAGGAACGATGAGGAAGCTTTAGAGAGGGTGCAGAGGAGATTAACCAGGATGCTGCCTGGATTAGAGAGCCTGTCTTATGAGGATAGAATTAGAATCAGGTTTAATATCTCATGAAATTAGTTGCTTTGCGGCAGCAGTACATTGTAATATGTGGTAAATGAAAACTATAAATTAAAATAAGTATGCATAACAAATAAATTAAATAAGTGGTGCAAAAAAGAGAGGGTGAGGTGGTGTTCATGGGTTCAGTGTCCATTCAGAAATCTGATGGCAGAGGGGAAGAATCTGTTCCTGAAATATTGAGTGTGTGCCTTCAGGCTTCTGTACCTCCTTCCTGATGGTAGCAATGAGAAGAGGGCATGCATGTCCTGGGTGATGTGGGTCCTTAGTGATGCTGCCTTTTTGGGGCATCATCTTTTGAAGGTGTCCTCAACGCTGGGGAGGCTAGTGCCCATGATAGAGCTGACTGAGTTTACAACTTTCTGCAGCTTTATCTGATCCTGTGCTGTGGCCCCTCCATAGCAGATGATGGTGCAACCAGTTAGAGCACTTTCCTCAGTACATCAGTAGAAACTTGCGAGTGTCTTTGGTGACATACCAAATCTCCTCAAACTCCTAATGAAATGTAGCTGTTGTTGTGCTTTCTTGTAACTGCATTGATATGTTGGACCTAGGATACATCTTCAGAGATGTTGACACCCAGGGACTTGAAATTGCTCACCCTTTCCACTTCTGATCCCTCGATGTGGACTGGTGTACATTCCCTCAAGTTCTTCTTCCTGAAGTCCACGATCAATTCCTTGGTCTTACTGACATTGAGTGCAAGGTTGTAGTTGGACACCACTCAACAGGCTGATCTACCTCGCCCCTAGAAACAAGCTAGGGCTTTTCCCTTTGAAAAGGAGAAAGAAGTGATGTGACTTGATGGATCTGTACAAGTTGGGAAGAGACACAGATTGAGTGGAGAGCCAGAGGCTTTCCTACCAGCAATAAAAGGGGCAAAACTGTTTGGAGGGAAGTCTGGGGGGGGGGTGGTGGATATCAGAGGTAGGATTTTACGCAGAGAATGGTGTGTGTATGGAACACCATGTCACGGGTGGTGGGAGAGGCAGATACATAAGGGCATTTAAGAGACTCTCTGATAGGCACCTGGATGATGGAAAAATGGAAGGTTATGTAGGAGGGAAGGATTAGATTGATCTTGGGCTAGGTTAAAAGCTGGTGCAATATTTGGTTCTAATGCCTTAAACTTTAAAATATCATCATTTGTTTTACAGAAGCATTATCTGTAAAGGTTTCACTAAGATTAAATGCTTAATCTATGGGACCTCAAGTGAATTTCTACCCCAAGCTCCAAACAAAATAGATAGAAGGGAGAACTATTAAGCTACTGTATTTGTAGAGTAAATAATTCCTAGGGAGGAGCTGGATGGAGATGAACAAACTAAAAGGATGGGTGGATAAATAACAACTCAGGAACTAAGACCATAAACACCATAAGACATAGGAGCAGAATTAGGCATCTGGCCCATCGAGTCTGCTCTGCCATTCAATCATGGCTCATCCTTTTTTTTCTATCTCCTCCTCAGCCCCAGTTCCCGGCCTTCTCCCCACAACCTTTGATGCCGTGTTCAATCAATAACCTATCAATCTCCTCCTTAAGTACACCCAACGACCTGGCCTCCACAGCTGCATGAGACAATAAATTCCACAAATTCACCACCCTTTGGCTAAAGAAATTTCTCCACATCTCTGTTTTGAAAGGGCACCCCCCCCCCCCCCCAATCCAGAGGCTGTGCCCTCTTGTCCTAGACTCTCCCACCACGGAAAACATCCTTTCTACATCTACTCTGTCTAGGCTTCCCAACATTCAAAAGGTTTCAATGAAACCACACCTTCTGAATTCCAGCGAGTACAGACCCAGAGCCATCAAACGTTTCTTGTATGATAACCCTTTCATTCCCGGAATCATCCTTGTGAACCTCCTCTGGACCCTCTCCAATGCCAGCACATAATTTCTAAGACGAGGGACCCAAAACTGTTCACAATACTCAAGGTGAGGCCTCACCAGGGCCTTATAAAGCCTCAGCATCACATCCCTGCTCTTGTATTCTAGACCTCTCGAGTAATTGCCAGAAAGGAAGGGAGAGGAGGTAATGCTGGGTGAAGTGGCACTATTTGGTGGCAATGTCAGCATGGCAGTGGATAAAATGGGGGTGCCCCCGTAGTGTGACCCTGTTACAGCTCGGGGCATTCCAGAGTTCAGTGTTCAATTCCGGTGCCATGCTGTAAAGAGTCTATACATCCTCCCTGTGGAATGCATGGGGTTCCCCCTGGTTTCGGGTCCGGTCTTCCCTCACAGTCCAGTGACGTACCAGGCCAGTTAATTGGTCATTGTAAAATTGTCCCAGGGTTAAGTCAGGATTGTGGGGTTGCTGGGGTGGTGTGGCTCAAAGGGCCAGAAGGTCCACTCTGTGCTGATTTGCTAAATAAAAGGTCGGCACAACATTGCGGGCTGAAGGGCCTGTGCTGTTCTATGTACTGGAACAGTTTAGCACAGTTCTTTAGTCATGGGGTGCGAGGCTGTGGGGTGAGCAGGGAATTGGAATGAACGAGCGAGCAGTGACTTGAGGACTTGTGTCCTCTAGGCTATTAAAAATTTTGAACAGTTAATTTGTTGTTATTTGAGCTCTTTATTCATGCTTGGTTTAGACGCCAGAAGATCTGCACTTTTATCTTCAAAGTGCCAGTGTGGAGGGAGTGGCTGCTGCTCACCAAGTTCCAAATGTTTGCTGAGGTTTCGGTATCATTGTTGGCCTGTAGAGTCACCAGCAGTCGTCAGCCTGGTTTATAGCCTTGTTCCCTAAAGGGCGTAGCCATTTATTAAGCTAAAGGTTTGAAAGGTCACTCTTGTAAAAGGCATTTTTGTTGGAATCTGCAGGAAATTCCGTAATTGTAATTTACGGGCATTTTTGCCCTGCCCATACTTTAGAATTGATGTTTAAACCGGCAGGGAGAGGAGTTTTCATAAGGTGATTAGACAGAGGAACAGAATTAGGCCATTCAGCCCATCAAGTATTCTCTGCCATTCACTGCTGATTTATTATCCCTCTCAGCTCCTTTCTTCTTCCTTCTCTATGTTGCCCCAACTAATCAAGAACCTCTCAACCTTCATTTTAAAACTACCCAATGGCTTGATCTCCACAGCCGTCTTTGGTAATGAATTCCACAGATTTACCACACTCAGGCTAAAGGAATTCCTGAGTAACACACACAAAATGCTGGAGGAACTCAGCACGTCAGGCAGCGTCTGTGGAAATGAATAAAGAGTCGACGTTTCAGAGCGAACCCATTCTTTAGCACTGGAAAGGAAGGGGGAAGACGACAGCATAAAAAGGTGGGGAGAGGGGTAGAGGGATAGCTGGAAGGTGAGAGGTGAAGCCGGGTGGATGGGAAAGGTCAAGGGCCGAAGAGGAAGGAATCTGATAGGAGAGGAGAGTGGACTGTAGGAGGAAGGGAAGGAGGAGGGGATCCAGGGGGAGGGAATTCTCAATCCTCCTGCATACCACCTGTCGTTAAATGTGGCTCTGTCCGTGCAGAGAAAAGAGCAGCATTGGTCTCAACTTCTGAGCCCAAAGCCAGTAGCAAGGCACCGTGCAGGACGGGCAGTAGTCATGTTGGTGCAGCAAGCTCCCTCAACCTCTATTGCAATGGTAAACCACTGGCTTAAGGGGTAATCACTAACCCAGGAGCCATCAGCAGTTTCCCAGTGACATCAGAGGATCTTGCATCTACTGAGAGCGGGCGGTTCGAGAAGAGAGGCAGATGGTGCTCCTCCCCACCACAGCAGTGTGGAATATCCTCCGTCCTCCCTCCCTCCTTCCCCCCCCCCCCCCCATAATATTTCCCTGCCCCTGAAGCAAGCTATGATTCCTGTGGATAAACTAGGCATGCCAGGTTCCTGGTGCAGATTGGTGTGACGACAAGATTGATTCACCTCCTTCTGATGAGATCTTGGGCTTACGGTGCCCTCTGTCCCTGGGGATGAATGTGAGGGGTTAAAACTACGAAAGCAGATCATCATCTAAAGGCGAGGGGAGGAGCAGGGAGGCCTGGGTGCTCCTGTGAACAAGTTGCCGAGAACAGGCACACAGGTGGTTAAAGGTATATGGAAATGAGTTTGGGCGCAGGGATGTCTGACCATAATTGTACTGGGTGTTGGCTGAGATCACACCCTGAGTATTGTGTACAGTTTTCACTGGGTCTAAGGAAGGATGTTTGTTCTATTGAGGTAGCTCACTGACGGTTCACTGCACTGATGGGATTTGAACTATTGTGGTTGCATTCACTGGAGTTCAGAAGGACAGTGACTCTCACTAGAACTTATAATTACCCCGGGCAGGAGAGGTGGGACTCGGTGTGGGGGGAGGGGGGACACCTTGCTTATGCCTGGTAGTTCGGGGGGTGGTCACAGTGTAAGGATATTGGGTCGTCTTTTCAGGACTGAGATGCAGAGAAATTTCCTTAGCTGGTCTGTGGTAACCTGTTCAAATCTGCCCACGGAAGTTAGTCGAGGCCAAGTCATGATAGAAGTCTGAAGACTTGAGGCATAGTGGAATGGTGAGGGGGAAGAGCAGGAACATGGGGCTGAATCTGTTTGATCATATTAAAGGCAGAACGTGCCTCTTGGGCCGAGTGGCCTACACCATTCGTTTCTATGTTTTTCGGTTTACTGTCAAAGGGAGTTGTGGAGACACAAGAGACTACAGGTAGAACATAGAACAGAAGAAGCCTTTAGGCCTAGGATATTGTGCTGACTTGTTAACCTACCCTAAGATCAATCTAACTCCTCCCTCCTACATAGCCCACCATTTGTCTTTCATCCATGTGCCTGTCTTGGAGTCTCTAAATATCCCTAATGTATCTGCATCTCTAGCATGCCTGCAGGGAATTCCACACACCCACCACTCTCAGTGTAAAAAATAAAAAATAAATATCCCCCCAACATCCTCTCCCTAGACCTTTCTCCAATCACCTTAAAGTTGTGCCCCCTCATACTAGGCCGTTTCCACCCTGAGGTAAAAGTCTCTGGCTGCCCACGTCATTTATGCCTCTCACCCCCTTGTACACCTCTATCAAATCACCTCTCGCCCTCTTCTCCAAAGCGTAAAGCCTATGAGATGCAGGAATCTGAAGCAGGGGTTCCCAACCTGGGGTCCATGGACCCCTTGGTTAAAAGTAGCAGTCCATGGCTTAATAAAAGCTGGAAGCCTCTGTGTTAGAGGAACTCTGTGGGTCAAGCTGCATCTGTGGGGGTAGGAAAGCAGCTTCTATCATCAGAGACCCCCACCACCTAGGACATGCTCTCTTTTCATGGCTGCCATCAGGAAGAAGGTACAGGAGCCTCAGGACTCACACCACCAGGTTCAGGAGCAGTTACTACCCCTCAATCATCAGGCTCTTGAACAAAAGGGGATAACTTCACTCACTCTTTTCATCTCATTCTCGATATTTATTGTTTATTTATTCTAAGGGTTTAAGGGTTAATTTATTATCAAAGTATACAACTCTGAAATTCTTCATCTCTGGGTAGCTGTGAAACCACGAGAGAAAAGAAAGGAAAGGCAGCACGATCATTGACCCCCAAATTCCCCTCCCTGCACAAAAAAATGAACTAAAATGGATCAGGCACATCAAACCCCAAAACCCCCTCCCCACACAAAAAATCAACAAAAAATGGAACAGACTCATCAATACGTAGTTTCATGATCTTTCCAGGAGATGTCAAACAAAGGAGCGTTGTGCGTAGGCACCATCTTGACTGGAAGTATTATTATTATCGCACAGTTTGCTGCCTTTTGTACAATGGTTGAACATCCAGTCCAGTCTGGTCTTTTATTGATTCTATTATGTTTGTTATTCTAACATGCCTGCAAGATAATGAATCTCAGGGTTGTATATGGTGACAACTATGTACTTTGTTAATAAATTTATTTTGAATTTTTTTCCAGTAATCATGTAACAGCGTGATAGAAGCTGACTTTGAACCTGGTGATACGTGTTTTCAGGCTTTGTATCTTCTGCCAGACGGGAGAAGAGAGATTGTCTGGGGTTGGTGGGGTCTTTCATTATGTTGGCTGTTGTACCGAGACAGTGAGAGGGTACAGGCAGAGTCCATGGAAGGGAAACTTGTTTCTGTGATGTGCTGAGCTGTGTCCACAACTCTGTGCGGTTTCTGGTGGTCATGTGTAGAACAGTTGATGTACCGAGCTGTGATGCATCCAGATAGGATGTGTTCTGTGGTGTCTTGACTAAAAATTGGGGAGTGTGAAGGTGTACGTGCCAAATTTCTTTAGTCTCCTGAGGAAGTGAGAGTATTGGTGAGTTTTCTTGACTGTGGTGTCTATGTGGTTGGACCAGGACACTCCTAGGAACTTGAAGCCCTCAACCCTCTCGACCTCAGCACCGTTGGCGTAGGTGGGAGTGTGTGCACCACCTCCACCGCGCTCTTGAAGTCAGTGATCAGCTCCTTTGTGTCACTGGCTGGATGGTTTGCTATGCGATGTCCATGATGTTCACTGTCAAAGTCCAAAGTGAATTTATTACCACTTAATAAATGACGTTAATGTCCCCTCATACTACCCTGATACTCATTTTTGCAGACATTTATAAATATAAAGAAATACAATGAAATTTATGGAAAACTATACATAAAGTGACAAATATCCAATGTGCCAAAGAAGGCAAATCGTACAAATATAATATAAATAATACTGAGAACATGTGTTGTAGAGACTTGACATTGAGTCAGTTGGCTGTGGAGCAGATTCAGCATTGAGGTGGGTGAAGTTATCCACACTGGTTCAGGAGCCTGATGGTTGAAGGGTAATAACTGTTCCTGAACCTGGTGGTGGGGGACCTAAGGCTCCTGTATCTATCTCCTGCCCAGTGGTAGCAGCGAGAAGAGATCATAGCCTGGATGATGTGGGTTTTTGATGAATGGGGCTTTCTTGTGGCAGTGCTCCATGTAAATGAGCTCAGTGGTGGGGAGGGTTTACCTGTGATGGGCTGGGCTGTATCCATCACTTCCTGCAGACTTTTCAATTCTAGGACATTGGTGTTTCCGCACCTGGTCTTGATGAAACCAGAGAACCACGAGCTGAGCATGAGCTGGTGAAAATATTTGTTGGGGAGGTTGTGGGAGGGAGTCTTGGAGCTTAGGGCCATTAATGGTGGAAGTTGAGATGTGGAGGATGTGCAGACTTTGGGAGCATTTTTACTGGGTGTAGTTGGACCAGTGGATAACAGTGAAATAGCCTTGTATCGTATGTTCAGATGGTCCCCAGCACAGAGCTGTCACTCTGATGAGTAGATCTGCTCCCTGTCCCAACCTCTGAACACCCTGGCTCCTCTAACACGTACCACTGGGCATTGTCCGGGCCACTCCTGAACTTTCACCCAGAAACCTCAGACACTCGTTGATTTAGGAACCATTTCTTCCCCTCTGCCATCAGCTTTCTGAACACCACCTCACTGTTCTGCTCTCTTCTTTCGCTACTTATGAAGTTTAATATATTTTCTTAGTGTAACTTTAAGTAATTTAAAAAATATATTGCAGTGTGTTGCTGCCACAGTACAACGAATTTCATGACATATGTCAGCGATAATAATATGATTCATTGTGTAGGCAGAAGGGATTAGTTTAGTTAGGCACTTGCTTACTAATTTACTTTCTCAAAGACATTGTAGGTTGAAGAGACTTCTGTACCCTAAATGCCCTTCTTGTGGGTCAGAGTTAGATGCATTTATTTATCGCATGTACATCAAGACATACAGCGAAACACGTTAACCACCAGTGCGCCTAAAGATGTACTGCGAGCGGCCTGCAATTGTCGCCACATATCCTGGCGCCAATGTTGCACACCCACAATGTTCAGCAGAACAACACAAACAACACCAGAATCAGGCTTAATGTCACCAGTATATGCTGTGAATTAACTACGTAGAGCAAAAATAGAAATTAATAAAAAAGTAGTAAAGTGGTGTTCATGGGTTCAATGTCCATTCAGAAATCGGATGGCAGAGGGGAAGAAGCTATTCCTGAATCGCTGAGTGTGTGTCTTCAGGCTCCTGGACCTCCTTCCTGGTGATAGCAAAGAGAACAAGACACGACCTGGGTGGTGGGGATCCTTAATGATGGACACCGCCTTTCTGAGGCATTGCTTCTTGAAGATGTCCTTGATACTATGGAGACTAATGCCCATGATGGAGCTGACTACTTTTACAATTCTGCAGCTTATTTTTATCCTGTGCAGTGCCCCCCCCCCCCATACCAGATGGTGATGCAGCCAGTTAGAACGCTCTCCACAGTACGTCTGTGGAAATCTGAGTATCTTTGGTGACAAACCAAATCTCCTCAAACTCCTAATGAAATGTAGCTGCTGTCATGCCTTCTTTATAGCTGCATTGAAATCTTGGATCCAGGATAGATCCTAAGAGACATTGATACCCAGGAACTTGAAATACAACAAAACAATAGCAAACAAGCAAGAACAAAAATAGGAAAACAAGCTTCTCTCCCATCCTCCCACCCACACGCACATAAAGTGCAGTTCAGGCAGACAATATGGTGTAAGGTCATAATGAGGTAGATAGTGGAGTCAAGTTGAGGGGAGAGTAACAGAAGAGAGGCACCACGATTGGTTGGACGAACCGTGTTTTATTCAAAGATGCATTCAACTTGTTCGATCATTATGCGCCATGTCATATGATGTAGGCGATCATGCTCTTTTAATGACAGTGATTGTTCTTGGCAAATTTTTCTACAGAAGTGGTTTGCCGTTGCCTTCTTCTGGGCAGTGTCTTTACAAGATGGGTGACCCCGGCCATTATCAATACTCTTCAGAGATTGTCTGCCTCACATCAGTGTCTTTACAAGATGGGTGATCCCAGCCATTATCAATACTCTTCAGAGATTGTCTGCCTGGTGTCAGTGGTCACATAACCAGGACTTGTGATATGCATCAGCTCATATATGTCAAACTCAAGGCCCGCGGTGGAATTATCTTTGGCCCGCGAGATAATATCTAATTACTATTAAAGCTGGCCCCAGTAATCGAAGCGCCTATGGCGTATGATATGGCTAATGCTGAGTTTATTCAGGTACCAGGTTTTCAGGGTTTTTAGTGTTTATTCGGCAGTCTTCTTCATAAGAAACGGAATTTGTAAAGTGAAACACTTTGTAGTTATAGCAGAGACTGAGACACATGAGAGCAGGCTGAAAAAACGGAGGCAATGAAAGCTGCGTTCGCACGCGTCCGACTGATCCGGCCCGCATGAAGCTGCATTTTGCTCAATCCGGCCCGTGACCTAAAATGAGTTTGACACCCCTGCATCAGCTGCTCGTACGACCATCCACCACCTGCTCCCATGGCTTCACCTGACCCTGATCAGGGGACTAATCAGGTGCTACACCTTCCCCAAGGGTGACCTACAGGTTAGCAGGGGTAAGGAGCGTCTCATACCTCTGGTAGAGACTTATAAGACATGGGAGCAGAAGTAGGCCATTCAGCCCATCGAGTCTGCTCCGCCATTCAATCATGGGCTGATCCAAATCTTCCAGTCATCCCCACTCCGCTGCCTTCTCCCCATACCCTTTGATGCCCTGGCTAATCAAGAACCTCTCTATCTCTGCCTTAAATGCACCCACTGACTTGACCTCCACAGCTGCTCGTGGCAATAAATTCCACAGATTTACCACCCTCTGACTAAAGTAATTTCTCCGCATCTCAGTTCTAAAAGGACGTCCTTCAATCCTGAAGTCATGCCCTCTTGTCTTAGAATATGGAAATAACTTTGCCATATCTAATCTGTTTAGACCTTTTAACATTCGGAATGTTTCTATGAGATGCCCCCTCATTTTCCTGAACTCCAGGGAATACAGCCCAAGAGCTGCCAGACATTCCTCATACAGTAACCCTTTCATTCCTGGAATCTTCTCTGAACCCTCTCCAATGTCAGTATATCCTTTCTAAAATAAAGAGCCCAAAACTGCAGACAGTACTGCAAGTGAGGTCTCACTAGTGCCTTATAGAGCCTCAACATCACATCCCACTCTTATATTCTTTACCTCTAGAAATGAATGCCAACATTGCATTCACCTTCTTCACAACTGACTCAACCTGGAGGTTAACTTTTACAGTATCCTGCACAAGGATTCCCAAGTCCCTTTGCATCTCTGCATTTTGAATTCTTTCCCCATCTAAATAATTGTCTGTTTATTTCTTCTACCAAAGTGTATGACCATACACTTTCCAACATTGTATTCCATCTGCCACTTCTTTGCCCATTCCCCTAAACTAAGTCTCTCTGCAGGCTCTCTGTTTCCTTAATACTACCCACTCCTCCACCTATCTTTGTATCATCGGCAAATTTAGCCACAAATCTATTAATCCAGTAATCTGAATCATTGACATACAGCGTAAAAAAAAATTAAAAAAAAAAAAAAGCGGTCCCAATACCAAACCCTGTGGAACTCCCCTGGTAACCAGCAGCCAGCCAGAATATGATCTCTTTATTCCCACTCTCTGTTTTCTGCCAACCAGCCAATGCTCCACCCATGCCAGTAATTCCCCTGTAATTCCATGGACTCTTATCTTGCTGAGCAGCCTCATGTGCAGCACCTTATCAAAGGCTTTCTGAAAATCCAAGTACACCACGTCTACTGCATCTCCTTTGTCTACCCTGCTTGTAGTTTTTTCAAAAAATTGCAGTAGGTTAGTCAGGCAGCATTTTCCTTTCAGGAAACCATGCTGGCTTTGGCCTATCTTGTCATGTGTCTCCAGGTACCTCCGTAATCTCATCCCTAACCATTGATTCCAACAACTTCCCAACCACTGATGTCAGGCTAACAAGTCTATAGTTTCCTTTCTGCTGCCTCCCACCCTTCTTAAATAGTGGAGTAACATTTGCAATTTTCTAGTCATCCAGTACAATGCCAGAATCTATCGATTCTTGAAAGATCATTGTTAAGGCTTCTGCAATCTCTCCAGATTCTTCCTTCAGAACCCAAGGGTGCATTCCAACAGGTCCAGGAGATTTATCCACCCTCAGACCATTAAGCTTCCTGAGCACCTTCTCAGTCATAATTTTCACTGCACAAACTTCACTTTCCTGACACTCTTGAATGCCTGGTATACTGCAGACATCTTCCACTGTGAAGACTGATGCAAAATACGCATTCAGTTCCTCTGCCATCTCTGCATTTCTCATTTAAAATATCTCCAGTGTCATTTTCTATTGGTCCTATATCTATCTTCAACACTCTTTTACCCTTTATATACTTAAAAAAGCTTTCAGTATCTTCTTTGATATTAGTCACCAGCTTCCTTTCATAATCCATCTTTTCCCTCTGAATGACCTTAGTTTTCTTCTGCAAGTTTTTAAAAGCTTCCCAATCCTCTATCTTCCCACTAGCTCCGGCTTCCTTGTATGCCCTCTCTTTTGCTTTTACTTTGGTTCTGACTTCTCTTGTCAGCCAGGGTAGTGTCCTTCTTCCATTCAAAAATTTTGTCTTAATTGGCATATACCTGTCTTGCACTTGCATCATTTTTCACAAAACTCCAGCCATTGCTGCTCTGCTGTCCTTCCTGCTGGTGTCCCTTTCCAGTCAACCTTGTCAAGTTCTTCTCTCATGCCATTGCAATTTCCCCACCCCGACCTCCTGGATGGGCAGATTAGATGCCTTCTCCTGATCCTTGCGTGGGACAGTTGTGAACTTAAGAATTTGAGTGTTTGTGAATGATGTTTGTTTTCTGTTCTTGTTTTCAGATAAACTGAATGAGATCTCAGTGCTGACGTCTGGGGAAGGGGCACCAAATGCAATCGTGGACTCCGGAACTGCAAAAGTGAAGCCGAGACCGACAGTCAAGCTTGGCATTGTAATGTTTCATCTCAGTTCCCATTTCCTACTTTCACAAAATATAGATGGGTTTACCTTCCTGTCATTCACTGAAACCTGATTCTGATCTATTGTGGACTCAGAGTGGGAAGGGGGCAGGGAGAGGGGAATCATGGTTGGGAAAAGGGGAAGGAAGTGGGGAGCACCAGGCATGCTGTAATGTTCAATAAACCAATTGTTTGGAATCAAATGACCTTGGCTAGCATCTTATTAGGGTGCAGAGCTGCCGCCCCCACTCCTGCCACCTGTCCCACACCCCTTGTCATTCCTTTGCTGCAACCAGATTTACAAACTCGCTCTTCACTCCACGTTGACAATTACAGTACTGTTCAAAAGCACATGCATATAGCTAGGTTGCCCACAACTTTTGCACAGCACTGAATCCCAGGTCCCCCTCTGCCTCTCTCCCCTTTCAACTTTCTGCACCTTTATCTCTACAGTTCTTTCATGCTCATCCCCTTCCCCTCCCCCTTTATCTTTCCTCTTGTTGGTTTTCCACCTGGCACCTCTAGTCCCTACCCCCTCCCCATCTCTATTACTGGGCTTCGGCCCTCTCTCCCCCCCCCATTCCTGATGAAGGGTCTTGGCCTGAAACGTTGGTTTACTCTTTTCTCACGGATGCTGCCTGACCTGCTGAGTTCTTCCAGCGTTGTGTACGTATTCTTTGATCCACAGCATCTGCAGTTGTATTTTTGTGTTGTGACTGTATTTATCGATGTGGAGTGGAGATTGAGTTTGTGGGGTGCCATGGGAGAGGTGGCAGAGAAGGATTGATGGGGCGTGGGGATAGGGGTTGCACACGCCCCAAACACTCAGCCCTGAGACACCAGGCAAGGTCATTTGTGTGTGTTGTATGTATGTGTGTATATAAAGAGATAGATATGTAGATTATATATATACACACACACACACACACACTGCTATGCTATCATGTCGCTTTGTTTCCGTAAGGCTCGGACTGGGGTTCGTTTTCCTTATGACGTAGCAGTCCACTCAGCCCATTAACTCTCCACTGGCTTTTGGTCCCATGTACCTCCCCACTTATTTCTGTTCTGTAATCTATTCTGTCTCCTGTTCTCACCCCAATTCTATCACTCACCTACACAGTTATTTACACTGACCAATTAACATCCCCCCAACTCCCTCCACAACCCTTCCACCCCAATTCTACCACCCACCCACACGAAGCTGCATATTTACACCAGCCAATGAACATCTAATAATCCAGTTGATTACATCCTGGGATGAGGAGCAGCCCGAGGGAGCTTGCAGACTCCACACAGGCAGTTTAGTCCTGCTGACTTTGGTTACGTTGCGTTGTGGCTTATTAAATCAGAATGTCTAAGTGGATAGAGAGGGAGAGCGAAAGATGGACGTATTTATGCATGTATTTGAGGGCCATTTGGAACTCTGAAGCTGTTCCTGAATTGTTGAGTGGGGGTGTTTGGGCTCCTGTACCTCCTCCCCAACAGTAGTAACAAGGAGGAGGAAAGTCCCAGATAGTGAGGATCTTTAGTGAAAGGTTCCACTTTCCTGAGGCGCTGCGTTGAAGATGACACGGATGGTGGGGAGGGCTTTGTGACTGGGTGAATTAGGCTGACAAAACACGGAACCAGAAAGGCACACTGTGTAAGTAGGTCACACTGGCTGAGCTTGCTGTGCCAATGACCTCGCAATCTACGTTACTATGACCTTGCATCTTATTGTCTACCTACGCTGCACTTTCTCTGTGACTGTAACACTTTATTCTGCATTCCGTTGCTGTTTTCTTCCCCTGTACTACCTCAATATGCTGTTGTAATGAAAATATCTGTAACAATGTCCTGAGGGTGTGGAACGAGCTGCCGGCACAAGTGGTGCATGTGAGCTCGATTTCAACGCTCAAGCAAAGTTTGGATGGGTACGTAGATGGTAGGGGTATGGATGGCCATGGTCCCGGTGCAGGTTGATGGGAGTGGGCAGTTTAAAGGGTTCAGCATGGATTAGATAGGCCGAAGGGTCTGTTTCTGGGTTGTACCTTTCTATGACTCTGCCATGTGAAACAAAGCTTTCCACTGTACCCGGTGTATGTGAATAAACCAACTCCAGTACCAAATCCGAGCGAAGGAGCAGAAATTCATCTTAATCACTCGCAGTAAACCATGTGTAGGTTTTCAATGTGTGCACTTCCACTGGCTGGCTGAAAACTGGTTAGTTTTTATAAGCAGTGGCAGCTACCGTCAGACCCCTTTACAACCACACCAGCTCCTCTTCTCTCCCCTCGCTAGCCGAGCGGTTTGCGTAACAGCGCCAGCCCTGGTGGTTCAATCCTGCTGCACTCTGTTTGTACATTCTCCCCATGACAGCTTGGGTTTCCCCCTGCTTGCTCCAGTTTCCTCCCACAGTCCAGATTGTACATTCTGCAATATTCTAAATGTTCACAACGGTTCTAATGAAAGGCTGGTGATTGTTTTTCTATTTATTTATCGACAGCCAAGAATAGGCTCTCTGGCCAGCAATCTCCTGACTTAACCCTAGCTTAATCACGGGACGATTTTCAATGACTAATTAACCCACCAACTGGTATGTCTTTAGAGGAAACCCACATGGTTATGGGGTGAACACACAGACAGAAGCGGGAATTGAACCTGGGTCGCCCGTACTGCGAAGCGTTGTGCTAACCACCATGCTACCATGCCACCCTAAAGCATTTAAATCTTCCTCTCTTCATGGATGCTGTCTGACCCACTGGGGATGTTCAGCACCTTACTTGACTGTTGAATTTATTGGGAGTTTAAATTGGACGAAAACCCACAGGGAGTCCGTAGGCCAGGGGTGTCAAACTCATTTTAGGTCATGGGCCGGATTGAGCAAAATGCAGCTTCATGCGGGCCGGATCAGTCGGACGCGTGCAAACGCAGCTTTCGTTGCCTCCGTTTTTTCAGCCTGCTCTCATGTGTCTCAGTCTCTGCTATAACTACAAAGTGTTTCACTTTACAAATTCCGTTTCTTATGAAGAAGACTGCCGAGCAAGACTGCCAAATAAACACTAAAAACCCTGAAAACCTGGTACCTGAATAAACTCAGCATTAGCCATATCATACGCCATAGGCGCTTCGATTACTGGGGCCAGCTTTAATAGTAATTAGATATTATCTCGCGGGCCAAAGATAATTCCACCACGGGCCAGATTTGGCCCGCGGGCCTTGAGTTTGACATATATGCCATAGGCCATGTAAGAATTTGCCTGTGAGTTATGGTGGTAAATGAGGTTACACCAATCATTAGTGAGTAATTAGTTATGGAAACAAAGTTTATTTTGCATTGCAGCTGTTAGGCAGGTCACTAGTGAAAGCTACTGAATAAACTGATCAAAGGTTACAGAGAGTTAAAAGTGAACCAGTAAAATCCCTTCCTACTTTGAAAGATGATCTAATGCGACCAGTGTAACATCATCTGACTGCAGCCTGTCTGAACTCGTCTCCAATTGAAAGCCTGATTTTGCAATGCTCGGACTGGATTACTGTAATGACCACCCTATACCACCCTATACCACACTCCCACATCCACTCTCCAAAGTCCCTGTCCCTGCTAGCCCACATGACTCCACTAAATAGCAATGTACTGTAACGTTTATCTGTATCTTCAGTTCATGATTTCACTCAGCTCCATCTCTGTAATCGACTCCAAGACTGGAAGCTCCTCAGGTCTCTTTCCACTGCTTTCTGATTATCTCAGACCATCAGATTGGTCATGTCAGCGTCCTCAGCCCCCAGTCCTGGCATTTCTCTCCCTCAGTCTCCACGCCACTTCTTTTTCTTTCTTATTGCCCCCTCCCCCTTCCCCTATTTTTTTTTTGCCATCATTTTCCCCACTCTCTTTCTCCCCTCTGTCTTCACCCCTTCTCCCTACTGACTACACCCCTCTCCTCCCCTTCCCCTACTGACTACTCCCCTCCGCTCATCACCCCTCTCCTCTTCATCCCCTCTTCACCCCTTCCCCCTACCATCTACACCCCTCTCCTCTTCACCCCTTCACCCCTTTCCCCTACCATCTACTCCCCTCTCCTCTTCACCCTCATCTTCACTCCTTCCCCCTATCATCTACACCCCTCTCCTCTTCACCCCTTCCCTCTACCGTCTACACCTCTCCTCTTCACCCCTTCCCTCTACCGTCTACACCCCTCTCCTCTTCACTTCTTCCCTCTACCGTCTACACCCCTTTCCTCTTCACTCTCCTCTTCACTCCTTCCTTCTACTGTCTACACCCTTCTCCTCTTCCCCCCCACCCTCACCGTACAGTTTTTCTCACCTGACTTAATATTAGCTCATGACCTGTCATCAGTTGTTTGATAACCTTCCTGTGAAATGCTGTGGGAAGTTTTGGTATGGGCAAGGTTGGAAGTAGCTCCACATCACTGTGCTGTGAGATTATGATCAGTAGTTTACAGAACAAAGTAAGGTCATCGCCAAAAGAATGAACAAGTTCATAAAACTTTTCCTGAAGCAAAACCCAAATTAACTTTTTAAAAATAATTCTGTAACAAAACATGAGAAAGGTGAAAGCAAAGGACCTAGTTAAAGACACCCAGAGGGGTGACGATGGAGCTGATGTACCAGAAGCCATCATTGGGTTGGGACAGGATCAACAATCCCTCTTGTAAGAATAAAATGCCAACCTATTCAACCTTATTACTTAGGTCTTCAAGGTGGGATCAGGAGATGTGGAATTGCTCAGCAGGTCAAGTAGAGTCTGTAGAGAGAGAAACAGTTAATATTTTAGGCTGAAGACCTATCCTCAGAGTGGGACGGGGCTGAGAAGAACTGTAGGGACGGGATGATCCACAGAATGTGTCTGTCTGAAGTGGAAACAGGAAGTCTCCGCTACAAGCTGAATCCTTTTTAAAATGACATTGAACAAGTTGAGCAAAGTTTGTTTTTGTTCCCAGTTGGGTGGGAACCACCCTCCCCACCCTCCAGTTCCGTCAAAGCTGATGGAAGGGAGGGGAGCCCACACCACGGGGCTGCTTCTGCCTCCAGCGCTTGCACTAAAGCACCAAGAGTCAATGGGTGCAAATGAAGTTAATGCTAACTTTCTGTTGCAGCCTTTCCTTGATCGGCCAAAACCTGCAGTGCCAACTCCAAACCTACAAGATCAGAAGTTGCTTTCGAAGATCCCAAGGACAATGATTATTGCAGGTACAGTATATACTGGTGGAAAGGTGCTGATTGCAACACAGCTGATGATCCACGCCAGCACCACTAAACCCCAAAACAGCTACTTTCTCCCAAGCCTCAGGCTGATCAACACCTCCGTTCATTAGCCCACCCCAACACCCTGACATGCACATCACCTAGTGCAGGAGATCCCAACCTGGGGTCTACGGACCCCTTGGTTAATGGTAGGGGTCCATGACATAAAAAAGACTCAGAACCCCTGACCTGGTATCACCTTATTTACCTACAGTCCATATATAACAGTTATTTGTACGTTGTGTTTTATAGGATAGGTTTTTTTAATTTATATTTATTCTGTTTTTTATTGTGTTCTTTATGGTTATCATGTTTTTTCTGCTGCATCAGATCCAGAGTAACAATCATTTTGTTTTCCTTTACACTCGTGTCCTGACGAATTACAGTAAGGCACCTCAAGCCCTGAACTGCGATTTTGTAGAATGTTCAGTCAGCTTCGGCTTATTACAGATGCAATGTGACACCCCGTATAATAGTTCCACCTTCAGCAATCAAATGTACTGAAGTGTGGCAGAAGTAGGTCAGGATGTTCACCAGTACGGGGAGGGTACTGGCAAAACCTTCAGGGCTGGGTCCGCAGATTGGAAATGTCCAGAAGGTCTTGCGCCAAAATGGGGTGAGCTTGGATGGCCGAATGGTTAGTATGGACCTGAGCCTGTTGCCATGCTGTACGGCTACAAATCTTTATTTAAAAAAAAAGACCAAGGTTAACATTTAAAATAAATTCAGGAAGAGGCTGAAAAGGAACCTTAGATCAGTGAGGCGATTGAGAGTCACGTGAATCTCAATCTTCTTTACCGCGACTCTCCTTGGCTCCTCTTCAAAGTTCAAAATAAGTTTATTATCAAAGTACACACATGTCACCATAAACAACCCTGAGATTCATTGTCTTGCAGGCATACTCAATAAGTCCATAGAATATAATAACCATAACAGAATCAATAAAAGACCACACCAACTTCAGCGTTCAACGAGTTGGTAAAAGACAACAAACTGTCAAATACAAAAAGAAATAAATAATAATTTTCAACAAATAAGCAATACATATCAAACACATGAGATGAAGAGTCCTTGAAAGTGAGTCCATAGGCTTTTGGAATGTCTCTGTGATGGGGCAAGTGAAGTTATCCCCTTTGGTTCAAGAGCCTGACTGTTGAGAGGTAATAACTGTTCCTGAACCTGGTGGTGCGAGTCCTGAGGTTCTTGTACGACCTTCCTGATGGTAGTAGTGGGATGAGAGTATGTCCTAGATGGTGGGGGTCTCTGATGATGGATGCTGCTTTCCTGCAACAACGTTTCATGTAGATGTACTTGATGCTAGGAAGGGCTTTGCCTGTGATAGGCTGGGCTGTATCCACTGCTTTTTGTAGGATCTTCCATTCAAGGGAGTTGGTGTTTCCATACTAGGCTGTGATGCAGCCAGTCAATATACTCTCCAACACACATCTGTAGAAGTTTGTCACAGTTTTAGATGTCATGCTGAATCTTTGCAAACTTCTAAGGAAGCAGAGATGCTGCTGTGTTTTCTTTGTAATTGCACTTACCGGCTGGGCCCAGGACAAGTCCTTCAACTGACAATGCTGAGGAATTTAAAGTCTGATCCCCTGATGAGGACTGACTGATAAACCTCTGGTTTCCTTCTCCTGAAGTCAACACTAAACTGCTTGGGATCAGTTTATTGGGATTAGAGGAAGGTGGCCCAGGAGATGGGGTGGGTGCAGACAGTGTGAAATGGGCTGAATGGCCCATTCCTCGGCTGGGAGTCAGTGGAGATGTGGGCCTGTAAAACCGGGACAGTGGGGGGAAGCTGAGAGTCAGAAGCTAACAAAACATTCTTTGTCTGAGACAATGGTGGGGGAATGTAGACTGGATTCTGAATGAGTAAGGAGCCCTTCTTCCTCAGGAAATATTGTGTATACAATCAGTCTATGTATAGAACTTGTACATTGTCATTTATAGGGTTGCTTTTATTTTTATTTATTGTGTGCTTTTGTATCGTATTCTTTATGCTTAGTGATTTTTAATCAGCATCGGATCTGGAACAATCATTTTGTTCTCCAAACGTGCGTACTGAAGCAGTTTTGAATCTGAAATATGAACTCATCACAGTGTTCCTATTCCACAGGTAATGACGGAAAGCCCGGCATTGACCAGCTGAGCCTCGGAGGCTACGGCAACGGAATGGCCAGCGCAGATGACGAGTGGATCCCACCCCCTCCCCCCATGGCTCCCCCGCCCCCCCCCACCAATGGCTCCCCCGCCACCTCCGGTACAGAGTCCGCACAGCGGCCACCTGCCTTACGAGCTGGCCGTCCCGCCGCCCCCCAGCATCGCCCCACCCCCACCACCCCCTCACCACGCCAGCCATCTGCAGCAACTCCCAAACCTTCCGGCACCCAGCCCACTCCCTGACAACATCCACCTGCCACCCCCGGCGGCGATTCCCCTGGCACCTCCCCTGTCCGCTCCCCCAGCACCTCCTCTGATGGCCCCTCAAAAACCCCTTCCAATGACTGGCCAGTACCCCAGAGCAACCCCCCCTGTTCTTCCACCAACTGACTATTCTAAGGTGCACAGTGAAACCTCAAGGGGCAGTCACATTAGACCCCCTAAAAAACAGCCCCCTCCTCCTCCACAGAGGGATCTAATGCACCCCCCGAAACCTGAGCGACACTCGCCGTTTGGGCCCAGCTCTTCGCAGATCGCCACCTCGAACACCATTTCCTTCCTGGCTGACCCATCCGACCCATCAAAAGTTGCATCCACCTTCAACCCCAAGGCAACAGCGAAGCTCTACGGATTCTCCGATCCGGTTACCGGGCCGGAAGCCTCGGCGGAGAGTGACCGCAAGGTGAGAGGCAAATCTATGATCGTCATGCAAGATGCAAAGCCCTACCCAGTGGATCCTGCTGTGCACCAGAAGATGGTAATGGAAGGAAGTGGTGAATATCCAGTCATGAACAAAGCACAGGCAGATCCCAGTGCATCCAGACCGCAGAAACCAGCTCGCAGGAGCCAGACGGTGGTTCAGCCCAAATCGGGACCAAACATTCCTGCCTATCTACCTGTGGACTACCTTGCCTCAGATCCGACTGAGAACCACTGGAATGGTAATGTTGACGTTCATCAGGCTGGATCAAACCAAATTCAGGATTCAAACAACAATCAAACTTTCACCAATCTGCCCATTTCTGGGAGGCCTAGAGAAGAAGAGAGAAGAGAGCCCAGCGAAGCGGGTGACTTTGAAAGCCCAAGTTCCTCAGGAAGTGACTTGTCAGATTTCCCGTATGTCAAGCCAAGTTTCCCGGCTGCCAGAACCGCAGATTTACCGGATTCTTTGCCAGAACCAGCTCGATGGGGCTCGAAGCACGGTGCTGAACCACGCTCACCGCTAGCCCTTCTAATGGCTGCCAAGCAGCGAGACCTGAAAAACAAAGCTCCCAAATCTCCCTCGGATGCCCCAACCCTATCCATTGGGGGCAATCGGTACATTAAGTCAACCAATCCAAATTCATTCCAAATCATGCCGCGATCGAATTACCGGAAGCAGTTGTCACTGGGAGAGCCAGACATTACGCCACCAAGCGAGGATGGAGATGGTGACATCCTTCGCGGGGGTGCAGAAAGGAGCTTGAACTTGTCTGAGTTTTCCTTCCCCAGGGTTGCTGAACTCGAAAGCTCCCACAAAGACGAAGACATGTCCTCGCTCTTGCTTCCGCCTCCTCCTCTCTTCAGTGACGAAAACAATGAAGAATTCCCACTCCCGTTCCTGCCGCCGCCTGCGGAATTTTCCAACGACGATGACAGTGGGAGTGCTTCCACGGAATCGGAGCGAGAAGGGAGCAGGGAACCTCGAGCAGCTGCCTGGTCAGACAGCTCGAGCCCCTCTGTACAAGGACCCACCTACGAAAGGGGTGGTCATTGGACATCCCCTCACCGTAACAGCCCAGCAAGTATAAGCACCCACCTCATTAACAGACCATCAATAAATACATCTTCTGCCTCAAACTCCAATGGACTGAAGCCACTGCTGGCACCAAAGCCCAACAATGCAGGTTCCAGCAAACTTCATATTTCCAACCACCTTCTGGCTAAAGCACACGACAGAAATGTGCCAAGACTGGACCAGAAACAATCAGAGGCTAGAATATCACCGAACGGTCTGTTGGCAAAGAGTAATCTTATTGGTGAACTGCAGTCCAAGGTGCAGACTTTAAGCACCCAGTCAGATGCGGGGTCTAAAAGGTGAGTTTGGTCATCTGCTATTTCTAAGCAACTTCTACCTAGTGTTTCAAGGAAGTTCTTTAATCTGTTTACATCTTTACATCCTTTACATCTCAACTCCTGAATAACTCATCGAATCCAGTGCTCGAGAAGTTGACCAACTTCTACCTGTGTTTCAAGGAGGTCCTTTACATCTGTGAGGCTCCGGTGCAGTGCTGAGGGAGAGAAGCAGCACACCAGAACCCAACAGTGCAAAGCATGAGTGCTTACCAGCTCGTACTCCTTCCCCATGCCCCACCTTATTCTGCTTTCTTCCCCTTCCCTTCCCTTCCCTTCCCAGTCTGGATCGAGGGTCTTGGCCTGAAACATCGACTGTGTGTACTGCTCCTTAGATGCTGCCTGATCTGCTGAGTTCCTCTAGCATTTTAGAGCATAGAACAGTACAGCACAAGAATAGGCCCTTCGGCCCACAATGTTGTGCTGAACCAGCTAAAAAGTAAATCAACAACCTCCAAAAGCTAATCCCTCCTTACCTACACAATGTCCCTATCCCTCAGTCTTCCTAACCTTCATGTGTCTATCTAACGGGCTCTTAAAAGCCTCTAATGCATTTGCCTCTACCACCACACCAGGCAGAGCATTCCAGGCGTCCACCACTGTCTGAGTAAGAAAACTTACTCCTCACATCCCCCCTGAGCCTACTCCCTCTCACCTTCAATGCGTGCCCTCTGGTATTGAACATATCTGCCCTGGGGGAGAAAATACTCCCTATCTACTCTAGTTAGGCCTCTCATGATCTTATAAACCCCTATCAGATCTTCCCTTAGCCTCCAGCCCTCCAGAGAAAACTGCCCAAGTTTGTCCAGCCTCTCACGATAGCACGTGCCCTCCAAACCAGGCAGCGTCCTGCTAAACCTCTTCTGCACCCTCTCCAAAGCCTCAACGTCCCTCCTATAGTGGGGCAACCAGAACAGTACGCAATCCTCGCCTGACTAGAGTTTTATAAAGTTGCAACATAACCTCCTCTGACTTTTGAACTCAGTGCCTCGACTATTAAAAGCAAGCATTCCATAAGCCTTCTTAACCACCCTATCGACCTGTGTAGCCACTTCCATGGAGCTATGAACTTGGATCCCAAGATCTCTCTGCTCAGCAACACTGTTAAGGATCTTGCCCTTAACAGTGTACTGCATGCATGCATTTGCCCTAGCAAGGTGCAACAGCTCACATTTATCTGGTTTAATCTCCATCTGCCATTTCTCTGCCCATATCTGCAACAGATCTATATTGCATAGTATTTGTTGCCAGACTTCTACACTATCCACAACTCTACTGATCTTGGTATCATCCGCAGACTACTAACCGACCCATCTACATTTTCAACCAGGTCATTTGTATACATCACAAACAGCAGAGGTCCCAGCACCGATCCCTGTGGAATTCCACTAACTACAGACCTCCAGTTTGAATAAGTCCCATCAGCCATTATTACCCTTTGTCTTCAATGCGCAAGGCTGTTCTGAATCCCAGCAGCCAATTCATCATGGACCCCATGCATCTTAACCTTCTGGATTAGCCTCCTATGAGGGACTTTGTCAAACACCTTTTTAAAATCCATGTAGACAGCATCCACTGCCCTACCCTCATCCATCTCTCATCATCTTGTCAAAAAAACTCAAATCAGGTTGGTAAGGCACGACCTGCCCTACACAAAGCCATGCTGGTTCTCCCTAATTAGGCCAAGTGTTTCCAAATACTCATATATCCTACCCCTAAGAATTTTCTCCAGCAATTTCCCTAACGACGTGAGACTCACCTGTCTATAGTTCCCTGGATTTTCCCTTGATCCCTTCTTAAATAAAGGTACAACATTAGCCCGCTGCCAGTCCTCTGGGACCTTGCCTATGGCTAGAGAGGATGTGAAAATACTGGTCAAAGGCCTAGCAATCTTGTCTCTTGCCTCCTTCAATAACCTGGGGTAAATTCCATCAGGCCCTGGGGACTTATCCACCGTAATACTCATTAGGAGGCCTAACACTTCTTCCTCCTTGACCTCAGCACTGATCTCCTGGTCCTCCATATCCTTTTCCTTGGTAAATACTGAAGCAAAGTATTCATTAAGTATCTCACTCACCTTCCCGCATCCAAGCAAGTGTTCCCCTCGTTATCCTGGAGTTGGTCCTACCCTCCCCCTACTTATTCTCTTGCTCTTGATCTATGTATAGAGTGTTTGGAATTCATTTTATTTCTACTTGCCAAGGATCTTTCATGGTCACTTCTGGCTTTCATAATTCCCTTCTTTAGTTCTTTTCTGATTTCTTTATAATCTTCATGCATTCCATTTGATCCCAGCTTCCGAAGATTTACATACTTTTTCTTCTTCTTGACTAAATTCATTATCTCTCTGGGCATCTCTAATCTTTCCATCCTTGTCCTTTCTTCTAACAGGAATATACTTTTCCTGTACTCTCTGCAATAGATCTTTAAACACCCTCCACAAGTCTGCTGTGGACGTGCCAGAAAAAAAGTGTTCCAATTAATTCTTCTTAGTTCTAGTCTTGTAATTTGCTCTACTCTTTATCAAACACCATACCTATCCTTATTTCTAGCTATCCTGAAAGTTAAGGAGTTGTGGACACTGTTCCCTAATGGCTCACTCACCTGGCCAGGCTCATTACCCAACACCAGGTCCAGTACAGCCCCTCCTCTTTCTGGACCGTCCCATATTGATTTAATAAACCCTCCTGGATACGCTTAACAAATTCTTGCCCATATGAACCCCTCCCACTAAGAAGGCCCCAGTTTATATTAAGGAAATTGAAATCCCCCAAGACAACAACCCTATTATTTTTACACATTTCCTTAATCTGCTTCCATATCTGTGTGATTTGTGTGTTGCTCTGGATTTCCTGCATTTGCAGATTCAAAGGTTGTGGGGAGAAGGCAGGAGAATGGAGTTGAGAGGGAAAATAAGTCAGCCATGATTGAATGGTGGAGCAGAATTGATGGGCTGAATGGCCTGGTTCTGCTCCTATGTGTGAGGTGTTAAGCTGAGCTCCTAAACATTGTGTCGGGAGATGGCTTTCTATAACAAACATACTGCACTGTTCTGATGAAGAACAGAAGTGGTTTTTTGGTGGTCTGGCCCATGCTGAGCTCTCGGTCAACAGTCCTAAAACAGACAGGTTGGAATAGGTTTATAAATGTCACACGTATTGAGAGACAGTGAAAAACTTGTTTGGTGTGTTGTTCATACAGATAATTTCTTTGCACAGTCCATTGAGGTAGCACAAAACAAAAGCAGTAACGATTCAGAAAAAAGTGCTCCATAACAGGCAGGTTGACAATGAGGTGTGAGGTCATAATGAGGTAGATTGTGACTAATACTGCTTAGGGCATCTCTTAATCAATTGCTTATAAATATTCACAATGAAAAGTAGTTTTTATCACAAAGTTCAAAGTAAATTTATTAACAAATATCACATATACGTCACCATATACAGCCCTGAGATTTATTTTCTTTCAGGCGTACTCAATAAATCCATAATAGAATAATTGTAATAGAATCAATGATAGACTGCATAGGGCATTCAGTCACTGTGCAAATACAAAAAGAAAGAAATAATAATAAATAAATAAACATTGAGAACATGAGGTGAAGAGTCCTTGAAACTGAGTCCATAGGTTGTGGGAACAGTTCAGGGTTGGAGCAAGTGAAATTGAGTGAAGTTATCCCCTCTGGTTCAAGAGTCTGATGGTTGAGGGGTAATAACTGCCCCTGAACCCGGTGGTGTGAGTCCTACAGCTCCTTTACTTCCTTCCTGATGGCAGCAGTGAGGAGAGAACATGGCCTGGGTGGCAGAGGTCCCTGATGATAGATGCTGCTTTGCTGTGACAGCTCTCTGTGTAGATGTGCTGAATGGGGGGAGGGCTTACCTGTGATGGACTGGGCCATACCCTCTACTCTTTGTAGGATTTTCTGTTCAGGAGCATTGATGCTTCCATACCAGGCCATTTTTTGCAAATAGTCATTTAACATTTATTGTAGAAACATAATTTTTTTAAAAAAAACTTTTGATTATCAAAGCTAAATGATTTATTGAAGAATGCAAATAAAGTGAAATGTTTACTTTTAGACTTTTTCCCCTTTTCTGTTGAGAAGTGATCAGTGGCAGATTTTAATTCAGTGAGTGTCACTGAACTGGGGGCTGGAGAATTGTGCATGTAAACAGTATCACCAAAAGACCATGGGATTACTGGAAAATGACACGGCCAAAATCCATAAAAACATTTCTCAGAGTCTGTGTAGCCTATAGATTTTCTATTTATAAGATATAATAAAATACATAAAATATAATCTATAAATAATCTAATTTGGTCTACTTATGGCATCACTTAATACCGATGAATGTTGATTTATACGTATTTATATAATTTGGTATATTCGATTATATTATAATCCCTTCCACTCTTCAAACCATGCTGGCCAGCAATCCCTCAATTTAATCCTAGCCTAATCAAAGGACAATTTACAATGATTTATCAACATGTATGTCTTTAGACTGTGGGGGGAAAACCAGAGCACCCAGAGGAAACCCACAAGGTCACGGGGAGAACATACAAACTCCTTACAAGCAGCAGTGGGAATTGAACCTGGGTCGCCTGTATTGTGCTAACCACTACACTACCATGCAATCTATGTTTAGCATTTTGAGCCTGCGTCCTCATGTATGAAAGGTGCTATATATATATATATATATATATATATATAAAGTTATTATTCTTATAAAAACATACTTTCTCATCTCAAGCTGGTAAAGCCTGAGGTATGGGCTCATTCATATCAAGCACACTCATTTCTCAGTTGCTAGGAACTTTATTCTGGTGGTGTTTAGTATTGTGGCTTTCAGGAGCTTTACATAAATATTGCTGTGTAGCCCTCATTGTTTAATGCTATTGTGTAGTGACTTTGGGATGATACCAGTTGTAGATATTACTATTGGGGCAATGTATACCTGTTCATGTTCCATAGCCTTTCAATTTTCTCTTTTAATTCACCATGTTTCTGGTGTTTTTCCAATTATTGATTTCTGTAAGTTATGTGTGTTTGAAATGGCTATGTCTATTAAGTAAGTTGTTCTTGCTTGTTCATCCTGTATTATATCTGGACAGTTATAATGGATTATCTTATCCATAATAACGCATCGGTCGTAATATGTGTAGAATTATTATTATTACTGTTATAAGACCATAAGATATAGGAGCAAAATTAGGCCATTTGGCCCATCAAATCTGCTGCGCCTTTTCATCATAGCCAATCCATTTTTTCTCTCAGCCCAATCTCCTGCCTCCCCCACCATCTCTTCATGTCCTGACCAATCAAGAATCTATCAACTTCTACTTTAAATATACATAAAAATGGCCTTCCCAGCTGCCTGAAGCAAATAATTCCACAGATTTGCCCCTCTCATCTCATCCTTCTCATCTCCGTCCTAAAAGGATGGCCCTCCATTTTGCGGCTGTCCTCTGGTCTTAGACTCCCCCTCCATAGGAAACATCCTCTCCACATCCACTCTATCAAGGTTTCATTTGACAGGTTTCAATTAAGTCACCCCTCATTCTTGTAAATTTCAGTGAATACAGGCCCAGAGCCATCAGACACTCTTGATATGACAAGCTGTTTAATCCTGGAATCATTTTCATGAACCTCCTTTGAACCCTCTCCAGTTTCAGCACATCCTTTCTAAGATATGGGGCCCAAAACTGCATAAAAACTCTTTGTTTTTATATTCTAGTTCTAGAAATGAATGCTAACATTGCATTTACCTTCCTCACCACAGACTCAACCTGCAAATTATCCTTTTGGGAATCCTGCACAAGGACTCCCAAATCCCTATGTGTCTCAGTTATTTTTGTATTTTCTCTCCATTTTGAAAATAGTCAACCCTGCCATTTCTTCTACCAAAGTGCATGACCGTACACTTCCCAACACTGTATTCCTTCTGCTGTTTCTTTGCCTGTTTTCCTAATCTATCTAAGCCCTTCTGTAGCCTCTCAGCTTCCTCAAAACTACCTACCCCTCCACCTATCTTCATATCTCTGCAAACTTTGCAACAAAGCCATCAATTCCATCATCGAAATCATTGAGATATAAGAAGAATGGGTCCCAACATAAACCTCTGTGGAACACCACTAGTCACCGGTAGCCAGCCAGGAAAGACTTGCTTTATTCCTACTCCTTGCCTCCTGCCAATCAATCACTGCTTTACCCATGGTAGTATCTTTCCTGTAATACCTTGCAGCCTCATGTGTGGCTCCTTGTCAAAGGCCTTCTGAAAATCCAAGTACACAACATCAACCAATTCTCCATCGTCTATCCTGCTTGTTACTTCTTCGAAGAATTCCAACAGATTTGTCAGGCAAGACTTTCCCTTGAGGAAACCATGCTGACTGTGGCCTATTTTATCATGTGCCAAAACCACATCCTTAACAATCAACTCCAACATCTTCCTAACCACTGACGTCAGACCAACTGGCCTATAATCTCCTTTCTTCTGCCTCTCTTTCTTGAAGAATGGAGTGACCATTGCAATTATTCTAGTCTTCCAGAACCATTCCAGGATCTAGTGATTCTTGAAAGATCATTACTAATGTCTCCACAGTTTCTTCAGCCTCCTCTTTCAGAACCCTGGGATGTACACAGTCTGGTCTAGGTGACCTCTCAGTTTCCCAAGAACCTTCTCTCTAGTAATGGTAACTTCACATACTTAATGACCCCTGACACCTGGAACTTCCACCATACAGCTAGTGTCTTCCATAGTGAAGCCTGGTTATACATTAGAGGGGCTAATGTCAAAGGAAAAGGGTGTTTTTAAAAAAATAAAATTACAGAGTGGTAGGTGCCTGAAATGTGCTGCCTGGGGTGAATTAAATTGAAATGACTTTATTTCTTACATCCTTCACATACATGAGAAGTAAAAATGTTTATGTTACGTCTCCATCTAAATGTGCCATATGCAATCATAGTAATTTATAATAATTTATAATAAATAGAACAGTCAATGTAATATAGAGTACACTCAAATCAGCATAAGTTCATCATTCTGATGGCCTGGTGGAAGAAGATGTCCTGAAGCCTGTTGGTCCTGGCTTATATGCAGCGGTATTGCTTCCCGAATGATAGAAACCGGAATAGATTGTGGTTGGGATGGCTTGGGTCCTCAGTGATCCTTTGGGCCCTTTTTACACACCTGTCCTTGTAAATGTCCTGAATCATGGGAAGTTCACATCGACAGATGCGCTGGGCTGTCCGCACCACTCTCTGCAGAGTCCTGTGATTAAGGGAGGTACAGGTCCCATATCAGGTAGTGATACAGCCAGTCAGGATGCTCTCAATTACACCTCTGTAGAAAGTTCTTAGGATTTGGGGGCCCATACCAAACTACCTCAACCATCTGAGGTGAAAGAGGCACTGTTGTGCCTTTTTCACCACACAGCTGGTGTGTACAGGCCACGTGAGGTCTTCGGTGATGTGGATGCCGAGGAATGTGAAGCTGTTTACCCTCTCAACCCCAGATCCATTGATGTCAATAGGGGTTAGCCTGTCTCCATTCCTCCTGTAATCCACAACCAGCTCCTTTGGTTTTGTGATATAAGAACATAAGAAATAGGAGCAGGAGTAGGCCATCCAGCCCATCGAGCCTGCCCCACCATTCAATAAGATCATGGCCGACCAGTCCATAAACACAGCTCCATCTACTTCCCTTTTCCCCATGATCCTTAATTCCCTTACTATGTAAAAATCTATCTAACTCTTTCTTAAATATATTTAGAGAGGAAGCCTCAACTGCTTCCCTGGGCAGAGAATTCCACAGGTTCACCACTCTCCGGGAAAAACAGTTTCTTCTCATCTCCGTTCTAAATCTTCTCCTCTGAATCTTGTGGCAATGTTCCCTAGTTCTAGTCTCACCTACCAATGGAACCAACTTCCCTACTTCTATTTTATCTATCCCTTTCAAAATTCTATATGTTTCTATAAGATCCCCTCTCATTCTTCTGAACTCCAGAGAGAATAATCCCAGGCGGCTCAATCTCTCCTCATAGGTTAACCCCTTCATCCCTGGAATCAACCTGGTGAACCACCTCTGCACTGCCTCCAAAACCAGTATATCCTTCCTCAAGTCAGGAGACCAGAACTGCACACAGTACTCCAGGTGCAGCCTCACCAGTACCCTGTATAGTTGCAGCATGTCCTCCCTGCTCTTGAACTCAATCCCTCTAGCAATGAAGGCCAACATTCCATTTGCCTTCTTAATAACCTATTGTACCTGCAAGCCAACTTTTTGCGATTCATGAACAAGCACTCCCAAGTCCCTCTGCACAACAGCATGCTGCAATCTTTCACCATTTAAATAATAGTCTGCTCTTCTATTATTCCTTCCAAAGTGGATGAACTCATATTTACCAATGTTGTGTTTCATCTGCCAGACCTTGGCCCACTCACTTAACCTATCTATATCCCTCTGCAGACTCTCCACATTCTCTGTACAATTTCCTTTTCTACTCAGTTTAGTGTCATCAGCAAATTTTGCTACGCTACACTCAGTCCCCTCTTCCAAATCATCAATGTAAATGGTAAACAGCTGCGGGCCCAGCACCGACCCCTGTGGCACCCCACTCACCACTGACTGCCCACTGGAGAAACACTCATTTATACCAACTCTCTGCCTTCTATTGGTTAACCAATCCACTATCCATGCCAATACACTTCCTCTGACTCCATGCATCCATATCTTATTTATAAGTCTCTTGTGCGGCACCTTATCAAACGCCTTCTGGAAATCCAAGTACACGATATCCACCTGTTCTCCTCTATCCACTGCACTCATTATGTCCTCAAAGAACTCCAGTAAGTTTGTCAAACAGGACCTGCTCTTTCTGAATCCATGCTGCATCTGTCTAATGGAAACACTCCTTTCTAAATGTTTCGCTATTTCTTCCTTAATGACAGCTTCAAGTATTTTCCCGACTACAGATGTTAAGCTAACTGGCCTATAATTGCCCGTCTTTTGCCTACATCCTTTTTTAAAAAAGTGGCGTGACATTTGCTGTCTTCCAATCCGCTGGGACCTGCCCAGAGTCTAGAGAGTTTTGACATTGAGGGAGAGGTTGTTTTCTTGACACCACTGTGTCAGAGATATGACCTCTTCCCTGTGGGCCACCTCATTATTGTTTGAGATAAGGCCAATCAATATAGTGTTGTTGGCAAATTGAATTAGCAGTTTGGAGCTGTGGGTGGCAATACAGTCATGGTAATATGGGGAGTAGAGGAGGGGACTCAGTACGCAGCCCTGAGGGGTGGTAGAGGCTGATACATTAGGGACTTTTAAGAGACATTTAGATAGGAATATTGTGTAGACAGAAGGGATTAGCTGGCTATTTGATTGGCACAACATTGTGGGCTAGTGCCTGTGCCTGTGCTGTGATGTTCTATATTCTATAGTAACATAGAAAACCTACAGCACAATACAGGCCCTTCAGCCCACAATGCTATACCAGAGTCTTGCATCCAGCTATTATCATCATCATTATGTGCCATGTTATATGATGTGGATGATCATGGTCTTCCCATGACCATGATTGTTCTTGGCAAAGTTTTCTGCAGAAGTGGTTTGCCATTGCCACCTTCTGGGCAGTGTCTTTACAAGATGGGTGACCCCGGCCGTTATCAATACTCTTCAGAGATTGTCTGCCTGGAGTTAGACAATCCAGGACTTGTGATCTGCACCAGCTGCTCATACAACCATCCCCCACCTGCTCCCATGGCTTCACGTGACCCTGATTGGGGGCTAAGCAGGTGCTACACCTTGTCCAAGGGTGACCTGCAGGCTAGCGGAGGGAGGGAGTGCCTTACACCTCCTTTGGTAGAGACGCATCTCCGCCTCGACACCCATGAACCCAAATATAGTAATCTCATTCACCCACATCGGGTCTAGGGTCTTCTATGCCTTGAAATTTATATAATTATTTACAATTCATACATTTATACAACTTGATTATATAAAATGATTCTTGCTGATTTTTCATTTTAAAAATAGATTATAGTATTTTCACATTTCAATATTAGCGATCGCTATAGAATTTCTGAAAGTGAAGGTGTCTTGAGTTTTATCTTGCTGTGAATTATGAATTAACTGTGCACATAGCACTGGTAACTGAGCCAGTTCACCCTGTCACTCTATTAATGATAAGATTTGTAACATTTACAAAGTCTGAAAGAAAGTATAAACACGTGAGATTCTGCAAATGCTGGAAATCCAGATCCATGCACACAAAATGCTGGAGGAACTCAGCAGGTCAGGCAGCATCTACACAGGGGAAAATGTGTTTGGAGCTGGTAGGTGTTAGGTGAAACCTGACGACGGGAAGGTGGGATGTGGTGGGAAGGGGGTGGGGGGGGGCAATGTAAGAAGCTGGGAGGTGACAGTTGGAAAAGAAAATACAAGCTTTTATAAATCTTTTTTCTTTCTTTCCAGCTTCCACAGTACAAAGTTTTCACAATTTCATGGAAAGACCTTCACGGTCCGACCTGGTACAAAACAACCAATTACTGTGGTCAGCACTTCAGCCACCAAATGAGCAAGCAACTACTCTGCCATGCAAGGTATTTTCTGGTAGCTTCATCTAGACATCAGCTTGTTAACCAGAGGATGGTGCCAACTGCTTCAATTTTCCTGAGAGGTGTAAAATCCTGCTGACCTGATGAGATGAGATGCCAGTGTGCCGAAGATACTTTTAGAACCGCTTATATTGAACTGAGGATTATATAAGGTGTATGTTCTTGACAACTATATTTATTGAAGTATCTTTCTGCACATTCTCCCTTTTACTGTGTTGTATAACATACAAAGACTAATCTGCGTCGTACTTTAGCATGGTTCTGGCCCGTAATCTTATAACCTGTTGATTTAGCCTAATTCCCATGTAAACTCCACATAGAAAAAGTACAATTTTTGGCATATAATCAATCAAATCTTCTTTTCACTTTTTGAACAACTGTGTATACATCACGTAGGTCTGTTTTTAAGCTAAGCATGTAACCAATGAAAATGTTCTGTAATATATTAAATTATTTATTTTTATTACAATTTACTTCTCAGTAATTAGGTATTAACTTGTACAATGTATTCGTCTCCAGAGCTAAGTCTGGTGAAGTGAGTCTAATTTAATGGTGCAGATCGTTAACAACCGCTGTTTGCTTAGCCTGTTCTACAATCCTCATGTAATTAAATGACAAAATTGTTCACCTTATAACTTGTATTAAAAATATTACAATGGAAAGAAATATCTTTAGCTTGGGAAAGGGGTTAGCAGAAAGTGCCCTGTATCCAGCCGGAACTTTGATATGTAAATTACAAGATCAAATGGAATATTTTTACTAAATGTTACCTTTTGTATAAAAATCAAAATATAACAATGTACTGTATAGGCAAGTTTGGTGTCTTATAGCATGAATCTCTTAACTTTACTTCCTCTCTCTGTATTAGACTAAGTCTGTGAAAATGCTTTGAACAAAGACGTTGTCCTACACAGGAACGTCGCTGCTCCATTTTAAAAGGTCAATTAACAGTTTGGTAGGTCAGACTGATTAAGCACTTAGTGTGCAAGGTTCTTAACGTTTACAAACCCTTTGCCCTTCTACATTAGTTATGTTTGCTGTTGATTAAATATATAACGTCTCAAACATTGGTCAAGAATTTTGATGATTTTTTTTTTTGAAAAGTCATAACTATTTAACTTCTTCAGCCGTAATGCCATATGTATGCCCCAGTTATTACCGTGCTTTTGGTATCATGGGTAAAATGTAATTTTATACTGCCCGCCTTTCACTTCCTGATGAGTGGGAGAACTCCAAACCAATCAGCTGCATCATTCTGACATGCATGGATGTCCCAGTAACGGGAACTAGAGCATAGAACTGCACAGGAATAACCCCTTGACTCGTGATGTTGTGCTGAACCATTTAAACTGGTAATTAAATGCCCTAAGTTAATTCTTTCTGCCTCTATGATGAGCTTATTCCTCAATCTCCTCAACATTCAAGTGCCTATCTAAGAGTCTCTTGAATTTTTTAACTGCCGATTATGCCACTGGGGTTTAGGGCAACAAGGAATGTCCTCCATCTCTGTCCAGATAAAGGATTCTTCATTGCTGTTTCCATAACAATTTTTTTTGACCAGTCAGGGTTGTTAGCTTTGAGCTGAATCCCTGATCCAGCAGGACCAGTGGACCAGTTTTAGTCTGGCCTCTACCCTTTGACCTGTTTGGAATGGGTGAGCCTACCAACAGCCAAAGCATAAATCCCTGACTCCAGCCAATATAGCTCTGCAGGTCATTGAGGCATGCAAGCCTCCAAACCCAATGACAAGGTTGTGGTCCTCTTAGAGGAGCCTCTTGAATACTCTTTTGAATTTCTCTCCACCACAATCCCTGGTACCCACCCATCCCACCTAAAAAAAAACTTGTCCTGCACATCTCCCTTGAACTTACCCCCCTCTCACCTTACATACGAGTCCTCCACAATTGTCAAATCCAAACGTCTATTAGAAATAAGAGAAGTTCATGCTTCAGAATATCGATGTCAAGGTTAGCGCGATGCTTTACAGCACCAGCTGTAAGAGCAGGGTTCGATTCCCGCTGCGGTCTGTAAGGAGCTTATACCATGTGGGTTTCTTCTGGGTGCAGTGCTTTCCTCGCACGTTACAAAGAATGACGGGTTAGGGTAGGTGAGTTATTGGCGTGCTTGTTGCCACTGGAAGTGTGGCAACATATGCGCTGCACAATCATCGCTGATTTGATTTAACACAAATGACGCGTTTCATTGTATGTTTCAGTGTACATGTGATAACGAAAACTAATCTTAGATCTTGCTTTAAATGACGTATTTCTGCCCAGTGGGTCCTATTGTTACTTGATGAAAGGTTAACTTTCTTTGTGTGGAAACTATGCGTGAAGCTACTAGGTATTTTTGTATTGGTAGCCATCCTTCCCTCAGTCTGTGGATGTAGTTACACTACACCTCTTCCACTCTTCAATGCTTCTGCACTTCTGCACTGCTCTTTGCCTTCTGTGCTTGTGGGTCTGAATGTGACCTCTATATGGACCTCATTTTTTTTTACAAACAAAGTCACTAAGTTCCTGAGTCCGTGAAACCGAAAACTTGCCTCTAGCCCAGAAGCTGTTGGCTTTCAGACAAGTGCAGATAGCTGGACCCAAGGTTCCCATAGTGCTCCACTGACCGAGAAGATCTATTTGATGGGCTGGATGCCATAATTCTGCTCCAATGACTTATTGTCTTAAAACAGGTTCCATTTATCTTTGCAAAATCCTCAAAGATCTATGGCAAGAAAGGGCAGGGAAGTTCTGCATTCCCCTTGTTCATATCATAAGCAATGACAATCCTGACGCAGCATTACTGAAATATGCATTGATGAAGGGTTTTGGCCCCAAAAAGTGCTGCTTTGTTCCTCCCCATAGATGCTGCCTGACCTGCTGAGTTCCTGCAGATTATTGATTCAGATTTGAATTTTAAATCCCACAAAAAGAAAGTGACCAGAGCAGCATTTCTACACCTAATATTCCAAAGGTACGTCCGTTTCTGTCAAGTAATGAACTCATTCACACCTTTATATCGAATGGATAGATTAATACACTTTCACTGGCCTTCCAAAGCAATCGACTCATTCAGGCGGCTGCTGCTGGACTTTTAACAAAAGCCGGGAAGAGGGAACATACCGCTCCCATCCTAACTACTCTGCATTGGCTTCTTGTATTGTTTAGAACTGATTTTAAAGTTCTCTTACTTGTTTTTTAACTCTCAATGGTCTGGAACCCGACAACATCACAGAATTGTTTCCATTTTATAAGCCTGCTCAAGCTCTCGGGACTTCTTCTGCTATCTCTTAAATTTAGACAATCTTCCTCAATAGATCATTGGCAGGTCAGCTTTTTTGAGTTACACTCCTGAACTGTGGAACTTAATAACCTAAAGCCATAAGGGATGCAGGCTCAGTTGACACTTCTAAACTCCAGCTCAAAACCTACTTATTTAACCTTGCTAACTGCCATCTTTTTGTCTTTTATTTTCATGTTTGTACTTTATCCCATTGTAAAGCACTTTGAATTACATCTGTATAAAAAGTGCTCCATAAGTAAAGTTTATTATTACTGTAATTACTACTTTACTCTTGTGGTGAACTACATATACCTGTATGGACACGCCCCCCCCCACCCCCGGCTGACTGCTCCTGTGGCTCCTCCCACAGACCCCTGTATAAAGGCGATTGGAGGCACTGCTCCTCCCTCAGTCTCCAGGATGTTGTGTGATAGTCTCTTGCTGCTGATAGTGCTTTCTCTTCCAGCTAGTAAAAGCCTATCTCTCGCCTCACGTCTCTGAGAGTTATTGATGGTGCATCCACTCTGGATTTCCAATATCTGCAGAATCTCTTGTTTATATGTCATGGGTGAAGAATTAGGCCATCAAGTCTGCTTCACCTTTCGATCCTGGCTGATTTATTATCCCTCTCAAACCCATTTTCCTGCCTTCTCCCTGTAATCGTTGATGTTCTTACTAATCAAGAACCTATCAGCCTCTGCCTTAAATATACCCAATGACTTTGCCTTCACAGCTATCTCTGGCAATCAATTCCACAGATTCACCACTCTCTGGCTAAAGAAATTCCTCCTCACCTCAGTTGTAAAGGGACATCCTTGCGTTCTGAGGCTGGGCCCACTGGTCCTGGACTCCTCCCGCTATAGGAAACATCCCCTCCTCATCCAGCTTTATCAGTTAGTTTTATTTGTCACAGGTACACCGAAATCCGGAGTGAAACGCATCGTTTTCATCAACGACCAATACAGTCCGAGGATGTGCTGGGGGCAGCCCACAAGTGTTGCCACGGTTCCGGCACCAGCATAACATGTCCACAACTTACTAACCTAGACTGTAGGTCTTTGGAAGCTGGAATACCCAGGGAAAACCCACGGAGTCGGGGGAGAACATGCAAATTCCATACAGACAGCAGCAGGACATAATATTGCATTATAGAGTCATAGAAGAGTACAGCACAGAAAAAGGCTCTTTGGCCCATCTAATCTGTGCCAAACCATTTAAACTGCCTACTCCCATCGACTTACACCTGGACCATAACCCTCTATACCCCTACCATCCCCGCACCTATCCAAACTTCTCTTAAACCAAGCTCGCATGCACCACTTCCTCTGGCAGCTCATTCCACACTCTCACCTCCCTCTGAGTGAAGAAGTTTCCCCTCATGCTCCCCTTAAACTTTTCACCTTTGTCGCATCACAGCTCCACCAATCACCATTTGGGGTTCAATTCCTGCCACTGACTGTAAGGAATGTGTATGTTCTCCCCGCTAGCTGTGTGGGAGTCCTCGGGGTACACCAGTTACCCCCCGTATTCCAAAGATGTACGAGTTAGGGTTAGTAAAATGTTGGGCATGCTACGTTGGTGCCGGAGGCATACTGACACTTGGGGGGCTGCCCCCACCGCAATCCTTGGTATAAAAATTGTAAAGTATTCGCTTTATTTGTTACATGTACATCGAAACATAGAGTTTTTACATCATTGACTAACACGGTCCAAGGATTGACAAACTGTGTTGATTGTTAACACAAATGACGCATTTGAATGTTTTGATGTACTTGCGACAAATAAAGCTAATCTTTACAAATCTCTCTTCGTTTGGGAGAGGTGACTCTATGCATGGAAGGTGCCCTGCCTCAATATTACAGCACTGACTGTAGATAAAAAAACATTCTTTACGAGCAGGCAGGATCGAAGGCTGACAAGTTCCAAGAACTTCATAGGCTGCATCATAGTCATTCAGGAAACAGCTCCCGAGATGGTGAATGTGGTAGTTGTAATCTCACAAAATTAAACCATATGATGCAGGAGCAGAATTGGCCCACTCACAGAACATAGAACAGTACAGCACAGTACAGGCCATTCTGCCCACAATGTTGTGCTGAACCAGCTAAAGTCAAATGAAAAACGCCCAAACACTAATTCCTCCTACCTACACCATGCTCATTTACCTCTAACTTACTTACATCCATGTGCCTATCCAAATGTCTCTTAAAAGCCTCTAATGTACTTGCCTTTACCACCACACCAGGCAGCTCATTCCAAACATCCATGGCTCTCTGGGTAAAAAACTTACTGCTGCTCACATTCCCTTTGAAATTACCCCCTCTCACCTTCAATGCATACCCTCTGGTATTAGACATTTCAGCCTTGGGAAACAGTTACTCTCTGTCCACTCTTTCTATGCCTCTCATAATCGTATAAACTTCTACCGGCTCTCCCCTCAGCCTCCGATGCTCCAGAGAAAACAACCCAAGTTTACCCACCTCCCTCGTGATAGCACACGCTCTCTATTGAGTCTGCTGTGCTGCGGCTAAGCATCATCGCTAATCCATTTCCCTCTCAACCCAGGAGGACGGCGAGGGTCGGGAAACTGCGCATGTAATGTCTCTCTTCAAGAGAGCACGGAACTGTGGGCCAGTTACCCAATGGCCATCGTTATGACTACATTGACAGTGCAGTCATTGGATTGACTGGACAGCCAGCACCTTTTTGACCCAGAGTGGCAATAGCTAATACAAAGGGGGCATCATTTTAAGGTGATAGGGAGGATGCCAGAGAGCCGAGGGTGCATGGAACGCTCTGCCAGTGGTGGTGGTGGAGGCAGATTCGTCAGGAGCTTTTAAGAAATTCTTTGACAGTACAGTACATAATGATGGAAAATGGAGGACTATGCCGGAGGGAAGAGTTAGGTTGATCTTGGAGTAGTTTAAAGGGCCTGGACTGCATCTTTTGTAACTCCAAAACATAAAACTAACCGAAAGAAAACACAGAGCTGGGAATAATGTGCATGCTATAGTTTTGTTTTTACTTCAGTGAGGCGCACACTTATGATGTGGTAGCATAATAACGTTGGACATTCATGTACTTTTAAATTTAACCCAGACTTCGGAAAGGGTAAGATGAGGGCACGCACACACCAGTCCTTACTGAGGGATCAGAAGTGGAAAGGTTGAGCAAGTTTCAGGCTGGCAAGATCTCTGAGGATCCATCCTGCACCCAACATATCGATGCAGTTACAAAGAAGGTATGCCAGTGGCTGTATTTCATTTGGAGTTTGAGGAGATTTGGTACGTCACCAAAGACACTAATTTCTACAGGTGTACCCTGGACAGCATTCTAACTGGTTGCCTCTGGTACGGAGGAGTCACTGCACAGGATCGAAGTAAGCTGCAGAAACTCAGTCAGCCCCATCATGGGCACCAGCCTCCATAGGATCCAAGACATCAAGGGGTGATCCCTCAAAAAGGCAGTATCCATTATTAAGGACCCCCCCCCATCTCCCAGGACATGCCCTTTCTCATTGTTACCATCAGGGCTGAGGTACAGGAGCCTGAAGGCACACACTTAACGATTCAGGGACAACTTTTTTCCTTCTGCCATCAGATTCCTAAATGGTCATTGAACCCATGAACACTACCTTACTACTATTTTTTTCTCTTTTCACACTATTTATTGAATTTTATATATATATTTGCAGATTTTTATTATTACGCATGACATTGTACTATTGCCACTTAACACCAAATTTCACGACATATGCCAGTGATATTAAAACTGATTCTGAACTATGCAAACAATAAAGAATGCTTAATCAAACACAATATTTACAGTATTACTCAAATATTAAATACACAATTCTGTGCTGTACTGTTCTACGTGCATTGTTGGGGAAGTAATTGCAAAACAATGAGTCAATCAAGCGGTGATTAATAAGGATGGGTTCCCTCTATTTCCTGTGGCCTGTTTCCATGCTATGAGTGTGTGCAAAGGATTAGCTCACAGACAAAACACAGCTGGAATAAATGGGTCGCTTTTTGGATCGGTGACCAGTGTCATAGAGTTTGTGGTGGAAAGGATGAACAGTTTCAAGTATCTGGGTGTCAACATCTTTGAAGATCTATCGTGGGCCCAACATTTACAAAGAGGGGATGCCAGTGGCTATAGTTCATTCGGAGTTTGAGATTGCATCACAGTGTGGTATGGGCATAAGACACAAGACGTAGAAACAGAATTAGATCTTTCACCCCATCATGTCTGCTCTGCTGTGTGGAGCCTCTGATGCACAGGGTCGAAGAAAGCTGCAGAGGGTGGTATACACAGCCATCGTGGGCATGAGCACCCACCACCTCTGAGGACATAGTCAAAAGGCAATGCCTCAAAATGACAACATTCATTATTAAGGACCCTCATCACCCAGGACGTGTCCTCTTTTCATTGCTACCAAGAGAGAGGAGGTACGGGATTCTGAATGCACACACTGAGCAACTGAGGAACAGCTTCTTCCCCTCTGCCGTCAGGTTTCTGAATGGACATTGAACCCATGAACACTACCTCACTACTTTCTTTATTTCTATTTTTTTGCACTACTTGTTTAATTTAACTATATATATATACTTACTATAATTCACAGTATTTTTCTGTATTATCATGTATTGCATTGTACTACCTCCGGAAAGTTAACAAATTTCACGCCATATGCCGGTGATATTAAAGTTGATTCTGATCCTGATCTTGTTGAAGAGCAGTGGGACGACAACCCTCCTGGGGAAGCTTGAAGGTTACAGAGAGAAGAGAGGAGAATGGGGTTGAAAGGGAAGATAAATCAGCCATGATGAAATGGTGTTGCAGAAGAGATGGCCTGAATGGGCTACTTCTGCTGCTGTATTTTATGATCTTATGGATGGGAAAAGAGCAAATGAACTGTTATCTCTCCTTCCCTGTTGCACCAAATCAAACCAAACTGCTTCTTGTTATTAATTCCTCCGGTATCTCTGTTCTCACAGAAATAACCCGAAGCTTGGCTAGAGGCCAGCTTGAAGGAGGACTCTGCATGGGGGAGAGTGGTGAGTGACAATTAGAGCTCGAACCAGAAGAGGGGGACGGAGAGGTACTGAGGCTGCAGTCAGGGTGAGGAGGTGGAGAAGGCAGATTATGGGACTGCAGGAATTCAAAAGTCGAGGTGTGGCCACAAGCGAATGGAGGTTAACGAACCAAGGAGGTACGGTGTGCTGCACTCTATTCTGCATGAATATCTTTCAGATAAGCAGTGTTAAGGTGTATGTTCCACAAAAGGATATGCACACAGAGTGTGCTGCGCGGGTGCGAGGCTGCAGAGTAACTGAAATGCACCTGTGCACATCGCCTTTGTTGCTGCACAGCAGGAACTTTGTTTCATATCGTGTCAAAATTAAAGAGCCGTGCAGTTTTCAAGCCGCCTAAGTATTTCCTGTTCAGAGCAATGGCTGGTCCATGCAGCTGTAAAAAATGCTAGAGGGAACATTGGATATATATAAACAAAACACAGAAATAGGTATTAGAGTCACAGAACACTGCAGCACAGAAAATGTCCTTCAGCCCATCTAGTACATGCTGAACTATTATTCTACCTACTCCCATCAACCTGCACTGGGACTATACCCCTCCCTACCCCTCCCATCCATGTACCCATCCAAATTTCTCTTTTATATTTTATTTATAATAATTCAGATAAATAATTTATTTTTTTTAGAGATACAGAATGGAACTGGCCTTTCCAGCCCTTCAAGCCATGCTGCCCAGCAACCCACTGATTTAACCCTGGTCTAATCACAGGGCAATTCATAATGACCTACTAACTGGCACATCTTTGGACTGTGGGAGGAAACTGGAGGACCAGGGGTAAACCCACGTACCCATGGGGAGAACGTAAAAACTCCTTACAGATGGCCCAGAAATGAGCTCCAAATTCCATCACCAGGAGCTGTAACAGTGTTGCGCTAATCACCACACTCCCGTGGTGCCCGAAACAGAAGTGTTGCAATCAGACCCACATCACCATTTGGCAGTGGTAAATGTCATAACTAGCGATCCCTTCTACTAAGAGGATCCTCTGGTCTTCGGGCTGACTAAACTCAGCTGGAATGGATAATTGGTTTATTATTGTCACATGTACAGTGAGAAACTTTTGTTTGCCTGCCTTTGTGGAAATATTTCTGTAACCCTAAGTCTTTATGAGGTTATAGATTTCTTTGTAAAATTAAATGTGACAAAATGGAACCTATGTGATCCCAGAGTGCTTTGCTGGTTTGGACGGAAGCTTACAAGAAATCTGTGTGTGTTTTATGGCAATGGATGTGTTTATGTTAATGAATGTTTTGAGAACAGAGAGAAACAAGACACTGACATCATGAGGAAAAAACCCCTCAAAAGACAAATGGACTGATTAAAGAACAGATGTCATGAACCAGTGACAGATCCAGATAAAGTGTTGATGGATTACTGGACTTTATAAATGTATAACATGGTTTGTTCTGATTGAAGCTACTTTCCAAATGATTTAACTTATGGAGGTAGATCTTCCCTTGCGAGTAATAAAATGCACTTATAATTTGACCCACTCTGAATTTGTTGTAGTTTGTTACTGTGTATTAGAGACACAGTACCATCCAGATAGATCTTTCAAAACATAAGGACATTCAGGTCATACAAAAAGAGAAATGGCAACAGAATGCAGAATGTAGAAAGTGCGATGCAGGTAGGGGGACAAGGTGAACATTGTTAGGAATTCTTAAAGTCCTAGTGTTGAGAATCAGAAGAGTGCAATGATTATAACTGATGTAATGGGTTGTGGGGTCTCTACCAAAGGAAGTGTAAGGTGCTTCTTCCCTCCACTAGCCTGCAGGCCACCAATGGGCAAAGAGTAGCACCTGTTTAGCGCCCCCCCCCCCCCCCCCCCCAATCTGGTTCACATTTTATGAGCAGCTGGAGCAGATCACAAGTCCTGGTTATGCAACCACTGACACCAGGCAGACAGTCTCTGAAGAGTATTGATAATGGCTGGGGTCACCCGTCTTGTAAAGACACTACCCAGAAGAAGGAAATGGCAAACCAGTTCTGTAGAAAAATTTGCCAAGAACAGCCGTGGTCATGGAAGTACAACGATAGCCCACGTCAGATGACATGGCACATAATGATGAATTACCAAGGGATGAATGACTGGCTGGTATTTGGAGAAGGGGTAGCCTCCATTAGGGGGCAAACCTGCTGGGTGTGGCGGTGCTGTACAATGGGTCTGGTGGGTGGCTAGGTCAGAGTTTACCAGTAATTGGAGAAGGGTGTCAGGGGCGGAATTTGCCGGGAATTGCGGGATGGTAGCGTCAGTCTGACTGCTGCATTGGTTGGATTTTGCCAGTAAGGATAATACAGTTTGAGAGGGGTAATAAATCAGCCATGATGGAATGGCAAAGGACCTAATGTCTTACAGTCTTAAGAGGGGCAGTTTGCCAGTAGTCACCCCGCTCCAACACCAGATTATCCCAAACATCTCAGAGGATTTACCCTGGGCCCAACATATTGGTGCCATCATGAAGAAGACACGCCATCAGCTGTGTTTCATCAGAGCTTTGAGATTCGGTATGCCACCAAACACTTCAGCTAATTTCTTCAGATGTACCGTGGAGAGCATTCTGGCAGTTGTATCGCTGTCTGATATGGAGGTGCCAATGCAAAAGGTAGGAAAAAGCTACAGACTAGCAGGGGTCCACGGACCTGGCGGTTAATAGTGAGGGTCTCGGGCATAAAACAGGTTGGGAACCTCTGCGGCAGTGGGTTATAACCTCAGCCAGCTCCATCATAGAAACAACCCTCCCACAGCAATGCCTCGAAAAGGTGGCGCCCATCACTCGGGACCCTAAGCACTGGGACTTGTCCTCTTCTCAATACTCTCACCGAGGAGGAGGCACAGGAGTCTGAAGTCCCACTCTATGTTTTTGGAACAGCTTCTTCTCCTCCACCACTGGAGTTCTGAATGCACTATGAACCCATGTACACCATTTCTCTTTTTACACTTTTTAATACACTATTTCTCTTTTGCACTATTTATTTTGTCGTTAGTTACAGATTTTTAATGTTTTGCACTGTACTGCTGCCACAAAGCAGCAAATTTCACATGCTTTAATGTAATACAATTTCATAATGCAATATAATTTCGACAAATGTCTGTGATAATAAGTGTGATGAAATTGATCAGGATATGTACCACTGATCAGGCTAAAACACTAACTGGCCTTGAGGAGGGGGTAGGAGACAACTCCTCGAACACCGCGGATGATTTCATTGCCAGCTATTATTCCAGACTGCGTAATTTGCAGAAGATAATTTCTCCAGCTGCTGCGGTGGGGATTAATTTTAAGTGAGATAAGGGCTGACCTAGTATGTCCTGTGTCAGGTATTGGTTCGTTGCTACACTGCGCCCTCTAGCAGTGACTGCCAACGTTGCAGCCCAACACAGACCCCATGCAGAAACAAGGTGTGACCTAAGTGATGCAAATCTTTGGCTGAACGTAACGCCATGGCCATTTACTTCAACTCAGAATAGCAGAGCACAAAGAAGAACCACTGGAACAGGCCATTCAGCTCCTCATTCACCACCATTCAATAATATAATGACTGGTCTCTTAGCTCAGCCTTATGTCATAGAATCAGGCAGGACAGAATCAGGCCCTTTGGCCCCACTCATCCATACTGATTCATACCAATCTAGTCCCATTTCCCCCTGTTTAGCACGCACCCCTTCCAGGGGTTCCCAACTTAGGGTCCATGGCATTAGAAAGGTTGGGAACCCTTACTTTAAACCTTCAAACCAATTCAGTTGGTTTTAAATACTGTCCATATACATGCTTCAAACAATTCTTCTGGTAGCTCGTTCCCTATACTGACCACTCTTTGGGTGAAAAAATTGCCCCTCAGGTTTCCTTTTATCACTGATTTAAAACCTGTGCCCTCTAGTGCTTGATTCCTCAAACCTGGGGAAAACACCCTATCTGCACCCCTCATGATTTTAAAGGTCATCCATCAGTCTCTTACACTCCAAGGAGTGAAGTCTTCCCTGTCAAACTGCTCCCTATAACTCAGTCCCTCAAGTCCTGGCAACACGTCTATAATCTTTTTCTGCACTCTTTCCAATTTAACAACATCTTCTCTATAGGAGAGAAACGAAAACACAACCTATTGCTCCAAGTCACAATGTGCAGTGTCACCAGCGTTTTGATTCAGTTAGCATCCGCCAAATCAGTCCGTCTTTCCATATAACACAAAAAAGACACCATTTTGCCCACGAGACTTCGCTACCTCACAACACATTCCTTTCCTCTATTAATTTTTCTCAGTGACCTTTCAACATAGAATACAGATTCAACATTTAAGTTTGGATAGGTACATGGATAGTAGGGGTATGGAGTCCATGTGCTTGTTGATGGGAGTAGGCAGTTTAAATGCTTCAGCATGGACTAGATGGGCCGATGGGCCTTTTCCTGTGTTGTACTTTTCTATGACTCTATAGAACATAGAATATTATAGCACAGTACCTTTTAGCTTACTCCAAGATCAATTTAACCCTTCCCTCACACATAGCCTTGCATTTTTCTATCATTCATGTGTCTATCTAAGTGTCTCTTAAATGTCCCTGATGTATCTGCCTCTACCACCATCCCTGGTCGTGTGTTCCATGTCTCTCTCTGTAAAACAAAAACTATCTCTGACAGCCCCCCAATACCTCCTTTCAGTTACCTTCAAGTTATGCCCCCTCCTATTAGTCACTTCCACCTTAGGAGAAAGTCTCTGGCTGTCCACTCTATCTATACCTCTTATCATCTTGTACACCTCTACCAAGTCACCTCTTATCCTCCACGCCAGAGAGGAAAACCCTAACTTGCTCAATCTTTCCTTATAAATAAGTTCTCCCTATATTCCCATCAGTTCCCTGCCGATTCTAACACAGTGATATCAACTTAGAGTGGCCAATTACCACTTGACTTGACTTTGACCTTGACCTTTGGGAAGTTCAGTGATGGATCTCTGCAGTTGAGAATTTGGTAGAAAATGATAAAGATTTACCAGTCTCTGGGATAAGAAATTCCTTCTCATCTGTCATGAAAAGCCAACTCCTTAGGTTGAGCCTCAGCTCGTATTTCTAGAGCCATCACCCACCCCACTGATGCACGGTACTGGCAGGGTGGCGTAGGGGTTAGTGCCAATGATCTCGGTCAAGATTCTTTTCCCAGCGCTCTCTGTCAGGAGATTCAGAACAGTACAGTACAGCAACAGGACCTTCGGCCCATGAGGTTGTCCCAAAGTACCTTGGGGCGACACAGTAACATTGCAGTTACCAAAAGTGCCAGTGACCCAGGTTCAGTTCCATCGCTGCCTGTAAGGAGCCTGTAAATGCTCCCTTGAGACCACACGGGTATTCTGTGGGTGTTCCGGTTTCCTCTCGCATTCCAAGCATGCATGGGTTAGGGTTAGGAAGTTGTGCACTTGTTATGTTGGCACCGGAAGAGCGACCACGTTTGCGGGCTGCCTCTAGCACGTCCCCAGACTGTGTAAACGACGCAATTCACTGTATTTTCAATGTTTTGGTGTACGTGTGACAAATAAAGCTAATCTTTAATCTTCTCCAATCATGATTGAGTAGTTTGGTTTAAGCTTCCTCTTGAGATGGAATATTTGTTACATTAGACCAGGGTTTGAGATTAAATATGTATATGTAGATCTTGTTGCTAGAAGTTCGGAAGCTTACAGTGATCTAAAATAATAAATGAAGCATATCTCCCAGCCCAAAGTTACACATCCGAGAGGGAAAACAATTGCAATTCGGTGTTGAATGGATTAGAATTAGATTCAGATTTATTATCAGAGACCAATGTCGTAAAAATTGATGTTTTGCCGTAGCAGTACAGTGCAATACACAGTTACTTCAAATTGGAATTATATACTGTATATCTCATGTTGAGTGTTTGCTCGGCTGAAGGCCAGCTCTATTGTGGTCGATAGATGCCATGAGCTTGGACTCTTTTATTGTGTGATTGTGATACCGTCTGTGCTTGCAATCTTCTGTGTGCTTTGTGCTGTGTGTGACTGGTGATACTGTGTTCTGGACCTTGACTCTGGAGTTACACTGTCTCGTTTCAGAATCAGAATCAGAATCAGGTTTATTATCACCAGCACGTGTCACAAAATTTGTTAACTTAGCAGCAGCAGTTCAATGCAATACATAATATAGAAGAAAAATAAATAAATAATGTATTCACGAGCATTCATGTATGGTTTAATGATAATTAACTTGAATTGAATTGAATACACACACACTTTATTATATATATATAGATTGATATAAAATTAAGTAAGTAGCACAAAAGAAAACAAAAATCATGAGGTAGTGTTCATGGACTTCCAGAAATCTGATAGCGTTGGGGAAGAAGCTGTTCCGGGATCTCTGTGTGTGTCTTCAGGCTCCTTGATAGTAGTAATGAGAAGAGGGCATGCCCAGGATGGTGAGAGTCTTTAATGATGGATACCACCTTCTTGAAGCACCACATTTTGAAAGCAGAGAGGGGCCGATAGTCAATGTGTTCATAAGAGGGAAGTTGCAACCAAGAAGTGTGCTTCTGTCAGGTTAGATCAAAATGTAAACACGCAAGATTCTGCAGATGCTGGAATTCCTTTGCAACAACACAAAGTGCTGGAGGAACTCAGTAGGTCAGGCAGCATCTGTGGAGAGGAATGAACAGTTGATGTTTTGGATTAAGATCCTTTGTCAGGAGTGAAAAGGGAAGGGGAAAGACAGCATAATAATAAGATGAGGGGAGGGAAAGGAGTACAAGCTGGCAGATGATAGGTGAGACCAGGTGAAGAGAAAGGTGGGTAGGTGGGAAGATGCCTTACTGCTGAATCTCAGATTCAGAGTCAGATTTTTTTAATTAAATGTACATCAAAACATACAGTGAAATGCATCATTTGTGTGAAAAGCCAACACAGCCTTAGGATGTGCGGGCGGGGGGTTGGGGGTGCGGGCACAAATGTTACCACACATTTGGCCACCAACACAACATGCCCACCATGTTGAACAGAACAACACAAACAACAACAACACCAACAGAAGGAAACAAGACAACAACAGCAAAACAGGCCTCTTTGCCTCCCTCCCACCCACTCAAACATACAGACAGGCCTCCAACCCCTGCACAGGCCCCCTGTGGGCACCTAGGCCTTGTCCCCAAACTCTCAGGAGATATTGGGCCTTTGACCTCCAGTACCTGGCCAGTACTCAGAACACTGGGCATCCAAGTCCTAGTTCTTGACCCCAGACTCACAAACTTCAGGCCTCTAACCTCTGGTTCTCCTCAGCCTTTGCATGTTGCCATGGCAAAGGAGAATATATGCAACTGGGTTGATTTTTACACAACAGCTCAGACAGTAGGATCACTCCCCAAATATGGAATGAATTTCACACACACAGAGTAAACAGCCACTTATGTTCCCCAGCCATATTTGCCGTGTACATGGGATGTTCTAATGATAGTGTAGCTTTATAAAAATTCTATAAATAAATCTAACTACAGTTTGTTACTCACGATTCAGTAACAGTGAGTCATCAGTTCACCAATAAGCAAGTCTCCGTGCAGCTGGATAAGTGACACACTGAGATACTGTAAACACAGGGGATTTTGCAGAGTAACACCCACAAAATGCTGGAGGAAGTCAGCAGGTCAGGCAGTATCTATGGAGAGAAATAAACAAGTTGACATTTTGGACTGAGGTCCTGATGTAAGAGAAAGAAAGAAGTGGTGAGGCTCATGAGTTCATTGTCCATTTAGCAATCGGATGACAGAGGGGAAGAAGCTGTTCCTGAATCATTGAGTGTGTGTCTTCAGTTTCCTATAGCACCTCCCTGGTGGTAGTAATGAGAAGAAGGTTTATCATCACTGACAAATATCATGGAATCTGTTATCTTGCAGCAGCAGTGCAGAGCCCTACAAAAAAATAAACAGTGCAAAAATGGAATAATGAGGGAGTGTTCGTGGATCACTCACAAATCGGAAGGCAGAAGGGAAGAAGCTGCTCCTAAGATCTTCAAGCATCTGTCCCTCTTCCCTGATGGTAGTAATGAGAAGAGGGTATGTCCCAGGTGGTGAGGGTCCTTCATGACGGATTTCACCTTATTGAGGAACTACGTCTTATAAATATCTATAAGACCATAAGACATAGGAGCAGGAGTAGGCCATTTGGCCTGTTGTCTGCTCTACCATTCGATCATGGCTGATTTATCATCCCTCTCAGTCTCAATCTCCTGCCTTCTGTCCATAATCTCTGACACCTTAACCAATCAAGAACAAATAAACCTAGGCTTTCAATATATCCAATGACTTGGCCTACACAGCAATTCCACAGATTCACTACCCTCTGGCTAAAGAAATTCCTACTCATCTCTGTTCTAAACAGAAGTCCCTCTGCTCTGGTCCTAGTCTCCCGCACTATAGGAAACATCCTCTCCATATTCACTGTATCTAGCACTTTCAATATCCAAAAGGTTTCAGTGAGATCCCCCACCCATTCCTCCAAACTCCAGCGAGTACAGGCCCAGAGCCATCAAACGCTTCTCATATATTAACCCTTTCATACTCAGAGTTATTCTTGTGAACTTCTCTGGACCCTCTCCAATGCCAGTACATCTTTTCTAAGATAAGGGGCCCAAAGTTACTCAAAATGCTCCATATGTGGTCTGACCAATGCCTTATAAAACAATAACGTTAAATGTTTGCTCTTATATACTCTTATAAATGAATGTTAACGTGTAATTGCCTTCCTTACTACCAACTCACCAGCTCCATATCAACCTTATTAATATCCCAAACTTTACAAAATACAAACACAGCCAGTCTAAACATTCATAGAGTCATAGAAAAGTACAGCACGGAAAGAGGCCCTTTGGCCCATCTAGTCCATGCCGAAACAATTAAATTAGCCTCGTCCCATTGACTTGCACCCAGACCATAGCCTTCCACACCCCTACCATCCATGTCTCTCTGCAGACTTCTCTTAAATGTTGAAATCAAACTTACATGCACCACTTGTGCTGGCAGCTTCTTCCACGCCCTCACAACCCTCTGAGTGAAGAAGTTTCTCTTCATGTTCCCCTTAAACTTCTCACCTTTCACCCTTAACCCATGACCTCTAATTGTAGTCCCACACAACCTCAGTGGAAAAAGCCTACTTGCATTTACCCTATCTATACCCCTCAAGATTTTGTATACCTCTATCAAATCTCCCCTCATTCTTCTACGTTCCAAGGAATAAAGTCCTAACCTGTTCAATCTTTCCTTATAACTCAGGTCCTCCAGTCCCAGTTCCTCAAAACAACAACCTAAAGATTAGAATAACTCCTGGCATTAGTCTAATCGTTAGAAGTTGAGAGGTTTATAAGATTATGGGGCATAAATAGACAGCTGGTATCTTTCAGCTGGGGTCAAAATCTCTCATACTAGAGGGCATTTGTTTCTAATTGAGGGGGGTAATTTCTAAGGAGGTGGGCAGGGCATGTTTTGAATACAGTGGGTGGTGGGTGTCTGGAATGCACTGCCCAGGGTGGCGAGGGAGGTAAATGCGATGGCAACTTGTTTGTAAGGTTGTTCGCCAAGCCTGGAGGTTAGGTCGCAAAGATTTCATCATCAGTCGCGGTGACATCATCAGTGTGCAACTGAGTGCTCGCGTTCATATTGGTCTAACTCGCTGAGAATGGATGGATATGTAGGTAGAAAGGATTAGTTAGATTAGCTTTCGTTGTCACATGTACATTGAAACGTGCAGTGAAATGCGTCGTCTGTGTTGATGACCAACACAGTCCAGAGATGTGCTGGGGGCCGTTATGTCCACAGCTTTCCAGCACTAACCCGTGCGTGTTTGGAATGTGAGAGGAAACCGGAGCACCCAGTGAAAATCCATTTGGTCTCACGGGAGAAACTACAGGCTCCTTACAGACAGCGGTGGAATTGAACCTGGGTCACGGGCACTTTTGGCAACCGCAACGTTACTGCGTCACCTGAAGTTATTTTGGCACCAGCTCAGTGGGCCGAAGGGCCTGTTGCTGTGCTGTACTGCTCTATGTTCATCTCCACTGCGTTTGCGTTCGTTCTTAAACAAGGAGACCAATATTGTACGGTATTTCAGGTGTGGTCTCAGGCCCCATACAAAGCAGTCTGCTTTCGTATTTAAAAATGTAACTAGATAATGAGAAAGTGATCATCAAGCCTTTGATTTATCATTAAAAATGACAATGGGCTACGGGTTGCACGGTAGCAGAGTGGTTAACGTAACAGCATTACAGCGCCAGCACCCGGGTTCAGTTCTGACCCGTCTGTAAGGAGTTTGTACCTGTGCCCCGGTCCAAAGACGTACAGGTTAGGGTTAGTGAGTTGTGTGCATGCTACGTTGGCGCCAGAAGCGTGGCAGCACTTGCAGGCTGCCCACAGCACATCCCCGGACCGTGGTGGCTGTTGACGCGAGCGATGCATTTCACCATGTTTCGATGTACCCCCTTCTGCCCACAGGAGGCCCTAGATCGAAGAACTCAGTAAGCCCATTAAGTCAGGGGTTAATTAGGTAGGCCAGCATCATGGACACATATTAAGATATCATTTTTATCTTGAGAATATTGGACGGCTTGGTAGTGTAGTGGTTAGCTCGACGCTTTACAGTACCAATGAAAAGGGTTCAATTCCCATCACTGTCCGTAACAAACTTGTACATTTTCCCTGTGACTGCGTGGATGTCCTCTGAGTATTCCAGTTTTCTCTCACTATCCAAAGACATTCCAGCTGGTAGGTTAATTGGTCATTGTAAGTGATCCTGTGACTATTCTAGGATTAAATCTGGGGATGGCTAGGTAGTGTGCCTTGAGAAGCCACAAGGGTCTATTCCATGCTGTATCTCAATAAATAAATAATATTTTATGGTTGGCCACAAGTAACAAATAAGTTGCAGTGAGAGGAGTGTTTCAGTAATTAAAATGGATATTAAATCACTTAAAGCAGGGGTTCCCAACCCTTTTTATGTCATGGACCAATACCATTAACCAAGGGGATTGTGGACCCCAGGTTGGGAACTCCTGCCTTAAAGCCACAGAAACACATTGCAAAATGGAATCTACCTCTCTGGCTCTTACTTATTTTTACTTATTGAGATACAGCTCACTAATGAACAGTTTACAAAAATTTGCAGGTGCTGGAAATGCAGAACAGAGAGTGCTGAATATATTTAGCAGGACAAGCCACGTCCATGGAACGAGAGATGAATATGAAATATTCGTCGGTTGTCTCTCCACAGATGCTGTCCAGTCTGCTGAGTTTGGCACTAATTACTGTGGTGACTTAGCTGAAGACCCATTGTTCAACAGCGCCATCTTCAGGCTCTCCTCTGGAAGTGTTAAATGTCTGTACGGGAGAAGCTACTGAGAAGCAGGGATACTATTGCTAATACAGTAGTAGACGCGGTAACTGTAGTCACACCTCTAGAATTAAGATGTGGTTTACACCTTGACTATCAAGGCCGATATTTCAGAGCAGTATTGAAAACTGCTTTCTACTGAGGGAGATTTTTAAAAATTTTGTTTTAGAGATACAGTACCAGGCCCTTCCAGCCCAGTTACACCCATGGTCACCTTTGGAATGTGGGAGGAAAGCGGAGGTCACAGAGACAATGTACAACCTCCTTAAATACAGTGGCAGGACTTGAACCGGGGGTTCTGGTGCTGTAATAGTGTTGTGTTAACCGCTACCCTAGCGAACCCCAATGACAAACCAATATCCCTCCTTCTTGTACTTGTGCCAGCTAATATTCCTTCCATTCACCCCTCCCCCTCACCTTCTTACTCTGCCTCTTCCCCTTTCCTTTCCTGTCAGCTCAGAATGTCGACTGTTTATTGTTCATGGGTGCTGCCTGACCCGATGAGCTCCTCCAGTATCTTGTGGGTGTAGCTCGATATTTCCAGCATCCGCAGAAACTCGTGTCTGTTCTTCATCGGCTCCCCAGTATCCATCCCGAATATTCACTTGATTTGTCATCAGCTGGTCGGGAGACCTCCTCATCAGCCTGCTCCTGGACCTCATTGAGGTGACTCTTTGCAGGTCCAGGCAGTGAGGCCATTGAGGGTTCCAGCCAAGGCAAGCACCCGCCCCTGTCTGAGGACAGGTCTAGAATTGAATATCACTGGAGGACCCTGCAGAGTCCGTTCTCTCTGGGAAGAGTTGGTATCACAGGGGATGGCAGGCATCCTGGACAAGTGTAGTGGTATTTTCATTTGAATTTTGAATATATTGTTGGAAATACTCACATTATAAATATGTAAAAAATCTTTTGTTTGAGAAGACAGCTTGCCCACGTAATTGCCTCTCTAAGTCACACATAGTCATAACTCGAAAATGTCACACAGTTCATTATCATCTTGGAACTGTTTACTGGAGGAGGTTATCAACCTGAAATTCAGCTCTTGTTTAATTGGTGCTGCCTGATCTGCTGAGTATGTCCAGCATTTGTTTTTTCTTAAACTTTAATTGTAGTTTTTTTTTGGGTTTCAAACACTTCGGGCACGTTTTCACTTATTGAGTGGAATAGGCCCATCCGATCCTTCAAACCACACCGCCCAGCAATCTCCCGATTTAATCCTAGTCTAATCCCAGGACAATGTACAATGACCAATTAACCTACCAACCGGTACATCTTTGGACTGTGGGAGGAAACTGGAGCACCCGGAGGAAACCCTATGTGGACACAGGGAGAAATTGCAAACTCCTTGCAGGCAGAAGTGGGAATTGAGCCCGGGTTGCTGGTACAGTAAGGCCTTGTGCTACCACTACGCTACCGTGCTGCCCCATGGTCTGCAGTGGTTCCAAATCATTTCAATATGTCAGGGGAAGGTAGTGAAGGTAAAGATTAAACATAAGCGTCTCTGTCTGAACCATTAACTGTTTATTCCTCTCCATAGATGCTAAGTTCCTCCAGCATTTTGTGAGAGTTGCCTTGGATTTCCACATCTGCAGAAACTCTTGCTTGTAATTTGCTGCTCTGCTGTGAAGTCTCTACGAAGTCTAATTTTTCTTTTCGTAGGGGGTTCAGTGAGACCCTGTCTGACTGCTCCCCCTCTGTGATCTCTGATCACCCGCTGGCTTGTACTCCTTCCTCTACAACCACCTTCTTATTCTGGCTTCTTCCCCCTTCCTTTCCAGTCCTGATTAGGAGTCTCCACCTGAAACGTTGACTGTTTATTCCCCTCCACAGATGCTGCCTGACCTGCTAATTTCCCCCAGCATTTTGCGTGTGTTGCTCAAATTGAAAGATAAGTTTTATTTTGTCATACGTACAGCAAAACAAAGTGAAATGTGTCATTTGCAGCAACGGCCAACACAGTCCAAGAATGTGTGGGGGCAGCCCACAAGTCTCACCACACTTCCGATGCGGGTGGTAGGTGAGGATAAGAGGGACTCTATCACTGTTAAGGTGGCTGGAAGGTGGGGTGAGCGCAGATGTTCGAGAAATGGAGATGTGAGTGAGGGCAGCATCGATAGTAGACAGAGGGAAACCCTGTTCTTTAAAGGAGGAGGACATCTCTGATCTCCTGGAATTGAAAATGGTGTCCTGTGAACAGATGCAGTGGAGGCAAAGAAACTGAGAGAAGGGAATAGCATTTTTGCAGGAGATAGGGTGCGAAGAGGTGGGAATTGGTAGGTTTATAAAAGATGTTGGCTAACAGTTTGTCTCCAGAGATGAAGACAGAGAGATTGGGGAAGGGGAAGGAGCTGTCAGAGATGGACAAAGTGAATTTAAGGGCAGGGTGGAAGTTAAAGGCAAAAATTGAAAAACATGACGAGGTCAGCATGGGTACATGATGCAGCACCAATGCAGTCATCAATGTAGCGGAGGAAGAGCTGGGTCTATAACCGGGGAAAGCTTCGAATATAGGCTAATCTACATAGCCCATGAAGAGGCAGGCATAGCTGGGGCCCATGCCAGTGCCTATGGCTACCCCTCAAGTTTGGAGAAATATGCTTAAGAATTTTAATTTCAATGATGTACCGATTATAAGGTTAATTGGTCACATGGGTGTCATTGGACAACGTGGGCTTGTTGGGCTGAGGGCCTATTAAAAGCTCAAAGTTCAAAGTAAATTTATATCACCATATACAACCCTGAGATTCATTGTCTTCAGGACATACTCAATAAATCCACAGCGTAATAACCATAATAGAATCAATAAAAGACCACCCTGAGTTGGGCATTCAACCAGTGTGCAAAAGCCAACAAGCTGTGCAAATACAATAAATAACTATATATATTCATATATCTCAAGAACCTGAGATGAAGAGTCCTTGAAAATGAGTCCACAGGCTGTGGGAACAGATTAGTGATGGGACAAGTAAAGTTGAGTGAAGTTACCCCCTCTGTTCAAGAGCCTGATGGCTGAGAGGGTAATAACTGTTCTTGAAACTGGTAGTATGGGTCTTGAGGCTCCTGTATCTCCTTCCTGATGGCAGCAGCCTGAAGAGAGCATGTCCTGGGTGGTGGGTGCTGATGGATGCTGCTTTCCTGAGACAGTTTCAAATAGGTATGCTCAATGGTGGGAGAGTGAGTCTACGATGGACTGGTGTGTATCCATGACCTTTTCTAGCAATTTCAGTTCAAGAGCATTGATGTTTTCATACCAGGCTCTGATGCAGCCACTCTCCACCACAAATCTATAGAAGTATGTCAAAGTTTTAGATGTCATGCTGAATCTTAGCAAACTTCTAAGGAAGTAACTCTAAGTAAATATAAGTAAAAATAAATTTTTCACATAAAGTGTTTATTACTATGCAGAAAGAGGAGATTTGCGACCATGAAGCTTGGTTCTCCATTGGAACGGGTGGTTTAAAGGTACTTACAAACCTTTGCCAGCTAGCTGGCTCTGGTTGCTGCCTGGTGTGGTACTGCAGTTTCTATTGGTTGCTGATCTTCCACATTGCAGTTTATGAATGACACCAGATAAATACAAGTTTAAAAGAAGCCATTGAATGGCAGCTTCACCGTAACATCTGCTGAACGGTGTGACTTTGCACTTTCAATGTCCATACGACATAGGAGCAGAATTAGGCCAGTCAGTCCATCAAGCCTGCTCCGCCATTCCATCTTGATTTATTATCCCTCTCAATCCCATTCTGCTGCCTTGTCCTCGTTACCTTTGACGCACTTACTAATCAAGAACCAAACAACCTCTGCTTTAAATATATCCAATGACTTGGCCTCTACAGATGCCTGTGGCAATGAATTCCACATATTCATCATCCTCTGGCTAGAGAAATTCCCCCTCATCTCTGTTCGAAAGGGATGTCCTTCTATTCCGAGGCTGTGCCCTCTGGTCCTAACTGTCCCATTATTGGAAACATTGGGGCCTGCAATAACTTAAGTGATTAGCATGACACTATTACAGCTTGGTGGTCAGAGTTCGGAGTTTATTTCTGGTGTCCTCTCTATGCCCTCAGTCCTTGATTTCAACACCCTAGTGAACAGTCTGTGTGTACTCACCCATCCATATTCCTCGTGATTTTATATACCTCTTTAAGATTCCCCCCCCCCCCCCCCCCCCACCTAGTCTCCTCTTCTCAAATGAATTAAGTCCCAGTCTGATCAACTTGACCTACCAATCTCTGGGACAGACTCGTTGAGTATAGTAATGTCCCTTCAGCCCAATTCATCCATGCCAACCAAGATCTTTAAAAGCTAACTCCATTTGTCTATATTTGACCCATATCCCACCAAACCCTTCCAATCCACCTATCTGTTCAAATGTCTTTTAAAATTATGTCCTTTTACCTATCTCAACCATTTGCTTTGGCAACTTGTATCCTATACCCACTTCCCTTTCTGTGAAAAAATTGCCCCTCAGGTCCTGTTAAATCTTTCTTCTCTTGCTTTAAACCTGGGCCTTCTAGTCCTGATGAAGGGTCTCAGCTCGAAACGTCGACAGCGCTTCTCCCTATAGATGCTGCCTGGCCTGCTGTGTTCCACCAGCACTTTGTGTGTGTGTTGTTTGAATTTCCAGCATCTGCAGATTTCCTCGTGTTTGCCTTCTAGTTGATTCTAGGTTTGGGAATCAAGATGGGTAAATGCAGTTCTTCACCTCCTTTGACCATATCTTTTTGGTCGTCTGGTGCCGTGGCCATTAAGTCTCTGCCTAGACACTCAGCCAAATGAATACCCTTTCCAAAGTGTGAGTGTAGGATGGCACAGTAAATGTTCTCAGTGGTCAAGTACGTTGGCTCCTCTGGTTCATCAGGTGATAGTTCAAAGATTTCTTCAGGCTGGCCTGGTTGAAATCCCCCACAATGATAGGGAAGGCATCTGGAAGTGCTGATTCATGACTGTGGATCATGGTGCTCTGCCAGACGCTGGCCTGAGATGGAATGTGCACTGCTGCCAGGTTGATAGTGGAAAACTTCCTCGGCAGATAAAATGTATGGCATTTGACTGCTCGTCGTCGGTTGGTCGTATCTGGAATTTCCAGTTGGCGGATGCCCTCCACGCCGCTCTAACATATTGGGAAATCATGTACGTGGCAAGTTACAGCAGTGGTTTGCCTTTGCCTTCTGCTGAGTGAGTATTTTTTAGGAGATCACCAGCTCTTACCCCAGCACGGATGGAGAGTGTGCAAGGGAGCCAGCTGGATTCGAACTTGGGACCTCTCGCCCCGAAGTCCAGCACTGATGCCACTACACCATCAGCCGGCGAAATTTGTCCGCTATATGTTCCAATCAGGTGAGCAGGTCTGACACAAAACTACCACATTGTGCACCACGATGAGTTAATTATAAAGCATATTCCACCTCCTTTACCTTTAAGACTGAGCTGTTCTGTCTTTGCGGAGAATGGTGAAGACATCAGGCTGCAAAGTTGTGTCCAAAATGTTGGGTGCGAGCCATGTTTCAGTAAAGCAAAGTACACAGCAGTCCCTGGTGCCCCTTGGCACAGACTGGCAAGTGTCAGGTGACATTCACACCACAGAAGTGGCAAGCTATGATGGAGAGCACTCAGTAAACACATGCATTCTGCTGTTGTTGTGCTGAGCATACACACCTCAATGTCTTCCCAGGAATGGCCCAAGCTGTTTGCTTTTCCTGTGAATGGTGCTGCAAGTAATTTTTTTTCATTACACCTGTGCATATACTGTATAGGTTGAAGACCGAGCCCAATGGCCAAAGCCCTGGGTCTGCAAGTCTACTGGGGAGGTCAGATGCCCAAGTATGTGAGCCTGCAGCTCCACTGGAGGATGGAAGGCCAGAGGCAGCCTGTCCTGGAGTTGGAGGTCTCTGTGTGTGAGAGTGACTGGGAGGAAAGGGGCTTGTTTTATTGTTGTCGTATTGCTGTTGCTGCTTGTGTTGTTCTGCCGAGCATTGTGTGCGTGCAGCAAGGGTGCCAGAATGTGCGGCAACACTTGCGGGCTGCCCCCAGCAATACTTCCATTGTATTGGTTGTTAACACAGACAACATATTTCACTGCCTGCATGCTCCTCAACTCAACACACCATCCTGATTTGGAAATAGTCCAGTGTTACTGCCACCGAGTGGTGGGGTGGAGATACATCGCTACCAAAGGAGGTGTAAGACACTCCTTCCTTCTGCTAGCCTGCAGGTCACCCCTGGGCAAGCACCTGCTTAGCCCCTGATCAGCATCAGAAAAAGCCATGGGAGCAGATGCTGGATGGTCTTACCAGCAGCCGGTGCAGATCACAAGTCCTGGTTACGTGATCACTGATGCCAGGCAGACAACCTCTGAAGAGTATTGATAATGGCTGGGGTCATCCGTCTTGTAAAGACACTGCCCAGGAGAAGGCAATGGCAAACCTCTTTCGTAGAAAAATTTTGCAAAGTACAATCATGGTCATGGAAAGACCGTGATCACCCAGGTCATATGACACGGTACATATTGAACATATAAACTGCCTCAGCCCCAGGACTCTGCTCAGCACATACAAGACTTTTAAGAAAGAATGATTTCTAAAAGTAGAGAGAGAGGGGAGACTAATTAAATGGATCCATGTGCCATTACATCAAACATATGAATTTAATATTATTGCAGCTCTTTTGTATGGGTGTCTGTAAAATCAGACGTTCATTACCCCAGGACAGCCTCTGCATAAAACAATGGAGAAAAAAAACTGACAAATACATGTTTTAATAAATGTCCCTTTAATCCTTTTCTTGCTTGTTCTGAATGATGTGACACAGACAGAGGAACCACAGGATTCCAGCAGCTCTAGTCCACCAACGTATTTCTTAAGCCACAGAATCAGGAACACCACAAATCCTCTTGGCTTCCTATTTCTCAACCGTGACAATTTCATCAAACGTTTTCCCATTTCTATAACACTCTGCCCAGCTACCAAAGATAAAACATTTGGGTAACTTACTAATACACTGTCACACAGAGCAAACACAGTTTTGGAACTTGATGGGGGGGGAGGGGGAGTGGTGCAGAATATGGTGGGAGGTCAGTTAACTTTCCAAATCAGAAACTTGGAGCGTTGAGAATTATTTATTGCTCTTGTCACCTCCTCCTGCTTTCTCTAACGTTGGTTTGATGCTCAGGCGTGGCTACATGTGATTGCTTCTCAGCTCAAGGCAGTTTCAAACTTGTAGCATGGTTATAGAAATAGTAGAAAATAAAGCTTCTAGGCATTAGATTGCCACTCGTTCCTCACGCTGTGTCTATTTCTTTGTCTAAACTGATGGTGTGATGTAGAACTTGATGATCCCAGCCAGCTGTGCTCAGTAGATTGGAATTGAGGGGCGACCAGGATACACTACGAACAAAGTCCTTATGTGATTTGTTCCTAAACCTAGAAACAATTTGAAATAAATGGATCAATTTTGATGATTAATGAGCAACCAGTTAAAGCAACAGATTTCTGCACAGATTCATCAAGTCACTTACACTTCCGAGAGGTTTGCGTCAACAACGGCCAGAGTACAATCCTCACTGACCGAAGCCAAAAGCGGAGAGCTGTAAAGTCAAGAGATGAAACATCACTCACTCTCAAAGTGTTTCCACTTCACATCTCACTTAGACATTTACTGGAGACTACCTATTTAACATTTGCTGTAAAGATCTCCTTATGGAACAATCAATTTGGTAGGCTAAACTACCAAATGATTAGATTTGGTACATCACTAAAGAATCTAGCAAATTTTTACACATCTACCATGGAGAGCAAAAGACCTAAAACATGGGAGCAGAATTAGGTCATTCGACCCATCGAGTTTGCTTAGCATTCCATCATGGCCGATTTATTATCCTTCTCAACCCCATTCTCCTGCCTTCTACCTGTAACCTTTGACGGCCTTATTAATCAAGAACCTATCAGCCTTTGCTTTAAATATATCCAAGGACTTGGCCACCACAGCTGACTGTGGCAATGAAATCCACACAGTTAACATCCTCTAGCTAAATAAATTCCTCCTTACCTCTCTTCTAAAGGGAAGTCCTTATATTCTGAGGCTGTGCCTTCTAGTCCTAGACTATCCCACTATTGGAAACATCCTCTCCATGTCCACTCTATTTAAGTCTTTCAATATTCAATAGTTAAACTGGTTTAGGCCAGAACCGGAAACTAAAGGAAAGTAAGTTACTGTCACCATTTTTTGCATAACCAAATTTGATTAAAATGTGTGCTTTCTGATCTTTTTAAGGAGTACCTCACAATAGTGATATCTCAAAGATCAGTAATTTCCATGATGAGTAAGATCAAAACACTCAGATTTTACAATAAGGATTGTTAGAATCCAAATATACCAATATCTCCAGCCTATCTTGCACCAACACAAAGGAACAAGTACAGGTGCTGTAATGTTCATCTTATGAGTTACTGTATCAGGGTAACCACCTGTGTGAGGAATACTGTAGGCCAGACACAGTCCGCGAATGCACCTCAGAGCGCTGAATGGAATCCACCCGATTCTGTAAGGTTTTCACACCCACAAATCCATTTTCAGTCCCTGTTAAACACAACATTGATTTAGAATAAGTAACTATAGAATTGTTTACAACTAGTTCTCATTCAGATCTACAAGAGGAAAATTATTACATCACTTGAAGGTTAAATACTCTAAACCCATGGAATAACCCAAACTTTATTTTGCTTTTAGTTAAAATAGATGAGGATTTTATTGTGTTACGAAGGATGAACAGACCTGATGGACAACGGGGTGAAAAGTTAACCATTCCCCTCCCCCTTTGAGAATCACGAACCATTACTGTTGTTATGCTGCTCATGAGAGAGATGAAAAGAAAACATGCAAGGACATTTGCTACAGATAAGAGGGGGAGAGAGACTTGTTGATTTACTATATTATGACTTCTGCGAGGGTTATTTATCTTCTACCATTTTGCTCATTAACATTCCTCAGTGGACTGCCGGAGTGGGCTGGTTTGATGGACATAGTCATTCAAAATTGATTTGATAGCTGAGACCCCGTGAGTAGGGATAAAAGTCAGATCTGGAGAGACACCCTTCAGACGCATCAGGAGACACTGATTGAGTGTTGGAACCCACAAGAAAGGTGGGGGCTTTGAGGACTGAACCAGGAGATTGGTCAGTAAAGCTCACAGTGTTAAAGCAGGGCCGGTGGAGACTTGTGTGTGTGTCCACTCATGCTAGAGTGACGAGTCCACCACGGAAGAACGGTCTAGCTGGACGACAGAGGGGTCATAATTGAATGACCACAAAGATATGACGGATTAAGAAAGCAAAGGAAGGTTTGGCTGCAGTAGCTGTTACATCTCGCTCTCGCTCTTTCTCCAACGATTACAATACAACAACCATAACTACATCAGCACTCATGAACTTAACTGAACTTTATACTTTTCTATGACAATTTATTTACCCCTAGACATCGATAGAGCTTGTTTATTTTTGATTATTATTATTCCTCCTACACTTTTAGGTTTATTACTGCTAACTTGTTTTATATGTATATTTGCATTATTGATATGGTTTTTGCTTATTTTTACTAATAAACACTTTTGAAAATAGTACCACCAGACTCCAACGGATTCTTCTTTCTCTGCTGGTTAGACACCCAGTTACGGGGTACGTAACAATTGAAATAGTATATGAGGTGCAGACCAGCTCATTAACTGAGGGGGCAATGCTTTTTATATGAATTAATGGCATAGCACACCTGAGAGGGTACATGCCCTATTCCTATTTCTGTTTCTTATGTTCTATAATAATTATGTATAAATGCCACAGCAGTGTAGTAGTTAGTGTTGCTATTACAGCTCAGGACGTTCTAGAGTTCAACTCCAGTGCAATCTGTAAGGAGTTTGTATGAGTGTGTGGGTTTCCTCCCACAGTCCAAAGACGTAGCAGCTAGTAGGTTAATCCGTCATTGTAAATTGTTTTGTGTTAAACAGGTGGGCTGCTGGGTGGTGCGGCTTCTTGGGCTACAAGGGTCTGTTCAGCACTGTATCTCTAAATAAATAACTAATTATTTTGGGTTCAAAATGCTGCCTGAAGTATTAATGTGGTGGAAGGGATTCTATGACCGCAGATTAACATTTGTGCAACATAAAATCTGTGTTTCAATACATTATGAAAATAACAGTCAGAGTGCTAAGTCTGAGAGGCTGACAGAAGTAATAGAAACAAAGACATCTCTGAACTGATTCTACAACCTACAGATTTGTTTTCAGTGAGTCTCTATAACTCATTTTCCTAGCATTATATTTTATTACTTTATTTTATTTATTTAGAGATACAGCATGGAACAAACAGGCCCTTTCGGCCCCAACATGCTGTACCACCCAGCAGCCCACCTATTATTCCTAGCCTAATTGCAGGACAATTTGCAACGACCAATTAACCCACTAAATGGTTAAACCACTAATCTTTGGGCTGTGGTAAAGATCACCTGATGGAACCCAAGTGTTCACGGAGAGTAATGTACAAACCCTACAGATGGCATCGGAATTGAACTCTGAACTCTGACACCCTGAGCTGGAATATCGTCACACTAACCACTACTCTAACATTTGTGTAGTTTGTCTTCTTTTGCACATTGGTTTTTGTCAGTCTTCGTGTATAGCTTTTCATAAATTCTATTGTATTTTTTTTCTCTCTAATTGCCTGCAAGAAGATGAATCTCAATGTAGTAGATAGAGGCATACACACACAATGGTTTCTGTCTTTTTCCCCCTTCCTTTTCAATACTGATGAAGGGTCTTGACCCAAAAATTCAACTTTATTCCTCTCCATAGATGCTGCCTGACTTGCTGAGTTCCTCCAGCATTTTGTGGATGTTACTCTGGATTTCCAGCATCTGCAGAATCCCCTATGTATATGGTAACTATACTTTGATAATAAATTTACTTTGAACTTTGAAAGGTGTCTTAATACCATGAGTTCAAATTCAGATTCATTTATCACACATAATGAAACTCAGTGAAATGCACTGTGTTAACTACCAACACAACGTAAGGATGGATGCTCACTGGTCAGCAGGGACTTGGTGGACTAAGTGGCCTGTTTCTATGCAATGTGTCTCTATGACTATAACCTGCACTGTATTTATCATGGTTAAGTTACTGAACAACTATACAGAGCCCTAGAGTTCAAACTTCACTTCTCAACAGTTTGTTAAATCCAATGTTTTAATCAGCAATGTACTCACAAAACCACTGGATTGTACTAAACACCCAAAGTTCTTCAGAGAAGGTGAAGTGTAGTAGTTAGCACAATGCTTTACAGTAACAGCGACCTGGGTTCAATTCCTGCTGCTGTTTGTAAGGAGTTTGTACCTTCTCCCCGTGACTGTGTGGGTTTCCTCCCACAGTCCAAATATGTACCAGTTGGTAAGTTAACTGGTCATTGTAAATTGTCCATGATTAAGACTAGGGTTAAATCGGGGTTGCTGGGCGGTGTGACCTGAAGGTCCAGAAGAGCTTATTCCACACTGTATCTCAATAAATAAATAAAATACACGGACTGGCCCAACATGAGTATGGACAAACATCAAGAGCAAGGGAACGCCAGTTTCCAAGGAGTTTATGGGACTAAAACCCACCAATGTACTTGACTCTTCCAAACCATCTGAAGTGACGTAACAAATACCTACTTCAGTAACGAGTGGTTAATATACACGGACTCTACCGGAGACAAACAAATGGCTAAAACAAATAGTGAACTCACTCTCAGAATCACAAATAGTTTCAACTGATGATTCAGTCCTTCTCACTTATGCATTGAGAATGAATTTAATAGTACCAAAATAACAAAAATAGGAATGAAAATTAAAATACGTGTTTAAATGAATATTCATATACTTCAAAAAAATTATTAAAGTACATCTACTACCTTGAAATTAATTTTCTTGCAGGCATTCACAGCAGAACAGCGAAATACAATTGAATCAATGAAAAATCTACAGACAGACACTGACAAGCAACTAATGAGCAAATAAAATCAGAATCAGGTTTATAATCACCGACATATGTATTGAAATAATTATATGTAAATAATAAATAAATAATGCTGAGAACATGAGTTGTAAAGTCCTTGAAAGTGAGAGTATAGGCTGTGGAATCAGTTCACAGTTGAGGTGAGTGAGGTTATCCACACTGGTTCAGGAGCCTGATGATTGTAGGAAGATAACTGTGTGGTGTGGGACCGAAGGCTTCTGTCCCTCCTACCTGTTGGCAGCACTCCTTATAGATATGCTCAATGGTTGGGATGGGTAAAAAATAAATTTCAGAGTTTATGATCACTGTGATTGGTTTACCAATACATCACTTCCATTAAACCTCCAACGTGCTGCCTCCTCCTGATTAACTCAGGGCTTACATGAATAAGGTTGAAAAATAAACACAAACTAATGATGTGGAATCACCTTACCAAAGGCAAAGACTTTTTCGTTCTGTGGATGCCATGTAACAGTGGTTGGACAGCATTGTGATAATCCCGTGTCTGAAACCAGATACAATGCTCAGTAAAACAATGTTTGAATAGTTAAGACTTACATTTCAACAAATGGGTTGAAATTATGCAACCTGCTCCTTGTCAGGATATCAGAACTTTTCACTCATTTAATAACCAAGCTTGTCAAGGACTAATCAAATCTTCCATCTTTCACCTTTACCCTGTACCAAAGATATTTGGTCTTTTCTTTGAGATTCTGTAAATCCAAGTTCCAAATGCATCAGGGTCCATATAATTCTGATTCTATAATTCCCTCAGTCCCCAACTGTGGAAAGTAGTACATATGTTAACCAGGTGGATGTATGGCGTGTCCAGGGAGGGGTTGTAGCTCTGGTGGTGGTGTCTATTCTTGTCATGTCCATACTGGGGCAGCTCACTCAACAGTTCGCTGATGACACGGCCATAGTGGGGTGTGTCAGGAATGGACAGGAGGAGGAGTATAGGAAACTGATACAGGACTTTGTGATATGGTGCAACTCAAACTACCTGCGTCTCAATATCACCAAGACCAAGGAGATGGTGGTGGACTTTAGGAGATCTAGGCCTCATATGGAGCCAGTGATCATTAATGGAGAATGTGTGGAGCAGGTTAAGACCTACAAGTATCTGGGAGTACAGTTAGACGAGAAGCTAGACTGGACTGCCAACACAGATGCCTTGTGCAGGAAGGCACAGAGTCGAATGTACTTCCTAAGAAGGTTGGCGTCATTCAATGTCTGTAGTGAGATGCTGAAGATGTTCTATAGGTCAGTTGTGGAGAGCGCCCTCTTCTTTGTGGTGGTGTGTTGGGGAGGAAGCATTAAGAAGAGGGACGCCTCACGTCTTAATAAGCTGGTAAGGAAGGCGGGCTCTGTCGTGGGCAAAGTACTGGAGAGTTTAACATCGGTAGCTGAGCGAAGGGCGCTGAGTAGGCTACGGTCAATTATGGATAACTCTGAACATCCTCTACATAGCACCATCCAGAGACAGAGAAGCAGTTTCAGCGACAGGTTACTATCGATGCAATGCTCCTCAGACAGGATGAAGAGGTCAATACTCCCCAATGCCATTAGGCTTTACAATTCTACCGCCAGGACTTAAGAACTTTTTAAAGCTATTATTAATGCTTTTTGAGATGGTGATTTAGATGCATATCATATTTTTTTTACTGAGTTAAGTATTGTATGTAATTAGTTTTGCAACAACAAGTGTATGGGACATTGGAAAAAAGTTGAATTTCCCCATGGGGATGAATAAAGTATCTATCTATCTATCTATCTATCTATTTGGCCTCATTGGACACTCAGATCTCACCTGTAGCTTCAAGTACCTGTTTGCGTGCGAGAACAGTCACACTCCAGTACTCTGCTTCAACAGGTGGGCTAAACCAGTTGAAGGTAGCCAATGAGCCTCATAACCCAGTGAGATGGAGAGATGCCTGTCCTAGCATGCAAAGACAACTCCAGTGCACTGGGCACGAGATCAACAGTGAGATCCAATAGCCAGGAAGACAGTTTTGTAATGCTTCATGGAGAGGGAAGGGCATGAGAAGACCATAAGATACTCAAACTTCTGTCACCTTCCCTGTCTAATTCCCTAACAGGAGCTCCAGAATTACACACTCTTTCGTTGAGACTTCTATGTACTGATTAAGGAAACTTTCCTGAACACACTTGACAAACTCTTTCTCATCTAGCCCTTTTACAGAATGGGGCTCCCAGTCAATATGATTGCCTACTATCACAACCTTATGCTCTTCCTACATCTGGCCTCACTAACATACAGTATGGGTCGCAATCCTGAGAACAGAACCTTGGAGGTACTGTCCTTTTACTTAGCACCCAACTCCCTAAACTCACTTTGCAGGTTTCATCACCCATCCTACCCATGTCATTGGTACTGATGTGGACCATGACCTCTGGCTGCTCACTCTTGAGAATTCTGTGGACTCGATTGAGATGTCTCTGACCATGGCATCCGAGGGGGATCAAACTATCAAAGAATCTCACTGTCGTCCACAGAACCTCCTTGCTGTTACCCTAACCAACAAATCCCTTATCACTACAGCTCGCCTCTTCTTCCCCCTTTCCTTGTAAACCACAGAGCCAGACTCAGAGACCTGTTTGCTCTGGCTTCTCCCTGGTAGGTCTTCTGTTGTTCTTGGATACGATGGACAACCACCATTAACCAAATGATAGGCAATATTTTCTTAACACTTGTGTTAAAAGTCTCAAGGGAAACACTGGAAGACAGGAATCAAGTCTTTGAATGTACACCTAGATAATATAATACTATCCGTCCTTTATACATTATGAACTAATATGAAATGCACACAGAAAGCTTGAGATTGAGATTATTATTGACCAAGCACAGACATCACAAAATGGAGGCGAGGTACACACCGATCCGCAAAGCAGGTTTGGAATTTCTTCTGTCCCATAGTAAAAGTCTCCTGTCCTGAAAAAGGAAAGTCGATTGAGAAAGAGGGATAGCTTTACTTAAAGCATTTGCTAAGTTATCAATTACAGGTGGTCCCCATTTTTCAAATATTCACTTTATGACAGCTCGCTGTTACAAAAGACCTACATTAGTACCTGTTTTCGCTAACCAAAGAGGATTTTCGCATTTACAAAAAAAAAGACGCCCGCTTTATACATGTTTTTACCCCAAGAAAGACTACAATGACCATGAAGCCTTGTGCGGGCAGTTGTGTGAGCATGCGAATACATGCCGATTTTTTTTCACTAAATCGGTTTTGGCTAAATCTTTCTGATTCTGATAAGTGAAACTACACTGTACATACAATATTTCTACTTTATATAGGCTGTATATTTATCATATCATTCCTGCTTTTACTGTATGTTCGTGTTATTTTAGGCTTTATGTGTTATTTAGTAGGTTATTTTTTTGGGTCTGGGAACACTCAAAAATTTTCCCATATAAATTAATGGTAATTGCTTCTTCGCTTTACGACATTTCGGCTTACTAATGATTTCATAAGAACACTCTACCTTCAGATAGCGGGGGAAACCTGTATTTCGCCAATCAACATTGACCTACTGAAGGATCCAGATCTACCCCTCTAATGATACTGTATAGGGTGTGCATTAGATATGTAAACTAAAAGTAACACAATTTTATATATCATTTATTGTACCAACCATAGCTTCAAGCACTAAGAAAGAATAAACTTCTAACAAACGTTATTGATAACTTCAGGAGCCATATATTCTGTGCTGTGAGTTTATTATGTGCATTAAGGTAACTAATCACACCAGTGGGGATATGGTAGAAGCAAAGGGGACAAGTTACATATTCATGTTTATTTTGTGGCAGTTTGTAGCTTGGGACCACGGAGATTATATCTTTGCTGACCGCTGGGATAATGCTCAATAATGCCTAATTGTATGTTTGCTAATTATTAATAAAAGATCGAAATAGGGAATTCAACTCTTTGGAGCAGTGGGCTTGTCACACAAGTATAGCAGCTCCACCTGGGGTCACAGAGGGGTAACACTGTTGTTCTGTTTGATTTGGATCAAATGCTGCTACAATAACTTTGTTTTATTATAGAACATATCATATGGATTTCATATCAAATCTCTTTATAAATAATCAAGATCCAGTATGTACACTGAAACCTAATGGTAAATCAGAAAATAGTAAGTTTATATTATCAATCACATCACAAGAGCATTACACACACTTCATTATGACTATTAACTCTCAAAACATGACACCAGACACCAAAACATTAATTATAATTTCCATCAACAAAAATTATGATTCATTGTCAACTCATGTTGAAATTTTCATGCTAACAATTCAAGCTGAGATGAGACAGCAAATGTTGGAATCTACAGCAATACACAATCTGCTGGAGGGATGCAGCGGGTTGAGCAGCGAACGTTGAGGGAGAGGGGATGGTCAATCATCCAGGTTTCTGATGCAGGGCTTCAACCCGAAGCGTCAACAATTCCTTTCCTCCCAGAGATGCTGCACGACCTGCTGATTCCTCCAGCAGATTGTTCATCAATTCAAATGGACAGGCTTTACGTAAAGAAGTGAGATTTCAGGAAGCTATAAAAAGCTATAATGTTTGTCAAAATGTTTTCTCTTTAAAAGGAATACTTTATTTTAGGGGGAAAAAAAGCAGCCGGTTTAACTCTCAGAACATCACAGCATACATGTGCTAATCTTTTAGTTGACCCCTTAAGATTTAACCTACTCAATCTAACCCTCCCCTCCTATACAGCCCTCTGCTTTTCTATCATCCAGTACCTAAGAGGTTCTTAAAAACACCCAGTATATCTGCTTACAGATATTCACTCCTGCCCAACACCCCCCCCCCCCAGAAGTTTTAATGTTTTATTGTTTTACAACATTGAATCACTGGATTTAACTTGATTTTTTTTGACACTGATCAACAGAAAAGTTCTTTTGTGTCAAAGTGAAAACAGATCTCTACAAGTGATCTGAATTAGTGACAAATATAAAACACAAAATAATTGATTGCATTAGTATTCACCCCCTTTAATATGACACACCAAATCATTCCTGGTGCAGCCAATTGGTTTTAGAAGTCACATAATTACATTGGAGATCTGTGTGCAGTCAAGATGCTTCAATTGATTATAGTAAAAATACACCTACATCCGGAAGTTCTAACTGCTGGTGAGTCAGTATCCTGTCAAAAACTACATCATGAAGACAAAAGCAACTCCGTAAAAAGGTTACTGAAAAGCACAAGTCAGGAGATGGATACAACATCCCTTGAAGTACAGTTAATACAATCATCAAGAAACGGAAAGAATATGGCACAGCAGTAAATCTACTTAGAGCAGGCTGTCCTCAAAAACTGAGTGACTGTGCAAGGAGGGGACTAGTGAGGGAAGCCACCAGGAGACCCATGATAACTCTGAGAGTTACAAGCTTCAGTGGCTGAGATGGGAGAGGCCGAACATACAACAACAATTTGCCTGGGTGCTTCACCAGTAGCAGCTTTATGAGAGTGACAAACAGAAAGCCACTTGAAAAAGACTATCATGAAATCTTAGCTAGAGTTTACAGAAGGTATGTGGGAGACCCTGAAATCAGCTGGAAGAAGGTTCTATGGTCTGATGAAACAAACATTGAGCTTCTTGGTCATCATTCTAGACGATATGTTTGGCAGAATCAAACACACCATCCCTACCGTGAAGCATGGTGGTGGCTGCACCACGCTGTGGGGATGCTTCACTGCAGCAGGCCCTGGAAGGCTTGTGAAGGAAGAAGGTAAAATCAATGCAGCAAAATACAGAGAAATCCTGGAGGAAAACCTGATGCAGTCTACAAGAGAACTGCGACTTAGGAGAATATTTGTTTTCCAGCAAGACAATGACCCCAAGCATAAAACCAAAGCTACACAGGAATGGCTTAAAAACAACAAAGTTAAAGTCCTGGAGTAGCCAAGTCAGAGTCCAGACTTCAATACAATTGAGAATTTGTGGCTGGACTTGAAAAGAGATGTTCACTCACAGTCCCCATGTAATCTAACAGAGATCTATCCACACAGACTCACGGCTGTAATTGCTGCCAAAGGTGCATCTAGTAAATACTGACTTGCAGGGGGTGAGTAATTTTGCAATCACTTTGTGTTTAATAATTGTAATAAACTTCAACCAATTTGTAGAAATTTGTTTTCATTTTGATACGAAAAGAGTCTTTTCTGTTGATCAGTGTCAAAAGAGTCAAATTAAATCCACTGTGATTTAATGTTGTAAAACAATAAAACATGAAAACTTCCAAGGGGTTAAATACTTTTTATAGGCACTGTATATCACCACCACTGGCAGGCTGTTCCAGGCACCCACCACTCTTGGTGTAAAAAAAACTACCTCTGACAACCCCTTATACTTTCCTCCAATCACCTTAAAATTTGAGGGAAATATGGGGGGGGGGGGTCAGAGGCAAAAGGTAATTTATTGCCTCAATATAACCATTGTTAAACTCGATACACTTGCACTTATATAGAAACGTAGGTGGAAATTTGGAGCAATTATTTAACATCTTAATTTGACTCTATTTATAAATGTTTCTTAAATGTAATTGGCCATTACTGGGGAGAACCAAATCAAAGCTAAGTTACTGACATCAACCAGGATCAACCAATCCCTGCCAAAAAGAGAGGAGATGGCAGTGTAAGTATTGTATATCTTCAAAAACCAAAAAAATGTCAAAACCAATTTTACTTTACAATATTTAAATAACCAACTTAACATCTTGACCATGACTGCATACTTTATGCATTCAGTTACTGCCATATGATTGGCTGTTTAGATATTTGTGTCAATGAGCAACTGTACGTTGAGTGCAATTCTATTCAGTATAGCTGTGGAAAGAAAGATCAAACTCTGATTGTTTACACCTGTAAGCATAGAGCAGAAGCTCAGAGCACAGAGTTTGTTGTGGATTTAAATAAAATTCTACTTCTGTTGTGTTATGAAAGAAATCTGTATTAATTATGTACCATGCACTGTAAGGGAACATTTCTGCATAAACACAGATTGATTTTATAGTTAATGAGTAAATACCTGAGCACATGACAGGAAGAGATTCACATTACCGGGGCAAGCAGCCACACACATCACAGAACCTGAATGAGCTGCAATTACAAAACAGCCAATGAGTTAATTACAGACCAAAGCAGATCATTGTCAATAATACTAAATATAGTTGCTTTTGCTCACAATCTGATCATGTAAAAACCTTTGCTCAAACTAACTTTTCTCTTTTCCTTTATAACTATTTTTCACAAACTTACATCTAAGTTTGAATTCCCTCTCCCCACCTTATGAAAGTACTCCGTTATAGTCATAGAGCATTACAGCCCAGAAATAGGCCCTTCGGCCCATCTAGTCCATGTCCAACTACTATTCTGCCTAGTCCCAGCAACCTTCACCTGGACTGCAGCCCTCCAACCTTCTCACCCAGGTACTTCCCTTACATATTGAAAATGAACCAGCATCTACCGCTTCCACTGGCAGCTCATCCAAAACTGTCATCACCATCTGACTGAAGAAATCCCTCCCCATGTTCTCTTAAATATTTCAACTTTCACCCTTAACCTTAACCTATGACTGCATAGTAAAGGAATGATCCCAGGAATGAAAGGAATAATGCATGTGGAGGGTTTGATGGCTCTAGGCCTTTACTTACTGACATTTAGGAGAATGAGGGGAGATCCTATAGAATATTGAGAGGCCTAGAGAGAGTGGATGTGGAGAGGATGCTTCTTGTAGTGGGGAGTCTAGCACCAAAGGGCACAGTATGGAAGGGCATGCCTGGAGAACAGAAATGATGAGGAATCTCTTTAGCCAGAGACTGGTGAATTTGGAATTCAGTGCCTGAGGCCAAGTCATCAGGTATACTTAAAGCAGAGGACGGTAGGTCCTTAATTAGTAAGGGTGTCAAAGGTCATCGGGAGGAGGCAAGAGAACTGAGTTGAGAGAGGTAATACATCAGCCATGATGGAATGATTGAGTAGACTCGATGGGCCAAAAGGGCTAAGTCTGCTCCTATGTCTTAAGGTTTCATAAAAGGACCAAGGCCTGCAGTTAAAAGAAACCACAGCTGTCATTTAGGCAATGAATAATATATTGTGTACAACATGGTAAAGCACCAGTGAGCAATGTCACTTTAGACAATTGGTACAAGTGAGAACAGTGACTGTAGCTGATAGATACTCCAGTCAACAACTGGTTACAAAGCCTTCAGAAGTGATTAATGTACTACATAACTCGTTGTTTATAACCAAGACAAACATTAAAAAATTGCACATCTCTACAACCCAGCATCACTTAACGATGGAAAGCATTTCCACTGTGAGGAAATTTATGCTCAATGTGTTACTGTTACAGTAAACTGTAAACTTTTTTGCATGGTTTATACCAGCTGATTGAGCCTCTGTACTGTGTGAAGTTAACAGCTTCCAACTCTTCTCTCTCTCAGGGAGATCACTTTAGTTCACATATACCCCCAATCTCGCTTCAAAGAATAACCACACCCTACCACTCAATGCAGCACTAATCTTTTTGAAATCAGGAACTGAAATAGAAACATAAATGGTTGAAAACACTCAGGAGGTTACTCTTCATCGTGGTAATAAAAACAAAGTCAACACTTTGGGGTAAAAGCTCCCAGTTCTGATGACCAATGACAAGGTTTTTAGGGCCTGAAACATCAACTCTGTTTCTTTCTCCACAGACACTGTATGACATACTCTTCCATGAATTTCCTGTCTGTATTTCAGATACAGTGGATTCCAGTTCACGGGGATACATCAGGACCAGTATATTTTGGCCCAATTCAGTGGCTGCCCCATTTAAATGAAGTAGCATGGAAATAATTTAAAACATAAAAAAGACAAACTACTTTTTACCTAAGTAACAAATTATGCATTTAAATGAAATACAGAACAAATTAACTGCTACAGTACTATAAATCTGTGTACTGCATTAGTTCCTAAGTTATCAACAAAGGAATTCATCCAGTGTATGACATGTTACCTTCAATGTAATGGAAATATGCCCTTCCAAATGAACAAGATGTGAATTCTTTTAAGAATTAATTTTAATCTAACTGGAAATCAAAAGCAACAATAAAAATGTTATTGGTTTTAGACCCTGCCTGATTTTTTTCCCAAAATTCTCCATGTTCTTTTGGCTGACTGTAAATGAAAACATAATCAGCACAGATAATGGAATGGCTTCATTGCCTTCCTGCACCTTGGCAAGGGTGTGAATTTTTTTTAAAAAAGTCGTAATAAAAAACAAAATTGTCAAAAACTGCCTTTTGAATCGGTGTTTATTGGCCCAAATGGAAGATAAACACAGGCAAATGAGGCGATTTAAAATTTGTTCACTCTAAGCATGGTGTAGTGTCTAACGGCAACACAACTGCATGTGACTGATGCTAGTGAGCAATGTTTGGCAATAGTATCCTGTCCCAATTAAGTGGCATAATGCCCCAAATAAACAAAGGGAATTCTGGTTATTTTCTCGATTGGTTTTTGTTCTTTAAGAGTTGTCCCAAATAAGCCACTGTCCCAATTAACTGGAATCTACCGTATTTGATCATATACAAGATCTAAGAAACTGCAGATGTTAGAAGTCTTATGATAATTATGTACAACAATGTTTCTGGCATCTCAAATTAATATTCATAATTGGTAACAAAATAGCTCCCATCATAGAAATGTCAGCAAGCACTGTATTCAAATTAAACGCACGGTTGAACAAGGTTAGGACTGCTCGAGAATGACAGACCAGTTCAGCTCATACCCATTACTGCTCACCTTGGTAAGATTTCAGCACCGTCTTCTGTTCTAGGTCCCAAACCTTCACGCTAATAAATCAAAGTGCCTGGTTATTACAAGTTAAGCTAAATTTAGGTAATTCAGACTGTTTTCAGCATTTAATCATAGCCCTAGTCCAATGTTCATGGTTACACAGTGGAGATTTCACATGACTTGTTATCATTTATGATCTTTGATATACCATATTAAACATTCATTTTCTGACTTCTTAATGCACATGTTTTATTATTACAGGGATATGCACAGAGTGGGAGGGGTAGACAAGTACATTATAGTCATGAATGCATATGTAAGAGTTTGTTCTATAAGGCCCTGCAAAAGCAGTTACTTTAAATCACACCACATGCTTGGCTATTATGTGTGCAGTCTGATTTCTCTTACGTAATCAAGGATCAACTTTATTCGCCATATACATTTACAAACTTGGGTTGTTTTTCCTGGAGCGGCAAAGGTTAAGGGGAGATCAGATAGAAGTTTATAAGATTATGAGAGGCACAGAGAGAGTAGACAGGGAATATCTTTTTCCCAGGGTTGAAATGTCTAATACCAGAGGGCATGTATTTAAGATGAGAGGGAGTAATTCAAAGGAGCTGTGAGGGGCAATTTTTTTTTGCACCAAGTGGTAGGTGTCCACAAAGTGGTGGATGCCTGGAATGCGCTACTTAGGGTGGTATAGATAAAAACATTATAGACTTTAAGAGGTGTTTAGATAGACACATGAATGTGTGGAAAATTTAAGGATATGGATTTTGTGAAGGTAGAAGGGATTAGTTTAGTGGGCCATTTGATTACTAATTTAATTAATTTGGCACAACATTGTGGACCAACGGGCCTGTTCTTATGCTCTATGTTCTATTTATTAGGAATTTGCTGTCGTGTGTTGGTCAGGGTGCAACATGAAACAAAAAAAAAACATTCAACAATCATAAAGAATAATATACAAATTTTAAAATGGAATGATACCTACATCACTCCTCCAAAAACAAATACAGATAACTCTTATGGATGAAACACGTCTTAAATAAAAGCTAGAAATAAACAGTAACTACTACTTCCATTTACATAGCGCCTTAAAGTGAGAAATGTCATATGGTGCTTTACAGTAGAATTATCAAATAAGGGAGAAAATGCTTAGACATAGGAAGAAATTAATGCAGGTGATGAGAAACTTGAATAAAGGAGGAAGCTCTATAGAGCAAGTTATAGGAGGAAAGCAGAGTGAGCACTGTGGTCGGCGTGGACTCATTTGGCCAAGGTACTTGTACCCAGGCTGTATTGCTCTGTGACTGAGAGGCGGAGGGGAAAAGACAGAATGTCAGGGGTGGATGGAAGCTTTGATTATGCTGGCTGCTTTACTAAGGCAGAATCTAAATCAGGTTTAATATCACTGGCATAGGTCGTGAAATGTGTTGCTTTGTGGAAGCAGCACTTTGTAATACGTAAGAACTATAAATTACAATAAAGAATTATATAAATTAAGTAAGTAGTGCAAAAAGAAAGCAAAACAAGTAAAAAAGTGAGGTAGCGTACATGGGTTCATTGTCCATTCAAAAATCCGACGGCAGAAGGAAGCTGTTCCTGAAATATTGCATTTAGGTCTTCAGGCTCCTGTCCCCGCTCCCCAATGGTAATAATGAGAAAAGGGCTTGTCCTGGATGATGGGGGTCCTTAGCAAGAAATAAAGGGAAGGGAGGCTGGTTTCTGTGACGTGTTGAGCTTATCCATGATCTCTGCCTTTTGGAATATACTTTCTAAAATTACTCTAATTCAATCAAACTGGGGCAGTAGAACAGAGAGCTCAGAGCCTGAAATGAAATGATTAAATATGGAGGAAAGTAAGAGATCAGACTGCAGAAACACACATTCTCAGGTTGTAGTGTCAAGAAAGAGCTCAGGATGAGTGAATATAGCACACACAGGCATTCATTATTCACTAAGTGTGACAATGATGGGTGACTAGGTCAGCAGGAAACAGACCGAGGAAAGCAAGGCTAGATGATTCAAGAAGGGTGATATTACAAACCTGCAATCGAGACTGCTGCTGACCGCTTGTGTTTCACCTGCGAGCACGCTCACTTTTGTAACGACATCATCATGCTCGTATTTACAGAACTTGCTCACCATCTGTTCTTCACTTTCTGCCACCTCCCACAGCTCCACTGCACCTGCACAGCAAGTAAAACCATTCGCAAAGAGTTACATTAACATGAGGACTGGGTTAATGTTATGTCTGAAGTGCACCCTGTGATAACTGGAAGTGGCCTCCTTTGTCAAACTGAACAATGTCTAGTCAGTATGAAACAAAATCACTTAAGCTTGTTATAACCCTGGTCTGACTGAATTGTAATCATTATGGACCATATGTTCCAAACTGCAGAGTTCTCGACACAACTCAGCACATCGTGGAAACCAGCCTCTCTCTACAGACCCTGCCTTTATTTCTCACTGCCTCTGTAAAGCAGCCAGTATATTTAAAGACGTCACCCACCCCGCCCATTCTCTCTTCCCCCTCTATGTCTATATTTCTCGCTGCCAGCATATTCAAACTTCATCCACCCATCTGGCAGAAGATACAAAAGCTTGAAAGCACAACCCACCAGGCTCAAGGACAGTTTCTATCGGGCTATTATAAGTCTCTTGAGCAGACCTCTTGAATGATAAAAATGAATTCTGGACTCACAATCTACCTTGTTATGATCTTGCACTTTGTTTCTTTGCACTGAACTTTCCCTGTACTGTTACACTTTATTCTGCATTTTGAAATTGTTTACCTTGTTTAACCTCACAACTCTGTAATGATTTGATCTTTACAAAACAGTATGCAAGACAAGTTTTCCATTGGGAGATAATGTACTTTGGCACGTTAAACCAGCACGGGCCTTCCAAAGGAAATAATAGGGCCCTAGGAAGTGTTGGTGCAGAGAGATGTAGAGGTAGTTACATAGCTCCCTGAAAGAACCTGATGTTTGGATGATTTAAGCGCCGGGCTAGATCGATAAGGTCTGGAGGTAAGGGACAGGCTGGTTCAGCTCCCTGCTCTGTAATATTTACTCAGCTCTGCTGTGAGGTGGGGGCTTCGTGTCTGTGGACAGACTCTCTTTCATGAACCTCAGTTCTGAAGGCTATTTGCTTGTTTTGATTGTTTGCATGATTTGTGCCTTTTTCCCTCTGCACATTAGGCATTTGACAGTCTTCTATCCTAATGGGTTCTTTTGGGTTTCTTTGTTTTGTGGCTACCTGTAAGGAGACAAGCCCCAAGGCTGTATAATGGATACATACTTCAACAAGAAATGCACTTTGAACGTCGAATGTAGTCAGGGGTAGATAGGGTTGCGAAGACAGCATTTGGCTTGCTGGCTTTCATCAGTCAGGGTAGTTTTTGAGCATACTGTTGGGATGTCAAGTTATAGTGGTGAGACTGCACTTGGAATAGAGTGTGCAGTGTTGATTGCCAAGGTACAGGAAGGATGTCATTAACCTGGAAAGGGAATAGAAAAGATCCATGAGGATGTTACCAGAACTGGAGGGCTTGAGTCATAAGGGGGGACTGGATAGAATGAACTGTTTCTGCTTGACTGAAGGCTACTGAGGGGTGACCTTACATGGGTTTATAAAATCATGATGGGCAATGAATGCCACAGTGTTTTCCCATGGTGGAGGAGTCTAAGAGCAGAGGGCACAGGTTTAAGATGACAGAGGAATGACTTAAAAGGGATGTAGGGGGTAGGTTACTGAGGATGGTGGGTATATGGAATGTGCTACTGGGTGAGATGATAGGAGGTAGGTGTGACTATACTTATAAGACATTTTATGGGTGCATGGAGGAGGAAGGTTTAGAGCAGGGGTTCCCAACCTGGGGTCTGCAGACCCCGCGGTTAATGGTAGGAGTCCATGGCACAAAAAAGTTGAGAACCCCTGGTTTAGAGGGATAAGATCTAAATGCTGAGAAAAAGGAGTACTGCAGACAACCATCCACAGATGAGTCAGGCTGAAGGACCTGCTTTCTGTTCTCTATAAATATGACTCCATTATTTACATTTTCTTTTTTTTTTTACAGATTTCTATAGCTTCCATAAACTGCTAACTTACACTAAAGTGTTCAAAACTACAAGACCATAAAATATAGGAGCAGATCTAGGGCAGATTGAGGCTGCTTCACCATTCTATCATGGCTGATTCATTATCCCATTCTCCTACCCTCTCTCTGTAACTTTTGATGCCCTTATATAGAGCCTGTAAAAAATATTCACCCCCTCCCCTTGGAAGTTTTATTGTTTTACAACATTGAATCACAGTGGATTTAATTTGGCTTTTTTGACACTGATCAACAGAAAGACACTTCCGTGTCAAAGTTAACACAGAACTCAACAAAGTGGTCTAAATTAATTACAAATATAAAACACAGAAGAATTGATTGCGTAAGTATTCACCTCCTTCAAGTCAGCATTTAGTAGATGCACCTTTAGCAGCAATTACAGCCTTGAGTCTTTGTGGATAGGTCTCTATCAACTTTGTACATCCGGGCACTGCAATTTTTCCCTGTTGTTCTTTATAAAACTGCTCAAGCTCTGTCAGATTGCAAGTGAACAGCCCTTTTCTCCCCAGCCACAAGTTGGATTGAGGTCTGGATTCTGACTTGGCCACTCCAGGACATTAACTTTGCTGTTATAAAGCCATTCCTGTGTAACTTTGGCTTTATGCTTGGGGTCATTGTCTTGCTGGAAAACAAATCTTCTCCCAAGTTGCAGTCCTCTTGCAGACTGCATCAGGTTTTCTTCCAGGATTTCCCTGTATTTTGCTGCATTCATTTTGCCCTCTACCTTCACAAGCCTTCCAGGGCCTGCTGCAGTGAAGCATCCTCACAGCATAATGCCTCACCACCGTACTTCACAGTCGGGATGGTATGTTTTTAACGATGTGCTGTGCTTGGCTTACGCCAAGAAGCTCAATTTTGGTTTCATCAGACCGTAGAACCTTCTTCCAGCTGACTTCAGTGTCTCCTACATGGCTTCTGGCAAACTCCAGCTAAGATTTCATGTGAGTTTTTTTTCAACAGTGGCTTTCTTTTTGCAACTCCCCCATAAAAGTCAAGTCAAGTTTATTGTCATTTTGACCACAGACTGCTGGTACAGTACACAGTAAAAACGAAACATTCCACCAGGATCCTGGTGCTACACAAAACACTAGACTATGTGAGACAGCATAAGGCTACACTAGACTACAGACCTGCCCAAAACAGTGCAGGGCAGTAGAAGACAACAGGCACAGTGGAAGACAAATTACAATATAGTAATAAATTATGTAGATGTCGGTCTAGACTCTGAGTATTGAGGAGTCTGATGGTCTGGGGGAAGAAACTGCTGCACAATCTGGTTGTGAGAGCCCGAATGCTTCGGTACCTTTTGCCAGATGGCAGGAGGGAGAAGAATTTGTGTGAGGGGCGCATGGGGTCCTTCACAATGCTGTTAAGCTTTGCTGGTGCAGCGTGGGGTGTAAATGTCTGTAGGGAAGAGAGACCCCGATGATCTTCTCAGCTGAACTATCTGCTGCAGGGTCTTGTGGTCCTAAAGCTGCAACTGATGAAGCACCCAGGCAACAGTTAGTGTTATGTGCAGTCTCTCCCATCTCAGCACTGGAGTCTGCTATTCTCCAGAGTCGTCATGGGTCTCCTGGTGGCCTCTCTCACTAGTCCCCTTCTTGCACACTCACTCAATTTTTGAGGACGGCCGGCTGTAGACAGATTTACCGCTGTGCCATATTTTTTCCATTTCTTGATGATTGATCTAACTGTACTCCAAGGGATATTCAGTGACTTGGAAATTTTCTTGCATCCATCTCCTGACTTGTGCTTTTCAATAAGCTTTTTGTGGAGTTCCTTGGAGTGTTCTTTTGTCTTCATGGTCTAGTGTTTGCCAGGATACTGACTCACCAGCAACTGGACCTTCCAGATACAGGTGTATCTTTTACTACAATCAATTTTTTACTACAATCTTTTACTACACCTTGAATGCACAGAGGTCTCCAAAAAACAGATCTGCATGTGACTAACTACGTGACTTCTAAAGCCAATTGGCTGCACTAGGGATGATTTGGTGTGTCATATTAAAGGGGCTGAATACGAATGCTATCAATTATTTTGTGTTTTATATTTGTCACTAATTCAGATCACTTTGTAGAAATCTGTTTTCACTTTGACACGAAAGGCTTTTTCTGTCGATCGGTGTCAAAAAAAGCCAAATTAAATCCACTGTGATGCAATGTTGCAAAACAACAGAACATCCGGGGGGCGGTGAATACTTTTTATAGGCACTGTTGTCGTACTCTTTAGAAGTACACTTCATTACACAGTTCCTGAAATGAGGTAATATACATCGTTCACACCATTGCCGAGCAAAATAAGTTATTTATAAGTTTAAGGGATGTCTATTTCAGTATTCTTTTGTGATTTAATTAAAGCTTGAAAGGTAATAAATACCACAACAAAGATCAGAGAAATAGGATAACTCTGAAAAGCGCCAGATAAAAATTTCCCACTAAAACCAAACAATCCCATTATTTCTAACACTGAGTGAAATATTAACACCGATCCTTACCTAAATCAGATGCAACCAGAACTTCTCTGCCAGTAACCCAACATGCATCCACCACGCCAGCTGGGGTTTGCATGCCCACCGTGCAGGACTTTTCATTCGGAGCTTTAAATGGGTCCTTGAACAACCAGACAGAACCTAACCAACTGCGCCCAGATAACGTTGATGCTCCAAGTAACAGAGCTCCATCTGTAACCACAAGCAGACAAAGCAACTCAATTATATTTTGGAATTAAGACAGATGAGTCAATCACTATGCAACACACAAGCCAGTGAGGAGATAATATTAAGCACTGAAAACATTAAGATGCACACCTTAAAAAAAAGAGAATAAGATTTAGTGTACAATGTTTAAGCACTAGAAGTGTCTCAGCCTAAAACACTGACTGTTTTGTCTTCATAAATGCTGAGTTCCTCCAGCATTTTTGTGTGTTGCTCAAGATTTCCAGCATCTGTAGGATACTTTGTGATAAGAAAATATGACAACAAACTGACCCACGGTCTGGTGAAAAAAGGTGTTGGGGATTGGAAAGGGTTCAAAGAAGGCTCACAACATTGATTCCAAGACTGAAAACCTTATCACATGAGGAGTGCCTGAGGCCCTGGGCCTCTACCCACTTGAATTCAGAATGAGTGGGGGAATCCCACTGAAACCTACTGCACGTGGAAAGGCCTCGACAGAGTGAATGTGGAGAGGATGTTTCCTATAGTGGGGGAGACACAGCCTCAGAATAGAGGGACCTCTATCTAGAATGGAGATGAGGTGGAATTTCTTTAGCAAGAGACTGGTGAATCTGTGGAACTCCTTGCCACAGGCAGCTGTGGAGGCCAGGTCACTGGGTATATTTAAGGCAGAAGTTGATAGATTCTTGATTAGTCAGGGCATGAAGGGATACAGGGGGAAGGCAGAAGATTGAGGCTGAGCGGGAACTGGATCATCCATGATGTAATGATGGAGTAGTCTCCATGGACTAAATGGCCTATTTCTGCTCCCATATCCTTATGCTGCAATAGTCACAGCAATAGATTTATATGGGAAAGGACAGGCAGAGACTCAGGGACAGCATAAACAAGACAATGGCATGCCCACAGCTCTTCAGAGATTGTCTGCCTGGCATCAGTGGTTGCATAAACAGGACATGATACGCACCAGCTGCTCCCTTGGCTTTACGTGACCCTGAGCGGGAGCTAAGCAAGTGCTACACCTTGCCCAAGGATGACCCACAGGCTAGCAGAGGGAGGGAGTGTTTTACACCTTTCGTAGAGATGCATCTCCACCCTTTGGTGTCAAAATGGTTGCTGTGACACGTTTAGTGTGGTAGTGTAGTGGGTAGTGCTTGTCACTCTCACTTTCAGCTTCCACCGCTGGCTAGCAGTCTTGCAAAAAGGAGAGCTGAATGTTTGAGTCTCTTGCTGCCAGTACATAGACTCTCCAACTGCAAGCCTTGTGTGGTGCCTCCTTGCAGGTGACACACGGAAACTGAACTCAGGTTGAACTACGGAGGACAGGGTGGAGGTCTGGCACCTGCAGGTGTAGCGCACAGGCCCACGGATGTGTGGACACATCCTGGCACTCATGAACCAGATCCCCAGCTATGGGTAAGTAGCCCCACCACCTTGTGGGCAGCCTCAGGAGAGACAAAGGCTACAGGAGTAAACCCAGACAGCAAATACAGAGTGGAGAGGCTGGACGTCATTGAACATCCTTCTGGCAGCTCCTGCAGCCAAATGTATCACTTCATAAGCTTTCTTTTGGACCACACTGGTGAGGCCAAGAGGGGGATCTTGACATCTGGGCATTTCAGGACCTCCATACTTTCCACCCAGGCTTGTGATATTGATATTCATCATCCATTGTCCTTTGAGACAGACAGACACCAACCACACCTGCACCCTGTCATTTGGCTTTTATGTACATTGATAAATAAATCAGAATCTAAACACTGTTGTGAGCTTGTCTATACTGTAATCATCCATGTAAAAGCAATCAGTGATAGACAACAAATACTGGTGATGCTGAATCTCATTAATTAAATACAACTTCTGAAACCTATATACAATGTATTCCCGTTAATTAAACCATCGGTCAACTGAGTCAGCCACTTCCTTGGCACAACTCTTAAAGAACAAAAACTAATCGAGATAACAGCCGATGACTACTTGTGCTTATTTGGGATACTATGCCATCTAATAGGGTCAGAATGATTCTGGGAATGTACTGGTAAACCTACGAGGAGCCTTTAATGGCAGAGTACTGGAGTTTAAAACAATGAGGGGATATCAAAGTAAAACCCATTGAATTTTGAAAGGCTTAGATAGAGAGGATGTGGAGAAATGTTTTCTATTGTAGGGGGAGAGGGCACAGCTTCAGTATAGAGGGACATCCTTTTAGAACAGAGATGAGGAGGAATTTCTTAGCCAGAGGGTGATTATATAGAACTCATTGCCACAGACGGTTGTGGAAGCCAATTCGTTGGGTATATTTAAAACGAATGTTCTTGATTAGGCAGGGCATCAAAGCTTAGGGGAGAAGGCAGGAGAATGGTGTTGAGAAGGATAATAAATCAGTCATGATAGAATAAACTCAATGGACCGAATGGCCTAATTCTGCGTCTATGTCTTATGCACATTGTCGAACAGTTTCTAACAAGTGTTAGCCGCATGCACTGTGCGGCCGTTAGACAATACACGGTGCTTACAGCGAAGTTTTTATAACAGAGCGAGTTGCATGTGCTAATGTTCCAAAAGAAATGGTGATTTTTGTCTCTGATTGTTGGCGAGCAATAAGCGCTAACACAACCCACAACTGTTTTGTTCACTGCGACTTCAACCATTCAGGCTTAGAGAAGCCAGAAAGATTCGGCGGGTGAAAATGAAACGATTTCACCACTTCAGGTACACCCCCCACCCATCCCTCGGCCCCGATCCGCTCACCAGCCCGGTACTGCACGGTTTCCAGTTCCCGCTCCATGCGGCCCGCTGCTGCGAACCGGTTCTCCATTCCCCGCCGCCGCCACTACTCTCGCCTGACCCCGGCCGCTCTCGCGAGAAGCCCCACGAGCTGCCGGCCGGCCGCGCGCCCAGCCTCAGTCCGCCCCGCAAGCTCCCGGCCAGCCGCGCGCCCAGCCTCAGTCCGCCCCGCAAGCTCCCGGCCAGCCGCGCGCCCAGCCTCAGTCCGCCCCGCAAGTTCCCAGCCAGCCGCGCGCCCAGCCTCCGTCCGCCCCGCAAGCTCCCGGCCAGCCGCGCGCCCAGCCTCAGTCCGCCCCGCAAGCTCCCGGCCAGCCGCGCGCCCAGCCTCAGTCCGCCCCGCAAGTTCCCAGCCAGCCGCGCGCCCAGCCTCAGTCCGCCCCGCAAGCTCCCGGCCAGCCGCGCGCCCAGCCTCAGTCCGCCCCGCAAGCTCCCGGCCAGCCGCGCGCCCAGCCTCAGTCCGCCCCGCAAGCTCCCGGCCAGCCGCGCGCCCAGCCTCAGTCCGCCCCGCAAGCTCCCAGCCAGCCGCGCGCCCAGACTCAGTCCGCCCTGCAAGCTCCCGGCTTGCCCCGCGCCCAGCACCAGTCCGCCCCGCAAGTTCCCGGCCGGCCGCGCGCCCAGCACCAGTCCGCCCCGCAAGCTCCCGGCTTGCCCCGCAAGTTCCCAGCCGGCCGCGCGCCCAGCCCCAGCTTGCCCCGCGTCCACTCCCGGTCCGCCATTTTGCGCTGCAGGTCAGAGACCGGGGTAGAAGCGGCGGCTTCAGCTCACCCGCCACCCCTCAGCTCACCCCCATCCACCCGCCGGAGCTCCGCCTCGCCCACCGGAGCCGCAACATGCTGGCCCGCGTTGCGCTCGCCTCTGGTAAGGCTCGATCCGGCCTAGTAAGACGGGTGTCGGTCACTGAAGGGCACGGGCCGGTGGACAGACCGGAGAGGGAGGATGTGGGGGAAGGAGAGATGAGGGCAGGGCCTGGGTGTGGAATGGGGTGGGAATGGGCCTTGAGAATTTGGGTGTCGGGATAGGGAGAATTGGGGGCCGAGGGAAAAATGCCGGGGACCGGACCCACCGGTGGAGGGATTAGACGGTAAGGTGATGGGATGAGGAGAGATGGGTCTGGGTTCAGGACCCTAGTGTGGAGAGAACAGGGTGGGTGGGTGGAAGGGGGAGCTCTAAGGATGGAACAGAGGGGCCTAGCTGTAGAAATGCATCATTTGATCTGCTAGGCCCCACTGTTCCATTACACTCCCAAGTGCACTAACATTCATTGTACAACCTTTACTAAGTGTAACATTTAAAATGCATCACCTTATGCTCATCTGTATTGAAATCCATTTTTCACTCCCTGGACCGCTTCCTCAACTGATCAACGATCACCTTCGCTATTAAAAGTTCCAACACCAATCCTGCAGGGCACCATGAGTCACTGGCCTCCCATCTGAGAAACAACCTTCACCTTCACCCTCTGCTTTCTACATTATTCTCTCTGTAACTTAATCTCTCCAGCATTTTCTTTTCAAAGTAAAATTGTTTTCAAAGTATGCATGTCACCATATCCTACTGAGATTCATTTACTTTCAGACAGTTCCAGGAAAATCAATACAATATTACTTGTGGAAAACTATGGTTACAAAGGATAGCAAGATATAATAGAGTAACAGGTGTATTCCACAAGAAATACAGGACAGATATTTATGCAAAAAAACTCACTCACTTTCATTTCAGTTACTAGCTCTGATTAACTCCTGAAGCTGAACAGGCCCTGAGAGACTGCTTCGGTACTACTAACTGGGATGTACTGCAAGGGGGGGCTCTGTGGGGGCGTTGAGGAGGTCACTGAATGCACAACGGACTATATTAACTTTTGTGTGGATGCCGTTGTTCCTGTTAGAACTGTTTGCTGCTATCCCAATAATAAGCCCTGGATCACTAGTCACATCAAAGGCCTCCTAAACCAGAAGAAGAGGGCCTTTAAAGATGGTGATCGGTTGGAGCTTAAAAGAGTTCAGAAGGAACTCAGAGTACAGATAAGGGGGGCAAAGGAGCAGTATAGGAGGAAGCTAGAACAAAAGCTGCAGAAAAAAAGCATGAAGGAGGTGTGGGATGGGATGAAGATCATCACCGGATGCAGTGCAAAGCGGGGGGCAAACATAAGTGGAGATGTGGAGAAAGCGATCCAGCTGAACAACTTCTTCAATAGGTTCGACAGCACAATCTCATCCTCACCGCAGAACTCCACACCAGGCTTACTTCCCTCACAGGAAAATAGCCACTCACAGGAGACCTTGCCCACGCCCAGGATTACGGCTGCACAGGTGGAAGGTCAACTGAGGAAGATCTGTACCAGCAAGGCGGCGGGACCGGATGGAGTTTCCCCACGATTACTGAGGGCCTGTGCGACTGAGCTGGGAGAACCACTACAGCGCATCTTCAACATGAGCCTGGAGCAGAGAAGAGTACCCAGATAGTGGAAGACATCCTGTATTGTCCCGGTACCGAAGAAACCACAACCAAAGGAGTTGAATGACTTCAGAACTGTTGCCTTGACGTCGCACGTGATGAAGACCATGGAGCGGCTGATAATACAGAATCTGAGGCCACAAACCAGGCACGCCCGGGATCCTCTTCAGTTTGCGTATAAGGAGGAGGTGGGAGTGGAGGATGCTATCACGTATTTGCTGCACAAATCCCTCTCTCACCTAGATGGGGTCAGTGGTGCTGTGAGGATTACATTCCTGGACTTCTCTAGTGCCTTTAACACCATCCAGCCCAAGATCTTAAGGCACAAACTAACAGAGATGGGAGTAGACTCTCACATGGTGGATTGGATAGTGGACTACTTGACAGAGAGACCTCAGTATGTGCGGTTGGGAGACCGTAGGTCTGACACGGTGGTCAGCAGCACAGGAGCGCCGCAGGGGACCGTGCTCTCTCCGGTCCTGTTCACCCTGTACACATCAGACTTCCAATATAACTCAGAGTCCTGCCATGTGCAGAAGTTCGCTGACGACACGGCCATAGTGGGGTGTGTCAGGAATGGGCAGGAGGAGGAGTATAGGAAACTGATACAGGACTTTGTGATATGGTGCAACTCAAACTACCTGCGTCTCAATATCACCAAGACCAAGGAGATGGTGGTGGACTTTAGGAGACCTAGGCCTCATATGGAGCCAGTGATCATTAATGGAGAATGTGTGGAGCAGGTTAAGACCTACAAGTATCTGGGAGTACAGTTAGACGAGAAGCTAGACTGGACTGCCAACACAGATGCCTTGTGCAGGAAGGCACAGAGTCGACTGTACTTCCTTAGAAGGTTGGCGTCATTCAATGTCTGTAGTGAGATGCTGAAGATGTTCTATAGGTCAGTTGTGGAGAGCGCCCTCTTCTTTGTGGTGGCGTGTTGGGGAGGCAGCATTAAGAAGAGGGACGCCTCACGTCTTAATAAGCTGGTAAGGAAGGTGGGCTCTGTCGTGGGCAAAGTACTGGAGAGTATAATATCGGTAGCTGAGCGAAGGGCGCTGAGTAGGCTACGGTCAATTATGGAAAACCCTGAACATCCTCTACATAGCACCATCTAGAGACAGAGAAGCAGTTTCAGCGACAGGTTGCTATCGATGCAATGCTCCTCAGACAGGATGAAGAGGTCAATACTCCCCAATGCCATTAGGCTTTGCAATTCAACCGCCAGGAGTAAGATATGTTAAAGTGCCGGGGTTGATTGTATTTAATGTATCTAAGTAAACTACTTAAGAACTTTTTAAAAGCTATTATTAATGCTTTTTGAGAGAGTGATTTAGATGCATATCATATTTTTACTGAGTTAAGTATTGTCTGTAATTAGTTTTGCTAAAACAAGTGTATGGGACATTGGAAAAAAATGTTGAATTTCCCCATGGGGATGAATAAAGTATCTATCTATCTATCTATCACACCAGATAACAATATATGCAACACTACTATTCAAATAGTAGAATATCCAACTGTAGTAAATGTCTATAAACCTCCAAATAAAGAATGGCCAAATCCCGTTACAAAAATCATACACCCAGCAATATTCCTCGGAGACTTCAACAGTCATCATACAGGTTGGGGATACTGAGAAAACATCACAGCCAGGGAAGCAATCAGTCACTGGGCATCTAATAACGACCTTCAACTACTGTATGATCCTAAAGGTAAAGGGACATTCTCCTCAGCTAGATGGCTACAAATTTACACACCAGTCCAATGTTTTGTAACAACATTCAACTTGGAACCCCTACCAGCTACTCCTTCAACCAATACACACAAAATGCTGGTAGAACGCAGCAGGCCAGGCAGCATTAATAGGAAGAAGTACAGTCGACGTTTCAGGCCAAGACCCTTCATCAGGATGAAATGTCGACTGTACTTCTTCATATAGATGCTGCCTGGCCTGCTGCATTCCACCAATTTGTGTGTGTGGCTTGAATTTGCAGCATTTGCAGATTTTCTAGTGTTTGTGCAGCTATTCCTTGGTGATTTTCCTCATTGTCAGCACAGATCCGTGCTAATAATGGCTGGATCCCGAATGCCCACTCGTCTCCATCCCAAAACTCAGATGAAGCTCTGGAAAAGCAAACTAGGATCATTTCACCCTGCAAGTCGACAATATGTGTAGAAGAATATCGCCCACCACCGATTTCATAGGCTCGAAAGAGGCAGTACCAAGAGGAATACATTCCTAGTTGGTCTAAAGAAAAGGAAAACCTATTTAAACAACAGATCAATTTAATGATCTCAAATTGATTCACAGTGACAGATGAAATAGATGGATACAGTCGAAAACATGAATTTCACTCACTCCAGTAAACCTGCATGAACCCTCGTCAAAAAACTAGACCCCAATACAGCACCAAAGCCACAAGCCAGTTATCCAGTCAGTACAGACACAGTAGCAAAACACATCAAAGAGGAATGCACACTCCTAATCATAAATTCGAAACAGGTCCAACACAAATACTAAAAATTTGAAGTAGTGTGCCAGAAGATGTTGAAACACTTATATTTCCAATAACACCTGCCGAAGTAAAATCCTCCTTGCAATGCACTAATTTAGCAAAAGCCACCAGCATCAACGGTATCTATCCAGAAATGTTGAAACGTCTTGGAAGTGGGGGTATCAAGTGGCCAATTAGTGCTGTCAGTGATGTCAAAACAATAACACCTGGAAACGTGCCAAAGTCATTGCGATACCTAAACCAGGAAAGCCTGCAGATTATCCAGCAAGTTACTGCCTAATTTCTCTCCTCTGCTGTACCTACAAACTTATTGAGTGTATTACTTTATCCAGATTATTACCTCTGATAATACCGATTGAACAAGCTGACTTCGGACAACACCATAACACCAGTGAACACGTTCTTGTCCTCACATCATATATCGAGTCAGGGTTTGAACTCAAAAAGAAAACAGGAGCAATTTAAATCGACTTATCCACTGCATATGACACCATTTGGAACCAAGTGTTAAAACTAGCCCGAATGATCACATGTAAAAAAATCCTACATCTCCACTGAATAACAGACATCCATTCTTTCTTCACCTACCTAAGAAGTGACTCCAGTTTCATATGAAATGCTGCAATGGTGTCCTGCAAGGCTCAGTTCTGGCTTCAGCCTTGTTCGGTCTATACCTCAGTGACCTCCCTGAAATCAAATCTGCTAAGTTTGGACATGCTGGTGACTGGGCCAAAGCCTTTCAATCAAACAGTGTGAAATCCATTGGAAAGAAAACCTTATCCAAGGTATCAACTGCTTCTCCAAGTGGTACCTAAATATGAATGTCATCAAAACAGTAACTTCCATATTTCATCTGGACAACCGACTAACCAAACTTGAACTCAATATCAAACTAAATGACAAAAAGCTACTCAAAAATCCAAACCCAGAGTATTTAGGAGCCAGCTAGATCAAACTCTCTCATACAAGATCCACCTTCGAAGTGTTGCAAATAAACTAAAATCCAGAATGGCCGTGATCAAGAAGATAGCAAGAAACAAATGGGGTGCTGACCAGTCAGTCCTACAAACATCATCAGTACATTACTTCTATGAGAATAATCTCAGGAGCCCTAAAGTCCACAGCTGTCCATCGGCTCCCAACAATGAGTGGAATAGCATCCGTAGAAGAGCAGCTTCAGCAAAATTCTACAAGCATATCCAAAATATGTCCAACAACATTCTAGTTTGTAAACATCGAAAATGCTCCCCCCAAATTCTCAACTCAAATCATGAAAACATTTCTACAACTTAACCTATGATGAACGTGCTGAATATCACTAGTACTGGCACACCAACACGCACTCCTCCACCGTGGCCGAGATATGATGGTCGACTCTACCTCGCTCCTCCCGGGCTTTACTACAGCTACCAGAAAAAGCTGGACAGCCGCAAATAGACTTAGAATTCGTCCTGCCAAGGCAGCGTAAACACTACACCAACGGGGTGTCCGACAAACCCCAGCTTGCCCCTCTGGTGCCCCAACCCAGGATAAACTCCACCTGGTCCAAACATGCCCTCTCGCCAAGATCCAAGATTGCTTTGCCACGGTCCATTGATGTGGCTACAGACTGGAGGAGTGGCTTGCCAAAAACCAATTAGAAGTGTGAAGAGAAAAATACCTGCCGTATAAAACAAAACAACAGATTGTCAAATAACCAATATGCAAAAAAAAAGACTAATTGTGCAGATCCTAGTGTAATGACATCCTTTCTATAGCCATTTGACCAGAACTGCACAGGATACTCTGTGTGGTCTCACTAACATCTTGTACAGCTGTAACGTGATGTCTCAATTTTTGTAGTCAAAGGCCTGACTAATAAATGCAAGTGTGGCGAACCTCTCCTTCGCCACCCTGTCCACGTGTATGTTTCCATTTTCAGGGAAGCATGTACTTTGTATCGCTAGATCGCTGAACTACAACCCTGCCCTCTTTTAAATTCCATTTGCCATTCCTTAGCTGACTTCCCCAGTTGACGTAGCTAAGGTGAAGGACGGACAATAATATGCACGTTTTTAGGCATTGCCTGCACACTGGATTGGTAACTGAAATTGGGGGCGGGGGGGAGTGACGTTTTCTCTGGTGTAGAGGTGACGAAGTTTAGATTCTTGTTTGTCCTGTAAATTGGTTTCACTCAGCGAGAAACTCCAATGGGAAAATTGAGAAGAGTTATGATGAGGAAGGAGGCGAGGTGCTCTTCGGTCTGATTCCAGAAGAATTCTTCCATTTCCTTTACCCCAAAACTAAATCAGAATCAGATTTAATATCATTAATGTGTGTAATGAAATTTTTTTTTGCAGCAGCAATAGATTGTAATGCATAGTAATAAAAGCTGTAAGTTATAATGAGGAGTAAAAATAAATTAGTAATGCAGATAGAGGGGAAAAGAGTACTGGGGAAGTGTTCATGGGTTCATTATCTGATGACAGAGGGGAAGAAGCTGTTCCTAAAACATTAAATGTGTGTCTTCAAGCTCCTGTACCACCTCCATGATGGTAGCAATGAGAAGAGGGCATGTCTAGGATGATGGAGGTCCTTAATAACTGGAATTACAGGTCTGCACGAAATAGATTTGCAACTTCCACTGATGTACTTAAATTCTGCAGCCTTGATTGATGCCAGTTAACATTGAGAATGAATCTATTATGAACTCATTGGTTAAGGCTACTGATAGTGTTAATTGGGAGAGATTGTTCTGGAAAGCAACTTCTCTTTACAGTGAAAACTCAAAGATATTTTCAAGTCAAAAACAGCTAGTTGGTCTCCATTTGAAAGTTGGGACCAGGTGGACTGTGGGCATGTGTCTCCTGCCTTTCCTGAGCATTAAACGTTACAGATGTAGAACCCAATTACTGGGGGAAATTGTTCTGATATACACGGGTGTATTGTGGCACTCTCATATGTAGAGGATGGTGTTGTATCTTGTTATTGTATGTTAATTGCACATGAAACAACTTCAGGGGGTGTTGAATTGAGGTCCAGTAGTTGAGAGCCTGAATTAAGTTTTTGGTGTACTTGTCATTCGCCTACACAGACAGTTGTATAATCGGTACATGAAAGTCCAGAGCCAAGGAGCATAGGAAGCAGCCACTGGCTGCCTTTTTTCAGGCTGCTTCCTTTTGCTAATAGCTACCACCACATTGAAGTATGTGTATTACAACAAATAACTTGTTCTCAAGTGATTATTTATAATTTTGTTTCAGGGTCCTTACTGAAGACATCTGCCCCTATTGGTGCAAGGTAAGTTGCGTCTCTATCTTGGCCCCTGAGCTGAGTTTACACATTATATTCCTGTAATTGCATTTTCTTTTTCATTATTGTCACACTTATGCCATCAAGTTGTATTAAATCAATACTTATCTGCTGTGAGAAGATCAAGTAGTGATTTTTTTTTTACTTTCTTGAAGAAGGAATGTTTTAAGTATATTGCTACCATTCTGTCTAGGAATCGTTAAAAATGAAAGATATAAAAGCATCTAAAGTTGTGGCAATTTGCCAACATCACTGAAAAATCTGAGCTCAATTTATTCTTCTTCCAGTTTGGTGCCAGTTTCCAGGAATTTCCATGCTAGCTGTCAGTCTCGGGCACCAGTGCCTCCCCTTCCTGAAGAAGGAGGCAAGGTGCGCTTTGGTCTGATTCCAGAGGAATTCTTCCATTTCCTTTACCCCAAAACTGGAGTTACAGGTCAGTGCAAAATAATTTAGCAATTTCCACTGATGTAGTCTATTTCTCTGCTTTCAAATTTGCTATATTCATTTGTTAATGATGTATAAATACATTAAATACAAAACTAAAGCGATTAGTTTAAGCTGCTTGACCTAAAAGCAGATTATCTGCATGTTATCTATAAAGTCAGCAAAGTTTTTCTAATGTGTTAGTATACTAAGTACATTTTGATGAGTAACACACACAAAATGCTGGAGGAACTCAGCAGGTCAAGCAACTTGTATGGAGAGAAGTAAGTCAACATTTCAGGCTGAGACCCTTGATCAGGACTGGAAAGGAAGTGGGAAGGAACTCGGCCTGAAGTAGCGCCTGTTTACTTCTCTCCACAGATGCCGCCTGACCTGCTGAGTTCTTCCAGCATTTTGTGTGTGTGCTGGATTTTTAGTGTCTAAAGATTCAAGGCCCGAGCTCTGATGTAGTTCAACAAAAAAGCATAATAGGATGAAGAATGCAATAATTTTTTAAAAACACAATAAATACAAATACATAAGATAGCTTATATACTTTGATTTTTGTCTATGAAGAGATGCTCACTACAGGATCTGCAGAAGCTCTTGTGTTTATATTTTGAAGTTTGCTACCATCTGCAGGATTGACTGTGAAAGTGTAAGGTGTATTTGATGTGAGTGTTACTGCAAAATATTTAGTATTGTATTAAAATATTTATTATTAGTGCCTACTTTTAAAAGCACTTCAGGCTTGAAGTGATTTCTGCATGTACTCCAGCAGTTTGTGTAATGTTTCAAGGTTTGACCAGGATTCCATCTTTGGATGCTAATGTTTCGTATTTGTTTTACTCCTTAGGACCTTACATGCTTGGCACTGGACTGTTGACTTACCTTCTGTCAAAGGAAATTTACGTCATTAACCATGAGACATTTACTGCCATCTCCATTGGCATTGTTATCCTCTACGGTGTTAAGAAGTTTGGGAAGGATGTGGCAAACTTTGCTGACAAGTTGAATGAGGTATTCTGAGATTTAACAAAGGAAGTTAATCCAAAGATGGCAGTTTTTGCAACACTCTGTGTGACTTTTTTTTACCATGGAGACAAACTATGAGTTGCCAATTGTGTGAAAACCTGGAAAACTGAAAGTATTTCAGATTCTGATTAAAAATGAGTCTGTGGCATTCAGCCACTGGTTAAGTGTACCACATAGGGAAGTTTTGAGCAAATAAATTATTTCAAATAAATATTCTGATTAAGCATGACTTTTTGGTGGAAAATCATTGATGTATCTGAATGATTCAACTGCTAACTCATTATTTTCAATTTTGTTTTGCAATCTTAGGAAAAAGTTCAAAAGGCACAAGAAGTGAAAGACCTTGCTGTTGCCAGTCTGACAGAAGCCATTGAACAGGAGAATAAGGAGCAGTGGAGAATAGAAGGGCGGCATCACCTCTTCGATGCTAAGCGGGTAAAATATATATAAATTAAATAGTTATTTTAGTAGCTATTTCTGTGGAGGTCTATGTGCCACAATGAGGCCACTCCCAGGTTGGAGAAACAAAGCCTCATTCTGTCTGAGTACCTCCAACCTGATGGCATCAACATCAATTTCTCCCAACTTCTGGTAATTTTCCCCCACGTTTTCCTTCAGTTCCCCATCTTGCCCCCCCCCCCCCCCAACACCTCTGCTCTTTTCCTCACTTGCCTATCACTTTCCCCTGGTGTCCCCCTTCCTTCCCTTTCTGCCACATTCCACTCTTTTCTATCAGATTTCTTCTTCCTCAGCCTTTTACCTTTAACACCTATTGCCTCCCAACTTCTCAATTCGTTCCCCCCCCCCACTCACTTGGCTACACTGATCACCTTCTAGATTGTACTTCTCCCCTCCCCCATCTTATTATTCTGGCATCTTGCCCCTTTCTTTCCAGTCCCGAAGAAGGGTCTCTATCTGAAGTGTTGACTGCTTTTTCACTTCCATAGGTGCTGCCTGACCTGCTGAGTTCCTCCAGTATTTTGTGTGTATAATTTTATAATAGTTTTCCTGCTATAATTTATGAGAGATAATTTAGAACATGGAACAGTATAGCTCAGAAACAGGCCCTTCAGCCCACAATCTCTGTGCTGACTGTGATGCCAAATTTAACTGATTCCATCTGCCTACACATGATCCTTATCTATACATTCCTTGCCTGTTCAGGCATCCATTTATCTACCTTCTATCACCATGGTAGCTTCTAACACTACACCTAGGAGTGTGTTCCAGGCATCTACCACTGTATATTAAAAAAACTTACCTTACACATCTTTCTCCCCCTCATCTTAAAGTTTTGCCCTCAAGTATTTGATACTTCTTCCTTGAATAGAGACGTGGACTATCTATCCCATCTTTGTCTCATAATTTTATAATTTTTTTCAGGTATCCCCCTAATGGCACTCCACAGAAAATAAACATTGAATTGTCCTTTTTCAGGAACCCAACACCCTTCTGTGTTCTTTCCCCTTTCTGTCCCATTCACCCAGGTTCTCTCCCCTTTATTCATCTTTTCTATCCCTCCCCCACCTGCTTCTATCATCTCTCCCTTATCTAGTTCTGATCATCCACTAGCTGCTGTTTCACCCTTTCTTTATGCTAGTTAGTCATGAGTGCCACAGTAGCGTAACAGTTAGTGTGGCGCTATTACAGCTCGGGGTGTTCTGGAATTTGGAGTTCAATTCTGGCGTCACCTGTACGTCCCCCCTTTGGAATCTGTGGGTTTCCCCCAGGTACTCTGGTTTCCTCCCACAGTCCAAAAACATACCGGGTGGGTTAATTGGTCATTACAACTTGTCCTGTGATTAAGTTAGAGCTAGTTCAGGGCTGTCGGGTTGCTGGGGCGGCATGGCTCGAAGAGGAATTCCTTAGATAAATGAAACTAATCAGTGATTACATAATTACATCACTTGGGTAATGTGCTAGTAATTAGCCAATGAAAAATGAGAAAGGTGATAAACCTTTAGTTTAACTGCTATACCGCTTTCTGCCAGTAAGTGGGGACAACCCTCCGCATACTGTGAAGAAAGTACAAATGATTAAAGTACAACTTTAGTCTTACATTAATTATCTTATAAAAAAATTAAAAACAGTGTTTTCTGACACTCCACTAAATTTCTTAAAGATTGTGCTTTGTTTTCTGAATTTCCAGCATCTGTAGAATCTTTTGTGTTTATAACTACTTTAAAATCCTTGCTTTCATCTTAATTTTTCCATTGTTGATGGTTGTACTTCCCAAATTTTCTCTTGACTCTTTCTCCTTCCTGCACTATATATTTTCTAATATTTCCAGTTTCAATGACTGGTTCAAGCATGCAACTTCATCTACAATACTGACTGATCCACTGAGGTTTCAGTATTTTATTGCTGACAAAATACAGGCATTTCACTACAAAAACTACCCATGAAAGTGAGATGGGAAGGCTTCAGGGCAAGCTTGAAGTCCTGTAATGATTTAAATGGTCAGAGAGATGGTTACCTCTCTGTAGATATATTAAGACATGTAATAATGGCTAGCGAGTCAAGTTACAAATGCAATTAAGCAAAAATACCCCTGCAAGTTGCTGATTTGCTGCTGTTTTGTTTACAGAATAACGTTGCAATGATTCTGGAAACTAACTACCGCGAGCGTCTGCACATGGTGTACGATTCAGTGAAGAAGCGACTGGATTACCAAGTCAGTCTCCAGCAACTGCAGCGACGGCTCGCTCAAGAGTACATGGCTAACTGGGTTGAGAAGAGTGTAATCCAGAGCATCACACCGCAGCAGGTGGGTGGTGCTGTGAGGCAAAAGAGCCACTGTGGTTGTTCTACACATCAGCAAGAATTCATGTAGAAACCGCAGCAAATGACTAGCTCTGGTGTTGAGTGTAAAGCCATGTCTTGATGACCCTTCACTGCTAGCGTTGCATCTCTGTTCGGGACAGCTGTAGATACAACTCTTTATTTTCTGTAGGGATACTACATGTTATCTCATTTACCATATGCATTGAGTAGTTGTCCATCGTTTCTGATGATGACAGGAAATGTGTGGGAGAGTTTTTAAATTGGAAAAGTCATTGCACTGGGGCAGTTCCACTCTCGACCTCAGAAGTCCAGGTCTAGTGGTACGGGAGGTCGACACAATTAGGTCTTCCTTGGTTACTGTAGATGATCATGACTATTTCTGTGATTTGTCGTCATTGTCGCTCTCCACAAGGGCCTTCCTGGCCACTGGATCTCACTGGAGTAGATTAAGGCCTCATGCATATTCAGTATTTAAATCACAATAGTGAATACATTTGTTTAGTGATTTTATTTGCTGTCTTATCAGCTGCAGATGATTTGTGGGGAACAAAGCCTTGGTCAACAGCTGTAATTTTGGATCTGACTGAACTCAGGGACAGGCTAGAGGCCAGTTTCAGAACATCTTTCAAGAGGATGAACTCTGGCAAGGCATCAGGCCCCAGTGGTTGGGTATTGAAAGCCTGTGCTGACCAAATGGCTGGAATGTTCAAGTGCACAGAATGTGTCTTTAGTCTTCTAATCTTCCTTTAGGAAAGATGTAAATAAGATTGAAAGAATACAGAGAAAATTTACAAGGGTGTTGCTGGGTCTGGAGGACCTGAGTTATAAGATTGAATAGGCGAGGCCTTTATTCCTTAGAACATCGAAGATTGAGAGGAAATTTGATAGTGCTATACAAAATTGAGGGGTATAGATGCAAACAGGTTTTTCCCACTGGGATTGGGTAGGACTACAACCAGATGTCATGGGTTAAGGGTGAAAGGTGAAACGTTTAAGGGAAACATGAGGGGAAACTTCACTCAGAGGGTCATAAGAGTGTGGAACGAGCTACCAGCGCAAGTGGTGCATGCAAGCTTGATTTCAACGGTTAAGCAAAGTTTGGATAGGTACATGGACGATAGGGGTATGGAGGGCTATGATCCGGGTGCAGGTCAATGAGAGTAAACAGTTTAAATGGTCCGGCATGGGCTAGATGGGCCAATAGGCCTGTTTCTGTACTATACTTCTTTATAACTCTTAGAACACAGTCTTCCTGTATCGTAAAAGAATGAAAATTTTGCTAATCTCTTGCTCTATCTCTTCCTAGGAGAAGGAGAGCATTGCCAAGTGCATTGCCGATCTGAAGGTGCTGTCAAAGACTGCTCAGGCAAATGCCTAACCTTAGTCCAAAATTACTATCCACTTAACCAACTTACTCTGTATGTGTAACTTTGAAAAGGATGGAATATTCCAACGAACTGCACTGACTGAAATGTTCTGAAAACCTGTGAAGAAACATTAAATGCAGTGCTGATAAACCTCCACATCGCTCCTGTTTTTCATTACTGTTTATTTGCCATTAATAATTGCAAACAGTGAACTATCTGTAATATAAAAAAATACTGGAACCATTCAGCAGGTTAGTCAGTGTCTGTTAGAGAAACAGTTAATGTTTCTGTTAAAAATCCTTTGCATTGCAGTTTTTTTAAACTTCTCATATCTGTGACAATGTATGTTCAGATGACTAACTTAATGAAAATGTTCAAGATCCAGTTTCTGAACCCACCTACAACGTGACCTCGGTATTCCATTTTGACATTGAGTATAATGCTGGAGGAACTCAGCAGCTCAGACAGTATCTATAGGGGGACTAAGCAGTTAAATGGTGAATCTGTGGAATTTGTTGCCACAAGTGGCTGTGGAGACCAAGTTGTTGGGCAGATGTTGATAGGTTCTTAATTAGTCAGGACATGAAGGATTACAGGGTGAAGGCAGGAGACTGGGACTGAGAGGGAAAATGGATCAGCCATGATGAAATGACAGGGCAGGCTCGATAGGCCAAATAGTCTAATTCTGCTCCTATACCTTAAGTTCATAATATATCAGGACCTGATGAAGGCTTTCAGCCCGAAACATTGACTGTTCTCCATAGATGGCTGACTGACCTGCTGAGTTAGACCATAAAGCCTAAGACATAGGAACAGAAATTGATCATGAATCATGGGCCATTTACTTTGGTCGTGGCTGATTTACTTTCCCTCTCAATCCTGCCTTCTCCCCATAACCTTTCATCTCCTTCAAGAACCTATCGACTTCCGCTTTAAGTATACCCAATGACTTGGTCTCCACAGATGTCTGTGGCAATTAATCCCATTGATTCACCACCCTCTTTAAAGAAACCCTCATTTTTCTTTGTGTACAGGCCCAGAGGAATCAAACACTCCTCATATGTTAACCCTGGGATCATTCTCTCTGCATCCATCCACTATCCATACCCTCTGCAATGCCAGCACATCCATTTTTAGTTAAAGGGCCCAAAACTGCACACAATTCCTCCAGCATTATATATATATGCATGTTGTTCAGGATTTCCAGTATCTACAGGATCTCTTTTGTTTACTATTGTAACATTGGTTTCTTTGTTCGGCTAACTCACAAGCTCTTGAGGTGTAAGACTGGGATTTGTATGTGAGCCATTCTGCCAGTGGGTGTATAATGTACTGGAAACTGCAGCACATTCATACAGCCATACCATGATAAGGTTCTTGCTGGGGCCATGGTGTAGCTTGTAAAATCAAAGAAAACTGAATATTAACTCACCTGCTTCAAAATGATTGACTTAAAATCCATGAACAATAATTGCTGCTTTTGACATATGATAAATTTAAATTTTAAATATCCTCTGGATGAAGAAATTCCTCCTCATCTCTGTTCTGCAGAGCTGTGACCTGTGGGCCTAGACTCTCCCACTTGGAAACATCCTCCACATGTCCACTCTATCTAGGCCTTTCAATATGTTTCGATGAGATCCCCCCTCAATCTTCTGAGCTCCAGTGAGTACAGGCCCAGAGTCATCTCAAATGTTTGCTTGTTTATTTACTTACTTAGGGATATGGTGAGGAACAGGCCCTTCTGGCACAATGAACTGCACCACCCAGCAACCCACAGATTTAACCCTGGCGCACACATGGGGCAACTTACAATGACCAATTAACATACTGCATCTTTGGACTGTGGGAGAGAGCTGGGGCTCCCTGAGGAACACACACGCTCACGGGGAGAACGTACAAACTTTCTTACAAATTACACCGGAATTGAACTCCAAACTCTTGACGCCCTGAATATTATAAGTGTTGCGCTTACCACTACACTACCGTGGCACCGAGTTTACAAACGAGTCCTAGCTGTAACTGCAGCTTTTGCATCTCCACCAGTTAAAGCACGTTATCCAGGAGGTGGGATGCAGACGGTGCGGGTTGAAGGTTGTTCCTCAGAATGATGACTAGTGGTGTGCCACACCGTTGAAAAATGCACCATGCCTAATCTGTAAGTTTGTAGATGACACAAAATTATGCAATTTGCAAAGTCAAACCAACACAAGACTATCCTATGAATGGTGAGGTGAGAAGGGAGCTGAGGGTAAACATTTTCCCATTGAGGATGGTGAGTAGATATAACAAAGTGCCAGAGGAAATGATTGAGGCGGTATCATTTAAGAAGCCTTTGGGCACGTTTGGTTTAGAAAAGAATGTTAGTTTTATAATCATCATTATGTGCCTTGTCATATAACATAGGTAATCATGGTCTCAGCAAATTTTACTACAGAAGCGGTTTGCAATTGCAGCCTTCTAGGCAGTGTCTTTACAAGTCGAGTGACCCCAGCCATTTTCAATATTGTTCAGAGCTTGTCTGGCTGATGTCAGTGGTCACATAACCAGGACTTGTGATACGCACTGGCTGCTCATACGACCATCCACCACCTGCTCCCGTGGCTTTACGTGACCCTGATCGGGGCTAAACAGGTGCTACACCTTGCCCAAGGATGACCTGCAGGCTAGCAGAGGGAAGGAGCGACTTACACCTCCTTTGGTAGAGATGGCATGTAAAAGTTTGGGCACCCCTGGTCAAAATTTCTGTTACTGTGAATAACTAAAAGAGTAAAAGATGACCTGATTTCCAAAAGGCATAAAATTAAAGATGACACATTTCTTTAATGTTTTAAGCAAGATTAGTTTTTTTTCCAACTTTTACAGTTTCAAAATAACAAAGAAGGAAAAGGGCCCGAAACATCCCTTTGCTCATTGTGACCAAAAAGTCCTATTTTAACTTCATCAATCCACAGGACTTGTTTCCAAAACTCATTAGGCTTGTTTAGATGTTCCTTTTCAAACTTCTTATGCGGAGTTCTGACGCAATGAGCAAAGGTATGTTGGAGAAAAAAGGGTGCAGAATTTCATGAAAAGAACACTTCTCCAACTGTTAAGCACAGGGGTGGATCGATCATGCTTTGGGCTTGTGTTGCAGCCAGTGGCACGGGGAACATTTCACTGGTAGAGGGTAGAATAAATTCAATTAAATACCAGCAAATTCTGGAAGCAAACATCACACCGTTGTAAAAAAAAAGCTGAAGATGAAAAGAGGATGGCTTCTACAACAGGATAATGATCCTAAACACATCTCAAAATCTGCAATGGGCTACCTCAAGAGGCACAAGCTGAAGGTTTGGCCATGGCCCTCACAGTCCCCCGACCTAAACGTCATCAAAAATCTGTGGCTAGACCTCAAAAGAGCAGTGCATGCAAGATGGCCCAGGAACCTCACAGAACTAGAAGACTTCTGCAAGGAAGAATGGGTGAAAATTCCCCAAACAAGGATTGAAAGACTTTCAGCTGACTACAGAAAGCATTTATAAGCTGTGATACTTGCCAAAGGGGGTGTTACTAAGTACTGACCATGCAGGGTGCCCAAACTTGCTTCGGGCCCTTTTCCTTCTTTATTATTTCGAAACTGTAAAAGATGGAAATAAAAAAGTAATCCTGCTTAAAATATTAAAGAAATGTATCATCTTTAACTATATGCCTTTTGGAAATCAGGTCATCTTTTACTCGCTTAGCTATTCACAGTAACAGAAATTTTGACCAGGGGTGCCCAAACTTTTGCATGTCACTGTATTTCCCCCCAACCCTTTTACATATACAGTACAGCTGTTTTTAGTTGAGAATGCATCATTGGGAGGTGGTGATTGGAAGGGTATTGGCCAAATGCAGGAAATTGGGAGTAGGTTGGTGAGTGCCCTAGGTGGCATAAACTGATAGAGCCAAAGGGCCTGTGTCTATGCTGCATTGCTCATGACTTTATCTTAACCAGTGCAGTGGTGAATGTTCTGCCATGATAGTGTGTTGCTATCTCTCCAAGCCATTTATGCCAACACTAAATATGCCAATTTGGGCATAAAGAACTTAAAGAATGAAGCCAGTACTTTGGTTAACATTTATGCTCTAGTGTCACTGCTAAAACATGTTTAGTTAGTCCAAAAAAGGATATAATGCTGAGGCTTTGTAAGACATTGGTCAGACTACAAATGCTGTCTGGAGTAGTGTGAGCAGTTTTGGGCCCTTTAACTCAGAAAAGTTAATGGAGAGAAAACACAACAAAACTGAGGCACAAAGGGAGTTGGGAGTCCTTGTGCAGGATTCCCTAAAGGTTAGTTTGCAGGTTGAGTCTGTGGTGAGGAAGGCAAATATGATATTAGCATTCATTTCAACAGGAGTAGAATATAAAAGCAATGTTGAGACTTTATCAAGAATAGGTGAGGCCTCACTTGGAGTATGATGCACCATCAATAACTCTCGGAGACGGGAGGTGAACGATAGGCTTTTATTAGCTGCAAGAGACCACGATTAACAGCAAGAGACCACCAGACAACATCCTGGAGACCGAGGGAGGAGCAGTGCCTCCAATCGCCTTTATACAGGGGTCTGTGGGAGGAGCCACAGGAGCAGTCAGCAGAGGGGTGTGTCCAGACAGGTATATGCAGTTCACCACAGAGTATTGTGAGCAGTTTTGGGAAATTTAAGAAAGAATGTGCTGAAGCTACAGAGGGTTCAAAGGAGCTTCATGAAAATGACTCCAGGCTTCAACAGCTTCTCATATGAAGAGCATTTGATAGCTCTGGGCCTGTTTTCACTGGAATTCAGAAGAATGAAAGGTGACATCATTGAAACCTATTGAATGGTGAAAAGCCTTGATAGAGTGGATGTGGAGAGGAGGTTTCCTATGGTGGAGAGTCTAAGTCTAGGGGACATAGCCTCAGAATAGAGGGGTGTCTTTTTAGAACAGAGTGGTGAATCTGGAATTCTTTGCCACAGGCAGCTGTGGAGGCCAAGTCTGCATGCATATTTAAGGCAGAGGTTAATTCTTGATTGGTAAGGGCATGAAGGGATACAAGGAGAAGGCAGGTGATTGGGGCTGAGAGGAAAAATGGATCAGCCATGAAGAAATGTTGGATCAGATTTGATTGATCAAATAGCCTAATTCTGCCCCTATGTCTTATGGTCTAAAAGATGTGCTGGCATTAGAGATTAGAGATGGTCCAGAGGAGGTTCATGAGAATGATTCCAGGAGTAAAAGGGTTAACATACGAGGAGCATTTGATGACTCTGGGCCAGTATTTACTGGTGTTTAGAAATTGAGGGAGGAAATCTCATTGAAACCTATCGAATATTGAAAGGCCAATGTAGCGTGAATGTGGAGAAGATGTTTCCTATAATGGGGGGTGTCTAGGACAAGAGGCACAGCTTCAGAATAGAAGGAGTAGGAATCTTTTTAGCTAGAGGATAATGAATCTGTGGAATTTATTGCCACAGATGGCTGTGGAGGCAAATTCATTGGGTATATATAAAGCAGAAGTTGATATGTTCTTGATTAGTTAGAACATCGAAGGTTACGGGGGAAGGCAGTAGAATGGGGTTGAGAGGGATAATGAATCAGTGAAGATGGAATGGCAGAGTGGACTCGATGGGCTGAATGGCCTAATTTTACTCCTATGTCTTATGGTCTTCTGACATTGCTGCCTTTGGAAAGTGCTGTAACAAAACTCGTGAGCTGACTGCCCTCAGTGACTACCTCAGGCTCTGTGGAGTTCCGGATATATATTGTGACTGATGTTCTGCATTGGTACCGAAATCAGATCTAATGTTTTTTTTCTCATTTTTGGATGGGAGGAGAATGGAGGGCTCTGGTCCAGGGCCAGGTCAATGGGACTAGGAAAAATAAGTCACGGACTAGGTGGTCTGAAGGGCCTGTTTCTGCATTATAGTGCTCTGTGATTCTAGTCCCAAAATAGTGACATTGGCCATCCTAACTAAGTGAAAACTTCACTAAAAGTTCAGTAATGGTTAATTGACCAGCAATCCCCTGAATTTAATCCTAGCCAAATCACGGGACAATTTGCAATGACCAATTAACCTACCAACCGAAACATCTTTGGACTGTAGGAGGAAACCGAAGCAGCCGGTGGAAACCCACGTGGTCACAGGGAGAGCGTACAAGCTCCTTATAGGCAGCAATGGGAACCATCATGAGCTCCCACAGCTCCAAAGATCCTGTGATTTCAGTCTCTGAGACTGACATGCGAGCAACCTTCAGGAGGGTGAACCCACGAAAAGCATCGGGCTCAGATGGGGTAGCTGGCCAAGTACTAAAGATCTGTGCTGATCAACTGACTAGAGTGCTCACTGAGATCTTTAACCTCTCGCTTCGGCAGTCTGAGGTACCCACATTCTTCAAGCAGCCTTCATTTATACTGGTACCTGAGAAGAACGTAACCTGCCTCAATGACTATTTCCCATGCACAATGATGGAGTTTTTTGAGAGTTTGGTGATGAAACATATCAGCTCCTGCCTGAGAAGCGACTGGGATCTGCTTCAATTTGCCTACTGCATCAACAGGTCCAGAGCAGATGCCATCTCACTGGTTCTTCGCTTGGTCCTGGGACATCAGGACTGCAAAGATGCATATATCAGGACGCTGTTTATTGATTACCGGTCAGCATTGAATGCCTTCATCCCCTCAAAAATAATCAATAAGCTTCAAGATCTTGGCCTCAATACCTCCTTGTGCAAATGGATCTGCAATTTTCTCCCTTGCAGACTCTAGTCAGATCGGATTAGCAAAAACATCTCCACAACCTCCATCAGCCAAGGTGCACCTCAAGGTTGTGTGCATAACCCCCTGCTCTACTCACTTTACCCTTATGACTGTGTGGATAGGCACAGCTCCAGTGGCATTTTCAAGTTTGCTGATGGCCACTGTTGTGGGCTGAATCCAAGGAGGTGACAAATCAGCAAATAGGAGGGAGACTGAAAACCTGGCTGAGTGGTGCCACAACACTCATAATGGCAGGAAGAGCAAGGAGCTGATCATTGACTTCAGGAGGAGGAAGCTGGAGGTCCACGAGCCAGTCCTCATTGGAGGATCTGAGTTGGAGAGGATCCGTAACTTTAAATTCCTTGGTGCCTTGATTTCAGAGTTGTCCTGGGCCCAGCGCACACGTGCAAGAAAGCACAGCAGCACCTCAACTTCTTTAGGAGTTTGTGATCACTCATCTCAAACTGACAAACTTCTATAGGAATGTGCTGGAGAGTCCATTGACTGGTTGTATTACAGCCTGGTATGGAAACACCAATGCCCTTGAACAGAAAATCCTACAAAAAGTAGTGGATACAGCCCAGTCCATCACAGGTAAAGCACTCCCCACCACTGAGCACATCTACATGGAGCACTGTTGCAGGAAAGCAGCATCCACGATCAGGGACCCCCACTATCCAGGCCATACTCTCTTCTCACTGCTGCCATCAGGGAGAAGGTACTGGAACCTCAGGACTCACACTACCAGGTCCACAAACAGTAATTACCCCTCAACTATCAGACTCTTTAACCAGAGGGATAACTTCACTTGTCCCACCATTGAACTGTTCCCACAGCCAATGGACTTACTTTCAAGGACTCCATCTCATGTTCTCAATAGTTATTGCTTATGTATTTATTGTTGTTATTATTATGTTCTCTTTTGTATTTACACTGTTTTTTGCATACTGATTGTTTGATGTGATCTTTCATTGATTTTATTGTGTTTCTTGGATTTACTGTGTTTACCCATGATACTCAGGATTGTATATGATGAGATATATTCGATAATAAATTTACTTTGACTTTGAACAAAGTTGAGTAAAGTTATCCCCTCTGATTCAATGAATCAGTGACGTGATTCACCCAGCACTGTGACAGCACCTCTAAAGTACCACTGAGATGGACAAGGCCAGCAGGCACAGCAGGGAGCATTAGCTGCAGTTCCCCTCCGAGCTGGGCACCACCCTGACTTGAAATATCTCACTACTGGGTCTAACTCTGAGAAATGGGACTGCCTCCTTCAGAAAGGCTGCAGCCATTCAACGTAACACACACAAAATGCTTAAGGAACTCAGCAGGTCAGGTGGTGGCAATGGAGAAGAATAAACAGTCAATGGTTTGGGCTGAGACCCTTCATCCGGACTGTAAAGGAAGGGGAATGAAGCCAGAGTAAAAAGGTAGGAGGAAGGTGAGGGGACACATGGTCCAAGAGTTGAGAGCAGCAGAGATCACAGAAGGGGAGCGGTGAAAGAGGGCCTCACTGAACTCCAGTCAAAGAAAAGATTTGATACTTCTTCATGGTAGATGCATCATGTAGAGACTTTGCAGTGGAGTTCCTCCAGCATTTTGTGTGAGTTACTCTGGATTTACAGCACCTACACAATCTCCTGTATTTATGCAGCCATTCAGAGCCAGTTCAGCACTTCAACACTTCCCCCCAGGGCAGTTAGGGAAGGGCAGTGGAGCAAAGGAGATGCCAAGAATGCATACAATTACCACAATGAATAAATAGGAGTGGTGCCTGAAATTATATCATCCTTTAACGCAGTTCCTGCGCATTTCACTTTCAATGTACACTTACTAACATTGTACAGTAATGCCTGTATCTAAATAGTGAGGTTAGGTAAGGACCTGTCCATTTCTTGTCCACATTCGATTTGCTTCCCCTCACTTCCTAACAACTCCACTGATGAAGGGTCGTGACTGAAACATAGACTATTTGTGCCCTCCCATAGATGCTGCCTGACTTGCTGTGTTCCTTCAGCATTTTGTGAACTGCTGAAGATTTCCAGCACCTGCAGAATCTCTTCTGTTCATTAAAGACTCAAGATTCAAGTTTATTTATCACATATGCATCAGAATATACAGTGAAATAGAACCAACACACCCGAGGCAGCCCGCACCTGATGCCACACATTCTACACCAATATATCATGTCCACTACGCTCGGCGGAGCGCAGTACTCAACACAACAAGCAACAAAACAATCCTCGTTCTTCCCTCCCTCCCGCATACAGTGTTCTAACCCCAAGGCAGTCCATATCCTTCAAACTCCAGACTCCAATGGACTCGACTTCAGATGCAGAAGTGAAAACAGACACACAGGCACACAGACATTGTGCCTTTGACTCCCCCAGCTGATCTGCAGAGATTTGCAGACCCATTCCACTGAAACAGCAAAAGCATATTTATTGCGGAACACACCATTAACATCCAGTATTCTTGAACTTCAGGATATACTGCTCAGATATTGACCGTTCTGCCAGTCTGTTGAAATTTGCCTCCGACTGTGGCTCCAGGAATCAGAATTGGGATTCCAGCCCGACACACCTACTCCCACAACTGTGTGGTTACACATAACTCAGAAGCCATCTATAACTTTGCCAATGACATAACTGTTGTTGGCAGAATTTCAGATGATGACGAGGAGGTAGATCAGCTGGTTGAGTTGTGTCGCAACAAAACCTTGCACTCAACGTCAGAAAGACTAAGGAATTGATTGTGGACTTCAGGAAGGGAAAGTCAAGGGAACACGTGTCAGTCCTCATTGAGAGATCAGCAGTGGAAAGGGTGAGCAATCTCAAGATCCTGGGTGTCAACATCTCTGAGGATCAATCCAGGGCCCAACATACTGATGCAATGAAAATAAACCGTATTTCATGAACTGCTTGAGAAGGCTTGGTATGTCACCAAAGTTACTCGTTAGTTTCTACAGATCTAACATGGAGAGCATTCTAACTGGTTGCATCACCGCCTGATATAGACGGGCAAGCTCAGCCAGCTCCATCATGGGCACTAGCTTGCCCCAGTACCGAGGACATCTTCAAAAGGCAATGCCTCAAATAGGCGGCATCCATCATTAAGGATCCCCATCGCTCAGGACATGTCTTCTTCTCATCAAGGAGAAGGTCCAGGAATCTGAAGGTACACAATCAATGTTTTAAGAACAGCTTCTTCCCTTCACTATCAGATTTCCCAATAAATAATAAACCCATGAACAACAACTCACTATTTTCCTTTTTTTTGCTCTCTATTTGCACTACAGAATTAATTTTTTGCATACACATTTCTATTGTAATTTATAGTTTTTAAAACACTGTATGTATCAAAATGTACTGCTTCCACAAAGCAACATATTTCATGACATGCTAGTGATATTCATCCTGATTCTGATTTGGACAGTAGAATTGTGGGAACATTTCCAATATTAGCATTCGGGATCTGGGAGTGACAGTAACAGAATAAATCACAAATTTGCATTGATAATTCAGCAAGAAACACCCATGACAATAAAAATATGTCAGTGAGGTTTAGTAGGCCAATTATGAGGTTACGTCAGGTGTTCTTGGATAGCTGAGTGACAAATCTGTTCCCTGCCCACTGGCAAGTTGGAAACAGTGTCTTCCACCAATGGCAGCAAGACAATTTCCTGTCATGTGACTACAAAATCTTTCTCCTGCAGGTACTATGTCATCAAGAGATTATTTGCCTTTTTATATTTTAATTCTTGCAGCATTGCCAGTAAACAGTCAAGGCCATGTCCCATTTCCTTGAGAATTTTTCAATGACCCTTCCAATAGCATATTATAAAATTTGTTTTTTCCTTCCTGTAAGAGGTGCTGTGGGCAGATGTGATTTCCATGACAATGTGCGACACTGCAAGCAATTTCCAAATGTCCTATATTTCCGAAATGCCACTCAACACCCAAAGATACTCTGCAGATGATGAAATTCTTTGAAGGGTTAGGACTGCAATATGGAAAATACAGCAGCTGGGTTTTTGCCCAGGAGAGTCCCTACACAGCTCCTGAATCATCACCACCAGCATCATCTCTATGCTTCGTGTCATATGACGTGGGCAATCAGAGAAGATCTACTAAGTTCTTCAAAACTTTTGCATGTCCATCCTTTGATGTTGATCATGGGTGTCATATGCTGTCAACCGTGATTTTTTCTTCCATCAGTTTTTCCCATCACTGCAAGACGTTTGAGCTTCTCTTCCCTCAGAAAACGTCTCAGAAATTCCAGCTCCTGTTTCCTGATTGACGATGTCAGCTCTCTTCTTATTCCGAATTTTTGCAACACTCCCTCTTTGTCACTCTGTCCTTCCCTGATATTTGCATCATTCTTCTCAAAAACCAAGTTTCTGCAGCTTCGAGTCTTCCCTCATTTTGCTTCGATGTTGGCCATCATTTGTTTCCGTGTGTTAGTGTGGAATGAACGTAGCATCGCAGCACTCTGAGTTTCGAGCCGATAGAACTTACGTTATTCTTTAGAATCTTTCTCAAATGCTCGAAAGTACATTCAGTAATCACAATCCTTCTAAATTCAACATCATCCCTGCTATCAGATGTGATCGTGCTCCCTAACTAACTGAACTTCCATGGTTGTTTGATTATTTTGTTGCCCACTTTCAGTTGACAATCCTGCATTTCTTTCTTCCTTGTGACAACCATGAAGGATATAATTCCACCTGAATTGCTGCCCTGACTGGTCTTTGAAATAGTGTTGTGGGAATTTTTATATCCAGCTAGGGGAGCTGCTGTATCCTCTGTTTAAAAAAAATCTATTTTTACACCCTCAGATGACACATGAATTGTAAACAGTGAATTAGATTGGCTCTATTTGTCACATGTGCATTGAAACATACAGTGAAATGCATGGTTGGTGTCAGCAATCAACATGGTGGGAGGATGTACTGAGGGCATAGTGTCACCATGATTCTGATGCCAACATAGCATGCCTACAGCTTAGCAACCCTTTGGACTGTGGGAGGAAACCGGAGCACCCAGAGGAAACTGATGCACTCACGGGGAGAACATGCGAACTTCTTATAGACAGCAGTGACAATTGAAACCTGACGACTGGTCGCTGGCCATGTAAAGCCTAACGCTAACCGCAACACTACAGTGCCATTCCAAAGTTGGTTCTGTGCCCAAGGTGACATTTTAAAGTTCTGAGGAGAATGCACGTTGTCCATTGTGGAGCATTGAGAAAGTAATATGCTTCAACAAATCACTTCTTCCACTTACTGTATAAAAGAGCAAAGGGGTATTGTTTAAACCCTGAAGGTGTCTACCGAGAGAGACAAGTGACTACAGATGCTGGAATTCAAAGCGAAGATGACCATCACCCGCACGAACGTCCACTGTGCACTGTGAGAAAGGGTCAGATGAACTCGGGCAGTTTCCCCTGGAGCATGGGGGGGGGGGGATCTGATAGAATTTTATAAAATTATAAAAGGCACAGGTAGAGTGAAAAGCTGGTATCTATTTCCCAGAGTTTTAATGTCTAATACGAGAGAGTGCGTGTTTAAGATGAAGTGGGGGAGGTTCTAGGGAGATGGGCAGGGCAAGTTTTATTTCCATGGGGAAGGGTCAATACTTGGAAAGTGTTATCAGGTGGAGGTGGAGGAGGGTGAGATGGAGGTTTGAGAAGCTCTTGGATGGGAGGATGAATATACAGAGAATGGAGCGATAGGGACCATGTGCAAACTGAAGGAATGATGTGCCATTAGCTAAATTGGTTCTGCACAGTATTGTGGGCCGAAGGGCCTGTTCATGATCAGAACAGTTCTATGTTCTCAGTCCTACATTTACATTTCCCCTCTCTCTTCTGATCCCATCTGCCCTCTTCACCTCCCTCATTTGGTTCCTCTCCTATCAGATCCCTTTCCCACTTCCACCCACCACCTCCCTAACTCTGTTGCTGTTCTCACCTCCCTTCCTCCATCTGACTATCACTCCTCCCCACCTAGATCCACCTCTCAGTCTCTGACTTCATTCCCACTCCCCCCCACATCCATTTGCCTATCACTCCTCCTCACCTGGATCCACCCATCACTACCCAGCCTCAGTCACTATTCTCACTCTCCCCCCTCCATCTGCCTATCACCATCCTCACATGAATCCACCTATCACCTGCCAGCTCTTCCTCCACCTCTTTCTACGGCCTACCTTCCCTCTGATCATTCAGTCCTGATGAGCGGTCTCAACCAGACACATTCTGTCTGCCTGACCTGCGGAGTTCCTCCAGCATCGTGTGTGTCGTCTATCTGGAAAAGCTGCTCTCAGCTATTGCATGGAAATACTCTCAAAAAAAGTGGGAAAAGTTGCAAAAACTTTGAATTATAAAAATCTTCAAAACAACAAAAACATGCTTCAAACCTTGGTTGGACCATAATTAGAGTACTATGTTCAGTTCTGGTCGCCTCATTATGGGAAGGACGTGGAAGCTTTAGAGAGGGTGCGGACGAGATTTACCAGAATGCTGCCTAGATTAGAGAGCTTACCTTGTGTTTGAGGAAAGGGTTAGATTGATTTTAGAGTAGGTTAAAAAGTCAGCACAATATCATAGGCCGAAAGGCCTGTAGTCTGCTGTAATGTTCTGTGTCCTATGTCCTAAAACACTGATTTTCTGTTCATTTATTTTCTATGATTATAACTGTAACATGGTGGCACGGTTAGTGTAACATTATTACAGTGCCAGTGAACTGGGTTCAATTGTGTTCAGTTTTTAAAAATTTCTTACTGAGATAGAGCTTGGAAATGGCCCTCCCGGCCCTTTGTGCCACACTGCCCAGCAACACCCAATTTAACCCTTGTCTAATTTTGGCACAGTTTACAATGACCAGTTAACCAACTAACATGTACGTCCTTGGACTGTGGGAGGAGACCTGGTGAAAACCCATGCATTCTCCAGAGAGGACGTAAAATTCCTTGCAGGTGACATTGGAATCGATTGCTGAACTCCAACAGCACTTCCTATAACAGTGTCGTTCTAACCGTGGCACCCATCATAGGAAGGATGCAGAGGATATTCACCAGGAAGTTGCATTGATGACGATTAGGGCAGCAATGAAGTCCACCATCTCTGTCTGTCCTTGACAAAATACCTTCGCAGATAGGTATAGGATTCCTCATTGCTGTTTCTGTAACAATTTTTTTTGGAGTACTAATGGACCACTCTTAGTCTGGCCTGCTACCTTTTGACCTGTTTGGCATGGCTGACCCTACCAAGAGCCAAGGCATAAAGCCCTGACCTCAGCCAGCATAACCCTTCAGGTCAGTGAGGCACACAAGCCTCCAAACCCAACGGCAAGGTTGTGGTCTTCTTGGAGGTGTTCACTTCTAGTTGTCTCATGACAGGAAAACTATGGATTTTCGAGAGGGTGTAGAGGAGATTCACCAGGACGCTGCCTGGATGAGAGAGCCTGTCTAATGAACGAAGGGAGGATTAGATTGATTTTAGAGTAGGTTAAGAGGTCGGCACAATATCATGGGCCGAAGGGCTGTAGTTTCCTGTGTTCTATGTCCTATAACATCGATTTTCTACTTATTTATTTTCTGTGATTTTCATGGTAATGTAGGTGACATTGTAGCATAGGGGTCAGCATAACACTTTCACAGCTCTGGTGACTTGGGTTCAAATCCTCTGACTGTCTGTAAGGAGCTTGTGCTTTTGTACATTGGACATGTAATTCTGCTGTTGCCGGAGCGATATCACTCTCTCCCTCGCTTGTGAGAGCGAGAGCCTGTCTGAGATGGCGAAGGGCTGGGATGGACAGACGTTTTTGATGCAGTCTCAGGGGGCTGTGCTATTGCTTGCATGGTGGGGTGCTTTTGCTGGAGCAAGTGGGGGGGGGGTCGATGCTTTTGTTGGAGCAAGTGGGGGGGGGCCGATGCTTTTACTGGAGCGAGTGAGGGGGGGCCGATGCTTTTACTGGAGCGAGTGAGGGGGGGTTGATGCTTTTACTGGAGTGAGTGAGGGGGGGGGGCCGATGCTTTTACTGGAGCGAGTGAGGGGGGGGTCGATGCTTTTGCTGGAGCGAGTGAGGTGGGGGCCGATGCTTTTACTGGAGCGAGTGAGGGGGGGGCGATGCTTTTACTGGAGCGAGTGAGGGGGGGCCGATGCTTTTACTGGAGCGAGTGAGGGGGGGGGCCGATGCTTTTACTGGAGCGAGTGAGGAGGGGGCCGATACTTTTGCTGGAGTGTGTGAGGGGGGGCCGATGCTTTTGCTGGAGCGAGTGAGGGGGGGCCGATACTTTTGCTGGAGTGTGTGAGGGGGGGCCGATGCTTTTACTGGAGCGAGTGAGGGGGGGGGCCGATGCTTTTACTGGAGTGTGTGAGGGGGGGCCGATACTTTTGCTGGAGTGTGTGAGGGGGGGGTTGATGCTTTTACTGGAGCGAGTGAGGGGGGGGGCCGATGCTTTTACTGGAGCGAGTGAGGGGGGGGCCGATACTTTTGCTGGAGTGTGTGAGGGGGGGCCGATGCTTTTACTGGAGCGAGTGAGGGGGGGGCCGATGCTTTTACTGGAGCGAGTGAGGGGGGGCCGATACTTTTGCTGGAGTGTGTGAGGGGGGGCCGATGCTTTTACTGGAGCGAGTGAGGGGGGGGCCGATGCTTTTACTGGAGCGAGTGAGGAGGGGGCCGATACTTTTGCTGGAGTGTGTGAGGGGGGGCCGATGCTTTTGCTGGAGCGAGTGAGGGGGGGCCGATACTTTTGCTGGAGTGTGTGAGGGGGGGCCGATGCTTTTACTGGAGTGTGTGAGGGGGGGCCGATGCTTTTGCTGGAGCGAGTGAGGGGGGGGCCGATGCTTTTACTGGAGCGAGTGAGGGGGGGCCGATGCTTTTACTGGAGCGAGTGAGGGGGGGTCGATGCTTTTACTGGAGCAAGTGGGGGGGGGTCGATGCTTTTACTGGAGCGAGTGAGAGGGGGGGCGATGCTTTTACTGGAGCAAGTGAGGGGGGGGTTGATGCTTTTACTGGAGCGAGTGAGGGGGGGTTGTTGCTTTTACTGGAGCAAGTGAGGGGGGGGTTGATGCTTTTACTGGAGCGAGTGAGGGGGGGTTGTTGCTTTTACTGGAGCGAGTGAGGGGGGGGTCGATACTTTTACTGGAGCGAGTGAGGGGGGGGCCGATGCTTTTACTGGAGCGAGTGAGGGGGGGGCGATACTTTTACTGGAGCGAGTGAGGGGGGGGTCGATACTTTTACTGGAGTGAGTGAGGGGGGGTTGATGCTTTTACTGGAGTGAGTGAGGGGGGGGCGATGCTTTTACTGGAGCGAGTGAGGGGGGGTCGATGCTTTTACTGGAGCGAGTGAGGGGGGGGGGCCGATGCTTTTACTGGAGCGAGTGAGGGGGGGCCGATGCTTTTACTGGAGTGAGTGAGGGGGGGTTGATGCTTTTACTGGAGCGAGTGAGGGGGGTTGATGCTTTTGTTGCTGCTTGTGCAGGGGGAGGAAGGGGCATTTGGGGTTTGAACATTTTCTGTCATTCATTCGTTGGAGTTTATCTGTTTCGGGGATGTCTGTTTTGAGTAAGAATCTCAGGTTGTATATGGTATACATTCTCTGATATTAAACTGAACCATTGAACATGTGACAATATTAAATCAGTGACTAAATGTAAAGTGTCTTGTTGAAAAATACTAACCAACACAGAGATTTGAAAAATGAACACCACTTTATTTCAATATGAACATCACAAACTGTAACGTGTTGAGGTCTGAAACAATATGTTTATGTTGACAGTTACTGACTGCAGCAACCTGACAGATAATAAGCAGTACAACATGTACTTACTGGGTGCTACTCACGTGAAGACATGAGATACAATATGTTAAACGTGTTCTTGCAAACTAAATATGGAGCGTCTGCAGAAATCAATATCCATTACAATCAGTATCAATACATGTGAGAAATGCAGAGTCAAAGACCCTTCCGCAGTTCCATTAAATAATTAACTTAGATTTTCGTTCCGCAGATGCTGACTGACCTGCTGAGAGTTTTCTGCATTTTAAGTTCTGATATCCAGCATCTTCTGAGTTTTTTTTAAAGTTTCAATGTCACATATGTGTTGGATTAAAAATTCAACATCTTACTGATCATTCAAAGAATGCTTGCTGTCCATTACACTGAGCAGACTGTGGGTAACGTAGCAAAACCGGACATAAAATAATTCAAATATAAAACATTTGAATCTACCCATAAGACTGAGGAGTCAAGAACTTACAAAAACTATTTCAAATTAATGATGACATAAGAGTTCCATGGGAGGATCTTGGCAATTTCTGGCCCAACTCTCAGCTTAATTGTGGTGGTGCTGTTGCATCCAGTTGATTAGAATGTCTATCTCACCAATCGCTTTAACAGCTGCAGCATTTAATTCCATCTGCAAATGGACAGACCTGTTGGTTAGTACAGGAAACACTCTCCAGACACCCCAGGCAAGGCAGCCTGCCTCCTTACTAGAGTGTCCTATTGCCTTGCTGATTGTCACAGCTTACTGGGTATGAACCTGTTGGTGAGTTTCTTCAATAGTAATACTGATTTTGTTGGAAAGCAGTGTGAGACATTCCCAAGAGTTGTGAAATATTCATACTAGTGTCCTTTCCCTTTTAATTCTTTTATTTTCAGCACAGAAACAGCCCCTTCAGCCCATCTTCTCATGCTACACCGTTATTCTGCCTAGTCCCAATGACCCATATATGGATCAGAGCCCTCCGTACCCTTCCCATCCATTTACTGATCCAAACCTCTCAAGTGTTGAAATGAAACTCCATCCACCATGTCTGCTGCCATCTCATTCCACACTCACACCATCCTCCAACTGAAGGAGTTCCCCTCAGGTCCTCCTCAAATATTTCATCTTTCACACTCAATGTATGACCTCTTCTTCTTGTCTCACCCAACCTCAGCCTCCTTATATTTACCCTGTCTATACCCCTCATAATTGTGCATTATCACGGACGTTACATTACAGAAAAAATTCAGTGTAAGACATAATAATTACTGGAAGTTACAAAACAAATTTGCCTTTGCCATGTTAATGAGAATAAGTCTCAGCAACGAACCTTTTCAAAGGTGTTGTGGATCAGTTTGATCTTCTCTCGAGTTTCTTCTCCACAATGACATTTCATCTCTTCGTGCTGCCCAGTGAAGAAGGTGAGAGTGAGTGAAGGGTCTGCCCACCAGCAAGCACCCCAAAAGTGACATTACCAGTAACAGCACAGCAACATAAAGCATGGAACAGTACAGACCCTTCAGCCCACAATGTTGTGCCAACATTTTAACCTACTCCAGGATCAATCTAACACTTCCCTCCCACATAGTCCTCCATTTTTCGATCATATATGTGCCCAGCTAATTGTCTTGTAAATTTTCCTAATACATCTGCCTCTACCACAATTCCTGGCAGCACGTTCCACACACCCACCACACTCCGTGCGAAAAGCTTAACTCCATACTTTTCTCTGTACTTTCCTCCAGTCACCTTAAAATTATGCCCCCTCATATTTACCATTTCTGCCCTGGGTAAAAGTCTCATGCTATCCACTTGCTCTATGCCTCTTGTTATCTTGTACGCATGCATCAGGTCCTGGTAAAGTCACGGGTAAAGACTCCCTCTTCATTGAGCACAAGTACACAAAACACTATCGCTACTACCATCAGGAAGAAGGTACAGGAGCCCCAGGACCCACACCACCAGGGTCAGGAACAATTATTACACCCTCAACCATCAGGCTCTTGAACCAGTGGAGGTAACTTCATTCAACTTCACTCACCCCATCACTGAACTCTTCCCACAACCGATGGATTCACTTTGAAGGAATATTCCTCTCATGTTCTCAATACTTATTGCTTATTCATTATTTTTTTCTCTTTTCCATTTGCACAGTTTGCTGCCTTTTGCACATTGGTTATTTGTCCACTCTGTTGGATGCAGTCTTTCATTGATTCTATTATGGTTATTATTCTATAGATGCCTTTAAGAAAATGAATCTCTGGGTTGTATATGGTGAAATAAATGTACTTTGATAATAAATTTAGTTTGAAGTTTGAAGTCACCTTTCATCCTCCTTCTCTGCAGGAAGAAAAATCTTATCTCACCCAAACTTTCCTCATAAGACATGCTCTCTAATCCAGGCATCATCCTGGTAAATCTCCTCTGCACCCTCTCGAAAGCTTCCACATCCTTTCTATAATGAGGCAACCTGAAGTTAACACAATATTCCAAATGCACTCTGACCAGAGTTTTATCGAGGTGTAACATTATAGAGTGTCCAGCTCTCGAACTCAATCCCCTAAACTAACACACCAAACACCTTCTTAACAACTCTATCAGCTTGCATGGCAACCTTGAGAAATCTATGGACATGGGCTCCAAGATGTCTCTGTCCCTCCACACTGCTAAATCTCCTGCCACTCACCTTGCATTCTGCCTCAAGTTCAACCTTCCAAAGAGCATCACTTCACACCTGAATGGGTTAAACTCCTTCTGTCACTTCTCAGCCCATCTGATCAATATTCCATTGCAATCTATGACAACCTTCTCCACCATCCACAACTCCAGCAACCCTCCTGATATGGAACATGTGACCCTGCCCCCGAATATTAAAGAGCGTGGGGGTTGCTGTCAGTACTTACACACTGTCGCAGCAGGATCTTCATGCTGAGGAAGTAGTTGGCCAGGCTGCTGGTCCTCCTCTCCATGAGGGGGCTGGATGGGGTGTGGTGCTTGAACACTGTCTCCACGTAGAACCTCAGCATGTGGCGCAGGAAACAGCAGCTCTCCTGTGCCTGGGGAGGAGAAGACAAATGGGGTTAGGGAGCTGAAATCTCAGACATTGCAACATCTAACGATGTGCTGCAGGAGATGATAACCCAGTGCCAACATCGTGAAGCAGATAACGCATCGGTCACTGGGAGAAGGAATGGTGGGTGAACAGGTACTGAAGGTACAGCCAGACAATACACACCTGGATGCTGTGGAATATAGATCTGCTCAGAACCCTGATGTCGTCCGCTTCATCTTCAGCTTGCTGTCGAGGCAAAATTGGAGCTGGTGATTAGCTTTCCCGATGTACAATGGGTAACCGTCCACGGAACCCAGAACAGTACAGGCTGAGGCTATTCGGCCCACAATGTCAGGATGACAAAGTAAACTAAATCCCATCTGTCTGTACATGATCTTTATCCCTCCGTTCCTGTACATCCCCTCAGACCGTAAGATCTCTGAACTCTCGACCACCACCCAGGTCTCATCACGCTGTTGGTGTTATACTGATTACTTTAACTTATGCAGTGAATGAATCTATTATTTGATAATTTATCTGTAGTAATATTACTTTATGTGTATGTCTGTGTACACCTTTGTTCGGAGAAACGTTGTTTCATTTGGTGGTATACATGAGTATAGGGTTGAATGAGAATCAACTGAACTTGGACTACATACAGTTTACACCAAATGAGACCGAACCAAAGTTTAATACAACTGAAACATGCCTTCCTGACTTTTATACTGGGCGCCCCGACCGATGAACACAAGCGTGTCTCGGCCTTCCTGCCCACGCCATCTACCCGAGTCGCCAGTTCAGTACAAGAGCAGGCGGTGGAGGACCGCTCCTACTTACTATTGCCTGCTTGATATCCAGGAAGGCTTGCTGGATCTCAGTCATGCTGGCCGTCAGCGTGCACTGGCCGAAGGTCAGGCTCCTTCCGTGGACGGTCACAGCCCAGAGCTGGCAACTGAGCAAGGCAGCCAGGGTGTAGGCAGCGCCGAGAGTCCGCATGGCGAAGCAGCGAGGAACCTGCAACAGAGACGGGACACGGTCCGGTCAGTGGGTGCACAGGAGCGACGGCAGGGAGCGGTGTCTGAGCGAGGCGTAGGACAGATAGCAGGAGCCCCTCGCACCGGCCATTGGCATCACAGAGACCTCAACTCCACCGGCTTCACCGCCGAGCCTGGAGCGGTCCGTGTGCGCTCTGAACGCCACGGTGAACCCGAGACTCTGCAGGTGCTGGAGATCCAGAGCCATACACACTGAGTGCTGGAGGATCTCAGCAGACGGGCAGCATCTATGGAGAGGAATAAACATGACACTGTCGCTGTTACCCTTCGTTCTGCATTCTGAAGGTGTTTCCCCTTGTTCTACCTCAATGCACCGTGTGAACAGCGAGCAAGACAAGTTTTTCACTGTATCTCAGTACCTGTGATCATAATAAACCAATCCCAGTTCCAGTCCAAACACAATCCCACCCCAGAAACAGCCAAATCACAGCTCAAATATCATCGGGTCACATCCCTCCGGACCCGACGTGCGCCGAAATCTCGGCTTCTATCCCGTTCCCCACCCCTCTGGCTCACATGTTAAAGATGAGGATGGGAGAACGAGGTTAGTTTGAAAAGCTGGAAAACAGGCGGCGCAGTGCACTGGAATATAAATAGAGAAACCGCTGGAAAGACCGAGCGAGTCGGGCAGAGTCTGCAGGGAGAGAAGCAGAGGACGATTCTAACGGTGCCCGAGAGGCGGGGAGCGGGACTCGAACTCGCGGCCAGGTGCACCCTACCTGAAATCTCGGAAGCGACTGTAGTGCTCTGCTGAGCTGGTGTGCCGGGCTACTGAGGACGGGCTCCTTAAATACACGCGTGGAGGAGCGGGGATCTCTGCTGATGTCCCCAGAACTGCCTGCTCCCTCCGGACACACATTTCACTTCCTCACTCATTTGCATAATTCCATTCTGCTCACCTGGCCCGTTTACACAACTCCTCCCCAAACATTTCCCTTTCCTTCCTTTCCCACATTTGCCAGAGGCTGGGGCAGGTTTGACACAATCTGTGTGGGTGGAGACCTCCAGCTGTGTCTTGCTGGTCAGTTATGGCTCTTCTCCCAGCTGTGCCCCTTTAGCCAGCTCTTTATCATTGGAAATCTGTGCACTTTAACCAGTTTTCCCCCCATTTCCCAGCTGTGCACTTCTGCCCAGCTCTTTATCCTTGTCTAGTTGAGTATATTTGACCAGCTGTGTATCCTTTCCAAGATGTGTGTCTTTGTCCAGTGGTGTATCTTTTTCCAGCTGGTCAGTTATGACTCTTTTCCAGCTGTGCACCTTTGTCCAGATGTGTATCTCTGGCCAGCTGTGCATCCATGTCCAGCTGTGTATTCTTGTCCAGTTGTGTATCTTTTTTTGAAATCTGTATACCTTTCACCAGTTGTGTATCCGTCGTCTGCCACGTCTCTCTGGACAATTGCAGATCTCTTCCCATCCGTGCTTCTTTTGTCCATCTGTTTCCCTGCAAGGACCGAGGATCAATCTTATTCCCCGGATACATTGACAGGATGAGGAATTTGCCTCAGTGTGTTGGTCAGAGGGTAACATGCAACACAAAACAACAACATTCAACCATGATAAAGAGTAAAGAATTCTATAAAATTAAAGTTAGAGGGTACAGTCTGGATATGGAATAAGATGTCCATAAGCACATAAATAACAACATATAGTTAGAATGTAAATAGCATTATAAAATGTTCTGTCCAGCTGTTCACTTTTGCCAGCTGTTTATTTTCCCCAACTGTTTCCCTCTGTCCAGCCGTTTCCCTTTGGACAATTGTTCCTCTTTCCCCAGATGTTACCCTTTCTCCAGCTGTTTCCCTCTGGACAGTTGTTCCTTTTTCCCCAGATGTTACCCTTTGTCCAGCTGTTTCCCTTTGGACAGTTGTTCCTCTTTCCCCAGATGTTACCCTTTGTCCAGCTGTTTCCTTTTGATCATTTGCATCACTGGATGAAACAGTCAGTGCAGAGATCCCCTGTGGCCATTTCTCTCCATGAATACAAAACTGTGGAAACGTCTTAGGCATTTATATTTAGCGAGGGTACTGCAACTTTTGCACGGTACTGTACTAGTCAACGTGGAGCTGAGAGCGAGTTTGTTAAACTGGCAGGAGCAAGCGGTGTTGGAGATGGTGAGTGTGGAGTGCCGGAGGAAGGATGTGAGGCACGTGGAAGAGAAGGAGAGGCAAATGCAGAGGGTCACAAGGGCGCAGAAGCACCCAGCCCTGAAACAGCAGGCAAGGTCATTTGATTCCAGACAATTGGTTTATTTATCATTACAGAATGTCTGTCTGGTGATTCCCACTCTTTTCCCTTTCCCTTCCCTTTTGCCTCCCCTTTCCCTGACCCCTTCCCACTCCCAGTCCGTAATGAAGACCCATACCAGAATCAGATTTATCATTACATAGAAACATAGAAAACCTACAGCACAATACAGGCCCTTCGGCCCACAAAGCTGTGCTGAACATGTCTCTGCCTTAGAAATTACTAGGGTTACGCATAGCCCTCCATTTTTCCCCAAGTATCCATCCAGGAATCTCTTAAAAGACCCTATCGTATCTGCCTCCACCACCGTTGCCAGCAGCCCATTCCACGCACTCACCACTCACTGCGAAAAAACTTACCCCTGACATCTTCTCTGTACCTACTTCCAAAGCACCTTAAAACTATGCCCTTTGTGCTACCCATTTCAGCCATGGGAAAAAGCCTCTGACTATCCACACCATCAATGCCTCTCATCATCTTGAACACCTCTGTCAGGTTACCTCTCATCCTCCTTCGCTCCAAGGAGAAAAGGCCGAATTCACTCAACCTATTCTCATAAGGCATACTCTCCAATCCAGACAGCATGCCTCTAAATCTCCCCTGCATCCTTTCTATGGTTTCCACATCCTTCCTGCAGTGAGGCGACCAGAACTGAGCACAGTACTCCAAGTGGGGACTGACCAGGGTCCTATATAGCTGCAACATTACCTCTCAGCTCCTAAATTCAATTACACGATTGATGAAGGCCAATACACCGTATGCCATCTTAACCACACAGTCAACCTACGCAGCAGCTTTGAATGTCCTATTGACTCGGACCCCAAGATCCCTCTGATCCTCCACACTGCCAAGAGTTTTTTTATGTATGCTATATTCTGCAATGTATTTGACCTACCAAAACGAACCACTTCACACTTATCTGGCTTGAACTTCATCTGCCACTTCTCAACCATTTTGCATCCTATCAATGTCCCGCTGTAACCTCTGACAGCCCTCCACACTATCCACAACACCCCCAACCTTTGTGTCATCAGCAAATTTACTAACCCATCCCTCCACTTCCTCATCCAGGTCATTTATAAAAATCATAAAGAGTCGGGGTCCCAGAACAGATCCCTGAGGCACACCACTGGTCACCGGCCTCCATGTAGAAAATGACCTGTCTCCAACCACCCTTTGACTTCGGTGGGCATGCCAGTTCTGCATCCACAAAGCAATGTTCCCTTCAGATTAGAGGCGACACAATTTATATCGGGAGTAAAGGAGGGGGCTTAGTACACACGCCTGAGGGGCTCCTGTGTTGAGAGTCTGAGGGGTAGAGGTGAGGGAGCCCACTCTTACCACCTGCCTGCGATCTGACAGGAAGTCCAGGATCCAGATGCACAAGGTAGGGTGAAGGCCGAGGTCTCTGAGCTTCTTGTCGAGCCTGGAGGGAATTATGGTGTTGAATGCTGAACCGTAGTCCAGGAACAGCATTCTCACATAAGCATCCTTCTTCTCCAGATGTGTAAGGACAGCGTGTAGAGTGCCGGCTATTGCGATGTCTGCCAATCGGTTGTGCCGGTATGTGAATTCTAGGGGTCCAGTTTGGGTGGTAGCAAGCTGCAGATGTAATACTTGACCAGCCTCTCAAAGCATTAGTTTATTATTAAGGTGAGCGTGATAGGACGCCAGTCATTCAAGCATGTTACCCTGGACTTTATTGGTAGAGGGACAATGGTGGATAATTTGAAGCTGGAAGGCACTCTACACTGGGAGAGGGAGAGATTAAAAATGTCTGTAAACACACCTGCCTGTTGTGCTGCACATATCCTGAGTACTCACCCTGGGAGGCTGTCTGGTCCCGCTGCCTTGTGACTGTCCACTCATTAGAAGCATCTGCATACCTCAGCCTCAGAGGTGACCAGGTTGTAGCGGTGGCTATCCTCGGGGGCTCAGAGTTAGCGACATCAAACCAAGTGTAAAAGTGATGGAGCTCATCTGAGAGAGAGGCCGTGATGTTGGTAGCACCGCTACATTTGGCTTTGAAGTCTGCGATGGTATGCAACCCTCGCCAGAAGTCACATGTGCTATTCATTGTGAATCTTGTCCCTCATTCCACCGAGATGTAACACAGGAAGTCATTACCAGGGAAAAGGTGCTTCAAGTCATTCCTACCTGTGGCCATCAAACTTCACTACTCCCTAGGAGTGTCAGACACCCTGAGTCAATAGGCTGGTCCTGGACTTATTTCCACTTGGCATGATTAACTTATTATTATTTATTTAATTATTTATGGTTTTATATTGCTATATTTCTTCACTATTCTTGGTTGGTGTGGCTGTAACGAAACCCTATTTCGTTCGGGATCAAATAAAGTATGTCTGTCTGTCTGTCTGTCTGTATTGTCTTTTTAGAGCAACTTGTGGTTGAGCCCACTAGGCGAAAGGCAATTCTGGATTGGGCGCTGTATAATGAGCCAGAATTAATCAGTGTGCTAAAGGTAAAGAAAACCTTAGGAGACAGTGATCATAATATAATAGAATTCACCCTGCAGTTTGAAAGGGAGAAGATAAAGTCAGGTGTATCAGTATTACAGTGGAGTAAAGGGAATTACAGAAGCATGAGAGAGGAAATGGCCAAAGTTTATTGGAAGGGGATACTAGCAGGGATGATGGCAGAGGCAGAGGATAGATACATCTGATAGATGAATGTATTCTAAGGAGAGGATGAGGCAACTGTGGATGACAAATGAAGGTGAAGACAGCATGAAAGGAAAAGATATGACATATAATCGAGCAAACCCAGCCAGTGGACTCTGATTCAGTTACAGACACACAGACACTGTGCCTTCGACAACTGCAGAGATATACAGACACATGCCATTGATGAATTACTTCATTGTGACATTGAGTTTGGAGAAGCCCAAACATCATAAGCAAATTGATTGCAGAACACACCATTAACATCCAGTATTCTTGAACTTCTGGATGAAGTCCGGATACTGGAAATTCTCCAGAATACCTTCTTCCTCTACACCATCAGATTTACGAACGGACAATAAACCCATGAACACTACCTCACTGTTTATTTTCTTTTTGCACTACTTAATAATTTACTTACTGTATATGTTTTTATTGCAATTTCTAGGTTTTTAACTTATGCATTGCTTCTGCAAGACAACATATTTCAGGACATAAGCCAGTGATATTCAATCTGATTCTGATTCGGACCCAGTGTTTGACGGACTGTGGAATTGTGGGAACATTCTCAATGTTAACACCCTGGATCTGGGAGTGACAGCAACAGAAGAAATCACAAATTTGCAATGATAATTCAGCAAGAAACACCCATGGCAATAAAAATATGTCAGTGAGGTTTAGTTGCCCAATTATGAGGTTACGTCAGGTGTTCTTGGATAGCTGAGTGACAAATCTGTTTCCTGCCCACTGGCAAGTTGGAAAACAGTGTCTTCCACCAATAGCAGCAAGACAATTTCCTGTCATGTGACTACAAAATCTATCTCCTGCAGGTACTATGTCATCAAGAGATAATTTGCCTTTTTATATTTTAATTCTTGCAGTATTTCCAGTAAACGGTCAGGGCCATTTCCCATTTCCTTGAGAATTTATCAATGACATTACAATCCCAATCCCATCTGGAAATTGTGATCAATGAAACAGATTTGTCACTCAGCTATCCAAGAACACCTGACGTAACCTCATAATTGGGCAACTAAACCTCACTGACATATTTTTACAGCACATTATAAACCTCATTTTTTCCTTCTTGTAAGAGGTGCTGTGGGCAGATGTGATTTCCATGACAATGTGCGACACTACAAGCGATTTCCAAACGTCCTGTATTTCCGAAATGCCACTCAACACCCCAAGATACTCTGTAGATGGGATTGGGATTGTGATATGGAAAATACAGTAGCCGGTTTGTACACAGCTGAGTCCCTGCACAGCTCCTGAATGAAGGATACATGTTCCACCTGGATTGCTGCCCTGACTGGTCTTTGGATTAGTGCTGTGGGATTTTTTATATCCGGCTAGGAAAGCTGCTGTATCCTCTGCTTAAGTAATCTAAACTAATTTTTACACCCCCAGATGACAGATGCCTTCTCTGAATTGTTAACATTAAATTAGATTGGTTCTATTTGTCACTTGTGCATCGAAGCGTACAGTGAAATGCATGGTTGGTGTCAACGACCAACATGGTCGAGGATGTACTGAGGGCATAGTGTCACCATGTTTCCGGTGCCAGCATAGAATGCCCACGACTTAGCAACCCTTTGGAATGTGGGAGGAAACCGGGGCACCCGGAGGAAACTCACACGTCCATGGGGAGAACATAACACTTCTAATAGACTGTGGTGAGAATTGAACCCCGACGAACGCTCACTGGTGGTGCAAAGCGTTACGTTAACGTTATGCTACCGTGCCATTCCAAGGCTTGGTACTGCACACAAGGTCACATTTTAAAGTTCTGAGGAGAATGCACCTGGCAGGTCCATCGTGGAGCGTTGACAGAATCATTTGCTTCAACAAATCACTTCTTCCACTGACTGTACAAAACAACAAAGGGGTGACTACAGATGCTAGAATCTGGAGCAACGACAACCATCACCCACACACACCTCTACTGTGCACTGTGAGGAGAGGTCGGATGAACTAGGGTTGTTTCGTCAGAAGCGTGGGCGGTTGAGGGGAGAACTGATAGAACTTGATAAGTTTATGGAAGTCACAGACAGAGTAAATAGCTGGCATCTATTTCCCAGAGTCGATATGCCTAATACTAGAGGGGATGTGTTTAAGGTGAGGGAGGGATATTTGGGCAAGTTTTTATTGCATGGGGAGTGGACGGTGCCTGGAACGTGCTGATGTGGTGGTGTGAGACAGATGAGATGGCTGTGTTTGAGAAACTCTTGGACACTGTAGCTGATCGATGTGCAGAGAGTAGAGTGTTAGGAGACTATGTGGAAGCAGAAGGAATTATATGCCATTAGCTAAATTAGTTGAGTACAGTATTGGGGGCTGAAGGGCCAGTTCTTGATCTTTCTGTTCTATGTTCTGAGTTCTACATTTACAGTTCCCCTCGTGCTACTTTTCCTATTTGCCCCCTTCACCTCCCTCATTTGGCTCCTCTGCTATCAGATCCCACCATCTGCAGCCCTTTGTCACTTCCACTCGTCACCTCCCAGTCTCTATTGCTATTTCCACTCTCCATTCTTTCATCTGCCTATCATTCCTCCTCAGCTGCTCTATCAACTCCCAGCCTCTGTTCCTATTCTTCATTGCTGTTTCCATAACAATTTTTTTTGACCCTTCGGGGTTGTTAGCCCTGAGCTGAACTCCTGAAACAGGAGGACAGGTGGACCACTTATACCCTGATCTCTACCCCTTGACCTCTTTGGCCTGGGTGACCCTACCAAGCACCAAAGCATAAGGCCCTGACTCCAGCCAGCATAGTTCTCCTGTAGTGATGTACTACATACAGAGCTAGAAACAACGACACGCAGTCGGTAAGTCATTTCGAGACTAGTTTATTCAAACTTCGCGGTGCTGGCTTTTAATCCCTAGTTCCCACCCTCTCCGGGCGGAGATGGCATCAGAGGTGCATTACCAAAGTTTCTCCCCGCGCGCGGGCTATCTGTGAGGCGGTTCGCCTGCGCGGAAAGTAGGTCACCACGCTTCGGGTCATTGAGGCACAGTTTGTAGTCCTTCTGGAGGTGTTCAGTTCTGGTTGTCTCATTATAGGAAGGATGTGGCAGCTTTAGAGAGGGTGAAGAGGAGTTTTACTGCACAGATTGGGTCCTGCTTGCTCCTGTGGTGCAATAATATCATTACCGGACTCCGGAGTGAAGGTTCCCAAGTTCAAATCCAAGTCGTGCTGAGTGTCAAGCTATAGAGAAAGCTACAACTCAGCCGAGTAAAAACAAGAATAGCTTGCTACGGAAACACCGTCATGACAGTGCCCCGATAACTCCACTGCCGAGTTGAGGGCTATTCCTCTTCTTCTTTTTCTGCACGGGTTGGAGAGAATGTCTTTTGTACGAGGGAAGTGTTGGATGGATTTTAGAGTGGGTTAAAAGGTTGACACAATATCATTGTCTGAAAGGCCTGTACTGTGCTGTATTGCTCTGTGTATTATGTTCCATAACGTAGATCTTCTATTTATTTATTATTGAGCGGTAATGTAGTGTAGCAATTAGCGTGACACTATTCCATCACCAGTTACCCAGGTTCAATTCCCGCCCCTGTCTGTAGGGAGTTTTTACGATCCTCCCCACCCCACCCCCTGATCGCGTGGGTTTCCTCTGGGTGCTCTGGTTTCCTCCCACGGTCCAAGGAGGTAGAGTACTTGGCAGTAAGTAAGTTTGTCACTTGGGAGTAATTGGACCAGATGGTCTCTGGGGGTTTGCAATTGCTGGCGTACCGCTGCTTGTGCGTGGGAGGGGGCTTCAAGTCTGAACATTTTCTGTCATTTGTTCTTTGGGCTTTTTTCTGTTTTGTGGATGTCTGCAAATACTAAGAATTTCAGGCTGTATACTGCATACGTTCTCTGATATTAAACTGAACCGTTTAACTGTTGAACATATGACGATATTAAACCAATGACTAAATGTAAAGTGTCTTGTTGAAAAATACTAACCAACACAGAGATTTGAAAAATGAACACCACTTTATTTCAATATGAACATCACAAACTGTAACGTGTTGAGGTCTGAAACAATATGTTTATGTTGACAGTTACTGACTGCAGCAACCTGACAGATAATAAGCAGTACAACATGTACTTACTGGGTGCTACTCACGTGAAGACATGAGATACAATATGTTAAACGTGTTCTTGCAAACTAAATATGGAGCGTCTGCAGAAATCAATATCCATTACAATCAGTATCAATACATGTGAGAAATGCAGAGTCAAAGGCCCTTCCCCAGTTCCATTAAATAATTAACTTAGATTCTCGTTCCGCAGATGCTGACTGACCTGCTGAGAGTTTTCTGCATTTTTTGCATTTTTACTTCAGATGTCTATTAAATTTTTTTTAAAAATACTATATTAAAAATTTTTTAAAATTAAAAAACTATTTTTAAGAAAAATTCTATGTCACAAATTTGTTGCATTAAAAATTCAACATCTTACTGATCATTCAAAGAATGCTTGCTGTCCATTACACTGAACACATTACAATGTGCAGTCTGTAGGTAACGTAGCAAAACCGGACATAAAATAATTCAAATATAAAACATTTGAATCTACCCATAAGACTGGGGAGTGATGAACTCACAAAAACTATTTCAAATTAATGATGACATAAGAGTTCCATGGGAGGATCTTGGCAATTTCTGGCCCAACTCTCAGCTTAATTGTGGTGGTGCTGTTGCATCCAGTTGATTAGAATGTCTATCTCACCAATCGCTTTAACAGCTGCAGCGTTTAATTCCATCTGCAAATGGACAGACCTGTTGGTTAGTACAGGAAACACACTCCAGACACCCCAGGCAAGGCAGCCTGCCTCCTTACTAGAGTGTCCTATTGCCTTGCTGATTGTCACAGCTTACTGGGTATGAACCTCTTGGTGAGTTTTTAAATTAGTAATATTGAATTATTTGTGAATTAGTGTGGGGCATTCCAAAAGAGGTGTAAAAGTTTCAAACTAGTGTCTTTTCTATTTTCATATATTTTTTCATCAGCACAGAAACAGGTCCTTCAGTCCATCTAGTCTATGCCAAACTGCTATTCTGCCTAGTCCCAACCATGGCCCATGGCCTATAGCGGACCATGGCCTTCTATACCCCTCCCATCTATGTTCCCATTCAATCTTCTCTTAAATGTTGAAATCGGACCCACATCCACCATTTCTGCTGCCATCTCATTCCACACTCACACTGTCCTCTGAGTGAAGAGGTTCCCCTCAAGTTCAGAATCAGACTCAGGTTTCTTATCAACGGCATGTGACGTGGAATTTATTAATATTCACCTTTCACCCTTAACCCATGACCTCTAGTTCTAGTCTCACATAACCTCAGTCTGCTTGTATTTACCCTATCTATACCCCTCATAATTGTCTATTATCACAGGGAGACATTATATCACAAAAACAGTTCCATGTAAGACATAATAATTACTGAAAGTTACAAAACAAAATTGCCTTTGCTATGTTAATGAGAACAAGTGACAGCAACAAACCTTTTCAAAGGTGTTGTGTATCAGTTTTATCTTCTCTCGAGTTTCTTCTCCACAATGACATTTCATCTCTTCGTGCTGCCCAGTGAAGAAGGTGAGAGTGAGTGAAGGGTCTGCCCACCAGCAAGCACCCGGAAAATGACAATACTAATAATAGCAACATATAGCATAGAACGTAGAACAGTACAGGCCCTTCAGCCCACAATGTTGTGCCGACTTTTTAACCTACTCCAAGATCAATCTAACCATTCCCTGCCATATAGCCCTCCGATTTTCGATCATATGTGTGTCTAGCTAATTAAATTTTCCTAATGCATCTGCCTCGACCACATCTCTGGCAGTGTGTTCCACACACCCACCACTCTCAGTGTAAAAAACACACCTCTGATTTCCTCCTATACTTACCTTTAAAATGATCAGCCATCGTATTTGCCATTTCTGCCCTGGGGTAAAGTCTTGGGCTATCTACTTGATCAATGCCTCTGATCATCTGGTACATATCTATCAAGTCATGGTAAAGTCAGGGGTAAAGACCGCCTGACCATTGAGCACATCGACATGGAGGGCTGTCGCAGGAAAGCAGCATCCATCATCAGGGATGCCCACCACACAGACTATGCTCTCTTCTCGCTGCGGCCTCAAGGAGGAAGGTACAGGAGCCGTAGGAGTCACACCACCAGGTTCAGGAACATTTATCACCCCTCAGTTCTCAGGCTCTTGAATGAGTGGGAGTAACTTCATTCAACTTCACTTGCTCCCTCACTGAACTGTTCCCACAACCTATGGATTCACTTTCAAGGACCCATGTTCTCAATATTTATCAATTATTATTATTATTATTATTATTATTATTATTATTATTATTATTATTATTATTATTATTATTATTATTATTATTATTATTATTTTCTTTTTGTATTTGCACAATGGTTGTTTGTCATCCCTGTTGGGCACAGTCTTTTGTTGATTCTATTATGGTTCTTCGATTTACTGAGTATGCCCTTAAGAAAATGTATCTCAGGGTTGTATATGGTGAATTATATGTACTTGGATAATAAATTTACTTGGAAGCTTGAAGTCACCTCTCATCCTCCTCTTCAAAGAGAAAAGCCCTAGCTCACTCAAACTGTTCTCGTTAGACATGTTCTCTAATCCAGGCAACATCCTGGTAAATCTCCTCAGCACCCTTTCTAATCCAGGCAGCATCCTGGTAAATCTCCTCTGCACCCTCTCGAAAGCTTCCACATCCTTTCTATAATGAGGCAACCAGAAATCAGCACAACATTCCAAATGCACTCTGACCCGAGTTTTATCACGGTGCAGCATTATAGAGTACCCAGCTCTCGAACTCAATCCCCTAAACTAACATACCAAACACCTTCTTAACAACTCTATCAGCTTGCATGGCAACCTTGAGAAATCTATGGACATGGGCTCCAAGATGTCTCTGTCCCTCCACACTGCTAAATCTCCTGCCACTCACCTTGCATTCTGCCTCAAGTTCAACCTTCCAAAGAGCATCACTTCACACCTGAATGGGTTAAACTCCTTCTGTCACTTCTCAGCCCATCTGATCAATATTCCATTGCAATCTATGACAACCTTCTCCACCATCCACAACTCCAGCAACCCTCCTGATATGGAACATGTGACCCTGCCCCCGAATATTAAAGAGCGTGGGGGTTGCTGTCAGTACTTACACACTGTCGCAGCAGGATCTTCATGCTGAGGAAGTAGTTGGCCAGGCTGCTGGTCCTCCTCTCGATGAGGGGGCTGGATGGGGTGTGGTGCTTGAACACTGTCTCCACGTAGAACCTCAGCATGTGGCGCAGGAAACAGCAGCTCTCCTGTGCCTGGGGAGGAGAAGACAAATGGGGTTAGGGAGCTGAAATCTCAGACATTGCAACATCTAACGATGTGCTGCAGGAGATGATAACCCAGTGCCAACATCGTGAAGCAGATAACGCATCGGTCACTGGGAGAAGGAATGGTGGGTGAACAGGTACTGAAGGTACAGCCAGACAATACACACCTGGATGCTGTGGAATATAGATCTGCTCAGAACCCTGATGTCGTCCGCTTCATCTTCAGCTTGCTGTCGAGGCAAAATTGGAGCTGGTGATTAGCTTTCCCGATGTACAATGGGTAACCGTCCACGGAACCCAGAACAGTACAGGCTGAGGCTATTCGGCCCACAATGTCAGGATGACAAAGTAAACTAAATCCCATCTGTCTGTACATGATCTTTATCCCTCTGTTCCTGTACATCCCCTCAGACCGTAAGATCTCTGAACTCTCGACCACCACCCAGGTCTCATCACGCTGTTGGTGTTATACTGATTATTTTAACTTATGCAGTGAATGAATCTATTATTTGATAATTTATCTGTAGTAATATTACTTTATGTGTATGTCTGTGTACACCTTTGTTCGGAGAAACGTTGTTTCATTTGGTGGTATACACGAGTATAGGGTTGAATGAGAATAAACTGAACTTGGACTACATACAGTTTACACCAAATGAGACCGAACCAAAGTTTAATACAACTGAAACATGCCTTCCTGACTTTTATACTGGGCGCCCCGACCGATGAACACAAGCGTGTCTCGGCCTTCCTGCCCACGCCATCTACCCGAGTCGCCAGTTCAGTACAAGAGCAGGCGGTGGAGGACCGCTCCTACTTACTATTGCCTGCTTGATATCCAGGAAGGCTTGCTGGATCTCAGTCATGCTGGCCGTCAGCGTGCACTGGCCGAAGGTCAGGCTCCTTCCGTGGACGGTCACAGCCCAGAGCTGGCAACTGAGCAAGGCAGCCAGGGTGTAGGCAGCGCCGAGAGTCCGCATGGCGAAGCAGCGAGGAACCTGCAACAGAGACGGGACACGGTCCGGTCAGTGGGTGCACAGGAGCGACGGCAGGGAGCGGTGTCTGAGCGAGGCGTAGGACAGATAGCAGGAGCCCCTCGCACCAGCCACTGGCATCACAGAGACCTCAACTCCACTGGCTTCACCGCCGAGCCTGGAGCGGTCCGTGTGCGCTCTGAACGCCACGGTGAACCCGAGACTCTGCAGGTGCTGGAGATCCAGAGCCATACACTCTGAGTGCTGGAGGATCTCAGCAGACGGGCAGCATCTATGGAGAGGAATAAACATGACACTGTCGCTGTTACCCTTCGTTCTGCATTCTGAAGGTGTTTCCCCTTGTTCTATCTCAATGCACCGTGTGAACAGCGAGCAAAACAAGTTTTTCACTGTATCTCAGTACCTGTGATCATAATAAACCAATCCCAGTTCCAGTCCAAACACAATCCCACCCCAGAAACAGCCAAATCACAGCTCAAATATCATCGGGTCACATCCCTCCGGACCCGACGTGCGCCGAAATCTCGGCTTCTATCCCGTTCCCCACCCCTCTGGCTCACATGTTAAAGATGAGGATGGGAGAACGAGGTTAGTTTGAAAAGCTGGACAACAGGCGGCGCAGTGCACTGGAATATAAATAGAGAAACCGCTGGAAAGACTGAGCGAGTCGGGCAGAGTCTGCAGGGAGAGAAGCAGAGGACGATTCTAACGGTGCCCGAGAGGCGGGGAGCGGGACTCGAACTCGCGGCCAGGTGCACCCTACCTGAAGTCTCGGAAGCGACTGTAGTGCTCTGCTGAGCTGGTGTGCCGGGCTACTGAGGACGGGCTCCTTAAATACACGCGTGGCGGAGCGGGGATCTCTGCTGATGTCCCCAGAACTGCCTGCTCCCTCCGGACACACATTTCACTTCCTCACTCATTTGCATAATTCCATTCTGCTCACCTGGCCCGTTTACACAACTCCTCCCCAAACATTTCCTTTTTCTTCCTTTCCCACATTTGCCAGAGGCTGGGGCAGGTTTGACACAATCTGTGTGGGTGGAGACCTCCAGCTGTGTCTTGCTGGTCAGTTATGGCTCTTCTCCCAGCTGTGCCCCTTTAGCCAGCTCTTTATCATTGGATATCTGTGCACTTTAACCAGTTTTCCCCCCATTTCCCAACTGTGCACTTCTGCCCAGCTCTTTATCCTTGTCTAGTTGAGTATATTTGACCAGCTGTGTATCGTTTCCAAGATGTGTGTCTTTGTCCAGTGGTGTAACTTTTTCCAGCTGGTCACTTATGACTCTTTTCCAGCTGTGCACCTTTGTCCAGATGTGTACCTCTGGCCAGCTGTGCATCCATGTCCAGCTGTGTATTCTTGTCCAGTTGTGTATCTTTTTTTGAAATCTGTATACCTTTCACCAGTTGTGTATCCGTCGTCTGCCACGTCTCTCTGGACAATTGCAGATCTCTACCCATCCGTGCTTCTTTTGTCCATCTGTTTCCCTGCAAGGACCGAGGATCAATCTTATTCCCCGGATACATTGACAGGATGAGGAATTTGCCTTAGTGTGTTGGTCAGGGGGTAACGTGCAACACAAAACAACAACATTCAACCATGATAAAGAGTAAAGAATTCTATAAAATTAAAGTTAGAGAGTACAGTCTGGATATGGAATAAGATGTCCATAAGCACATAAATAACAACATATAGTTAGAATGTAAATAGCATTACCCTTTCCCCAGATGTTACCCTTTGTTCAGCTGGTTCTCTTTCCCCAGATGTTATCCTTGGTCCAGATGCTTATATTTGTCCAGCTGTTTCCCTTTGGACAGTTGTTCCTCTGTCCCCAGGTGTTACCCTTTGTCCAGCTGTTTCCTTTTGATCATTTGCATCACTGGACGAAACAGTCAGTGCAGAGATCCCCTGTGGCCATTTCTCTCCATGAATACAAAACTGTGGAAACGTCTTAGGCATTCATATTTAGCGAGGGTACTGCAACTTTTGCACGGTACTGTACTAGTCAATGTGGAGCGGAGAGCGAGTTTGTTAAACTGGCAGGAGCAAGCGGTGTTGGAGATGGTGAGGGTGGAGTGCCGGAGGAAGGATGTGAGGCACGTGGAAGAGAAGGAGAGGCAAATGCAGAGGGTCACAAGGGCGCAGAAGCACCCAGCCCTGAAACAGCAGGCAAGGACATTTGATTCCAGACAATTGGTTTATTTATCATTACAGAATGTCTGTCTGGTGCTTCCCACTACTTTCCCTTTCCCTTCCCTTTTGCCTCCCCTTTCCCTGCTCCCTTCCCACTCCCAGTCCGTAATGAAGACCCATACCAGAATCAGATTTATCATTACATAGAAACATAGAAAACCTACAGCACAATACAGGCCCTTCGGCCCACAAAGCTGTGCCGAACATGTCTCTGCCTTAGAAATTACTAGGGTTACGCATAGCCCTCCATTTTTCCCCAAGTATCCATCCAGGAATCTCTTAAAAGACCCTATCGTATCTGCCTCCACCACCGTTGCCAGCAGCCCATTCCACGCACTCACCACTCACTGCGAAAAAACTTAACCCTGACATCTTCTCTGTACCTACTTCCAAAGCACCTTAAAACTATGCCCTTTGTAATACCCATTTCAGCCATGGGAAAAAGCCTCTGACTATCCACACCATCAATGCCTCTCATCATCTTGAACACCTCTGTCAGGTTACCTCTCATCCTCCGTCGCTCCAAGGAGAAAAGGCCGAATTCACTCAACCTATTCTCATAAGGCATGCTCTCCAATCCAGACAGCATGCTTGTAAATCTCCTCTGCAGTGGTTCCTTTCTATGGTTTCCACAACCTTCCTGTAGTGAGGTGACCAGAACTGAGCACAATACTCCAAGTGGGGTCTGACCATGGTCCTATATAGCTGCAACCACAGAGTCAACCTACGCAGCAGCTTTGAATGTCCTATGGACTCGGACCCCAAGATCCCTCAGACCCTCCACACTGCCAAGAGTCTTTTCATGTATGCTATATTCTGCAATGTATTTGACCTACCAAAATGAACCACTTCACACTTATCTGGCTTGAACTCCACCTGCCACTTCTCAGTCATTTTGCATCCTATTAATGTCCCGCTGTAACCTCTGACAGCCCTCCACACTATCCACAACACCCCCAACCTTTGTGTCATCAGCAAACTTACTAACCCATCCCTCCACTTCCTCATCCAGGTCATTTATAAAAATCATAAAGAGTTGGGGTCCCAGAACAGATCCCTGAGGCACACCACTGGTCACTGGCCTCCATGTAGAAAATTACCTGTCTCCAACCACCCTTTGCCTTCGGTGGGCATGCCAGTTCTGCATCCACAAAGCAATGTTCCCTTCAGATTAGAGGCGAAACAATTTATATCGGGAGTAAAGGAGGGGGCTTAGTACACACGCCTGAGGGGCTCCTGTGTTGAGAGTCAGAGGGGTAGAGGTGAGGGAGCCCACTCTTACCACCTGCCTGCGATCTGACAGGAAGTCCAGGATCCAGATGCACAAGGTAGGGTGAAGGCCGAGGTCTCTGAGCTTCTTGTCGAGCCTGGAGGGAATTATGGTGTTGAATGCTGAACCGTAGTCCAAGAACAGCATTCTCACATAAGCATCCTTCTTCTCCAGATGTGTAAGGACAGCGTGTAGAGTGCCGGCTATTGCGATGTCTGCCAATCGGTTGTGCCGGTATGTGAATTCTAGGGGTCCAGTTTGGGTGGTAGCAAGCTGCAGATGTAATACTTGACCAGCCTCTCAAAGCATTAGTTTATTATTAAGGTGAGCGTGATAGGACGCCAGTCATTCAAGCATGTTACCCTGGACTTTATTGGTAGAGGGACAATGGTGGATAATTTGAAGCTGGAGGGCACTCTACACTGGGAGAGGGAGAGATTAAAAATGTCTGTAAACACACCTGCCAGTTGTGCTGCACACATCCTGAGTACTCGCCCTGGGAGGCTGTCTGGTCCCGCTGCCTTGTGACTGTCCACTCATTAGAAGCATCTGCATACCTCAGCCTCAGAGATGACCAGGTTGTAGCGGTGGCTATCCTCGGGGGCTCAGAGTTAGCGACATCAAACCAAGTGTAAAAGTGATGGAGCTCATCTGAGAGAGAGGCCGTGATGTTGGTAGCACCGCTACGTTTGGCTTTGAAGTCTGCGATGGTATGCAACCCTCGCCAGAAGTCACATGTGCTATTCATTGTGAATCTTGTCCCTCATTCCACCGAGATGTAACACTGAGCGTCACAGGAAGTCATTACCAGGGAAAAGGTGCTTCAAGTCATTCCTACCTGTGGCCATCAAACTTCACTACTCCCTAGGAGTGTCAGACACCCTGAGTCAATAGGCTGGTCCTGGACTTATTTCCACTTGGCATGATTAACTTATTATTATTTATTTAATTATTTATGGATTTATATTGCTATATTTCTTCACTATTCTTGGTTGGTGTGGCTGTAACGAAACCCTATTTCGTTCGGGATCAAATAAAGTATGTCTGTCTGTCTGTCTGTCTGTATTGTCTTTTTAGAGCAACTTGTGGTTGAGCCCACTAGGCGAAAGGCAATTCTGGATTGGGCGCTGTATAATGAGCCAGAATTAATCAGTGTGCTAAAGGTAAAGAAAACCTTAGGAGACAGTGATCATAATATAATAGAATTCACCCTGCAGTTTGAAAGGGAGAAGATAAAGTCAGGTGTATCAGTATTACAGTGGAGTAAAGGGAATTACAGAAGCATGAGAGAGGAAATGGCCAAAGTTTATTGGAAGGGGATACTAGCAGGGATGATGGCAGAGGCAGAGGATAGATACATCTGATAGATGAATGTATTCTAAGGAGAGGATGAGGCAACTGTGGATGACAAATGAAGGTGAAGACAGCATGAAAGGAAAAGATATGACATATAATCGAGCAAACCCAGCCAGTGGACTCTGATTCAGTTACAGACACACAGACACTGTGCCTTTGACAACTGCAGAGATATACAGACACATGCCATTGATGAATTATTTCATTGTGACATTGAGTTTGGAGAAGCCCAAACATCATAAGCAAATTGATTGCAGAACACACCATTAACATCCAGTATTCTTGAACTTCTGGATGAAGTCCGGATACCGGAAATTCTCCAGAATACCTTCTTCCTCTACACCATCAGATTTACGAACGGACAATAAACCCATGAACACTACCTCACTGTTTATTTTCTTTTTGCACTACTTAATAATTTACTTACTGTATATGTTTTTATTGCAATTTCTAGGTTTTTAACTTATGCATTGCTTCTGCAAGACAACATATTTCAGGACATAAGCCAATGATATTCAATCTGATTCTGATTCGGACCCAGTGTTTGACGGACTGTGGAATTGTGGGAACATTCTCAATGTTAACACCCTGGATCTGGGAGTGACAGCAACAGAAGAAATCACAAATTTGCAATGATAATTCAGCAAGAAACACCCATGGCAATAAAAATATGTCAGTGAGGTTTAGTTGGCCAATTATGAGGTTACGTCAGGTGTTCTTGGATAGCTGAGTGACAAATCTGTTTCCTGCCCACTGGCAAGTTGGAAAACAGTGTCTTCCACCAATAGCAGCAAGACAATTTCCTGTCATGTGACTACAAAATCTATCTCCTGCAAGTACTATGTCATCAAGAGATAATTTGCCTTTTTATATTTTAATTCTTGCAGTATTTCCAGTAAACGGTCAGGGCCATTTCCCATTTCCTTGAGAATTTATCAATGACCCTTCCTACAGCACATTATAAACCTCATTTTTTCCTTCCTGTAAGAGGTGCTGTGGGCAGATGTGATTTCCATGACAATGTGCGACACTACAAGCGATTTCCAAACGTCCTGTATTTCCGAAATGCCACTCAACACCCCAAGATACTCTGTAGATGGGATTGGGATTGTGATATGGAAAATACAGTAGCCGGTTTGTACACAGCTGAGTCCCTGCACAGCTCCTGAATGAAGGATACATGTTCCACCTGGATTGCTGCCCTGACTGGTCTTTGGATTAGTGCTGTGGGATTTTTTATATCCGGCTAGGAAAGCTGCTGTATCCTCTGCTTAAGTAATCTAAACTAATTTTTACACCCCCAGATGACAGATGCCTTCTCTGAATTGTTAACATTAAATTAGATTGGCTCTATTTGTCACTTGTGCATCGAAGCGTACAGTGAAATGCATGGTTGGTGTCAACGACCAACATGGTGGAGGATGTACTGAGGGCATAGTGTCACCATGTTTCCGGTGCCAACATAGAATGCCCAAGACTTAGCAACCCTTTGGAATGTGGGAGGAAACCGGGGCACCCGGAGGAAACTCACACGTCCATGGGGAGAACATAAAACTTCTAATAGACTGTGGTGAGAATTGAACCCCAACGAACGGTCACTGGTGGTGCAAAGCGTTACGTTAACGCTATGCTACCGTGCCATTCCAAGGCTTGGTACTGCACACAAGGTCACATTTTAAAGTTCTGAGGAGAATGCACCTGGCAGGTCCATCGTGGAGCGTTGACAGAATCATTTGCTTCAACAAATCACTTCTTCCACTGACTGTACAAAACAACAAAGGGGTGACTACAGATGCTAGAATCTGGAGCAACGACAACCATCACCCACACACACCTCTACTGTGCACTGTGAGGAGAGGTCGGATGAACTAGGGTTGTTTCGTCAGAAGCGTGAGCGGTTGAGGGGAGAACTGATAGAACTTGATAAGTTTATGGAAGTCACAGACAGAGTAAATAGCTGGCATCTATTTCCCAGGGTCGATATGCCTAATACTAGAGGGGATGTGTTTAAGGTGAGGGAGGAATATTTGGGCAAGTTTTTATTGCATGGGGAGTGGACGGTGCCTGGAACGTGCTGATGTGGTGGTGTGAGACAGATGAGATGGCGGTGTTTGAGAAACTCTTGGACACTGTAGGTGATCGATGTGCAGAGAGTAGAGTGTTAGGAGACTATGTGGAAGCAGAAGGAATTATATGCCATTAGCTAAATTAGTTGAGTACAGTATTGGGGGCTGAAGGGCCAGTTCTTGATCTTTCTGTTCTATGTTCTGAGTTCTACATTTACAGTTCCCCTCGTGCTACTTTTCCTATTTGCCCCCTTCACCTCCCTCATTTGGCTCCTCTGCTATCAGATCCCACCATCTGCAGCCCTTTGTCACTTCCACTCGTCACCTCCCAGCCTCTATTGCTATTTCCACTCTCCACTCTTTCATCTGCCTATCATTCCTCCTCAGCTGCTCTATCAACTCCCAGCCTCTGTTACTATTCTTCATTGCTGTTTCCATAACAATTTTTTTTGACCCTTCGGGGTTGTTAGCCCTGAGCTGAACTCCTGAAACAGGAGGACAGGTGGACCACTTATACCCTGATCTCTACCCCTTGACCTCTTTGGCCTGGGTGACCCTACCAAGCACCAAAGCATAAGGCCCTGACTCCAGCCAGCATAGTTCTCCTGTAGCGATGTACTACATACAGAGCTAGAAACAACGACACGCAGTCGGTAAGTCATTTCGAGACTAGTTTATTCAAACTTCGCGGTGCTGGCTTTTAATCCCTAGTTCCCACCCTCTCCGGGCGGAGATGGCATCAGAAGTGCATTACCAAAGTCTCTCCCCGCGCGCGGGCTATCTGTGAGCCGGTTCGCCTGCGCGGAAAGTGGGACACCACGCTTCGGGTCATTGAGGCACAGTTTGTAGTCCTTCTGGAGGTGTTCAGTTCTGGTTGTCTCATTATAGGAAGGATGTGGCAGCTTTAGAGAGGGTGAAGAGGAGTTTTACTGCACAGATTGGGTCCTGCTTGCTCCTGTGGTGCAATAATATCATTACCGGACTCCGGAGTGAAGGTTCCCGAGTTCAAATCCAAGTCGTGCTGAGTGTCAAGCTATAGAGAAAGCTACAACTTAGCCGGGTAAAAACAAGAATAGCTTGCTACGGAAACACCGTCATGACAGTGCCCCGATAACTCCACTGCCGAGTTGAGGGCTATTCCTCTTCTTCTTTTTCTGCACGGGTTGGAGAGAATGTCTTTTGTACGAGGGAAGTGTTGGATGGATTTTAGAGTGGGTTAAAAGGTTGACACAATATCATTGTCTGAAAGGCCTGTACTGTGCTGTATTGTTCTGTGTATTATGTTCCATAACGTAGATCTTCTATTTATTTATTATTGAGCGGTAATGTAGTGTAGCAATTAGCGTGACACTATTCCATCACCAGTTACCCAGGTTCAATTCCCGCCCCTGTCTGTAGGGAGTTTTTACGATTCTCCCCACCCCACCCCCTGATCGCGTGGGTTTCCTCTGGGTGCTCTGGTTTCCTCCCACGGTCCAAGGAGGTAGAGTACTTGGCAGTAAGTAAGTTTGTCACTTGGGAGTAATTGGACCAGATGGTCTCTGGGGGTTTGCAATTGCTGGCGTAGTGGGCGGTGGGACCCGCTGCTTGTGCGTGGGAGGGGGCTTCAAGTCTGAACATTTTCTGTCATTCGTTCTTTGGGCTTTTTTCTGTTTTGTGGATGTCTGCAAATACTAAGAATTTCAGGCTGTATACTGCATACGTTCTCTGATATTAAACTGAACCGTTTAACTGTTGAACATATGACGATATTAAACCAATGACTAAATGTAAAGTGTCTTGTTGAAAAATACTAACCAACACAGAGATTTGAAAAATGAACACCACTTTATTTCAATATGAACATCACAAACTGTAACGTGTTGAGGTCTGAAACAATATGTTTATGTTGACAGTTACTGACTGCAGCAACCTGACAGATAATAAGCAGTACAACATGTACTTACTGGGTGCTACTCACGTGAAGACATGAGATACAATATGTTAAACGTGTTCTTGCAAACTAAATATGGAGCGTCTGCAGAAATCAATATCCATTACAATCAATATCAATACATGTGAGAAATGCAGAGTCAAAGGCCCTTCCCCAGTTCCATTAAATAATTAACTTAGATTCTCGTTCCGCAGATGCTGACTGACCTGCTGAGAGTTTTCTGCATTTTTTGCATTTTTACTTCAGATGTCTATTAAAAATTTTTTTAAAATACTATATTAAAAAAATTTTAAAATTAAAAAAATATTTTTAAGAAAAATTCTATGTCACAAATTTGTTGCATTAAAAATTCAACATCTTACTGATCATTCAAAGAATGCTTGCTGTTCATTACACTGAACACATTACAATGTGCAGTCTGTAGGTAACGTAGCAAAACCGGACATAAAATAATTCAAATATAAAACATTTGAATCTACCCATAAGACTGGGGAGTGAAGAACTTACAAAAACTATTTCAAATTAATGATGACATAAGAGTTCCATGGGAGGATCTTGGCAATTTCTGGCCCAACTCTCAGCTTAATTGTGGTGGTGCTGTTGCATCCAGTTGATTAGAATGTCTATCTCACCAATCGCTTTAACAGCTGCAGCGTTTAATTCCATCTGCAAATGGACAGACCTGTTGGTTAGTACAGGAAACACACTCCAGACACCCCAGGCAAGGCAGCCTGCCTCCTTACTAGAGTGTCCTATTGCCTTGCTGATTGTCACAGCTTACTGGGTATGAACCTGTTGGTGAGTTTTTAAATTAGTAATATTGAAATATTTGTGAATTAGTTTGGAGCATTCCAAAAGAGGTGTAAAAGTTTCAAACTAGTGTCCTTTCTATTTTCATATATTTTTTCATCAGCACAGAAACAGGTCCTTCAGTCCATCTAGTCTATGCCAAACTGCTATTCTGCCTAGTCCCAACCATGGCCCATGGCCTATAGAGGACCATGGCCCTCTATACCCCTCCCATCTATGTACCCATTCAATCTTCTCTTAAATGTTGAAATTGGACCCACATCCACCATTTCTGCTGCCATCTCATTCCACACTCACACTATCCTCTGAGTGAAGAGGTTCCCCTCAAGTTCAGAATCAGACTCAGGTTTCTTATCACCGGCATGTGACGTGAAATTTATTAATATTCACCTTTCACCCTTAACCCATGACCTCTAGTTCTAGTCTCACATAACCTCAGTCTGCTTGTATTTACCCTATCTATACCCCTCATAATTGTCTATTATCACAGGGAGACATTATATCACAAAAACAGTTCAGTATAAGACATAATAATTACTGAAAGTTACAAAACAAAATTGCCTTTGCTATGTTAATGAGAACAAGTGACAGCAACGAACCTTTTCAAAGGTGTTGTGTATCAGTTTTATCTTCTCTCGAGTTTCTTCTCCACAATGACATTTCATCTCTTCGTGCTGCCCAGTGAAGAAGGTGAGAGTGAGTGAAGGGTCTGCCCACCAGCAAGCACCCGGAAAATGACAATACTAATAATAGCAACATATAGCATAGAACGTAGAACAGTACAGGCCCTTCAGCCCACAATGTTGTGCCGACTTTTTAACCTACTCCAAGATCAATCTAACCATTCCCTGCCATATAGCCCTCCGATTTTTGATCACATGTGTGTCTAGCTAATTAAATTTTCCTAATGCATCTGCCTCGACCACATCTCTGGCAGTGTGTTCCACACACCCACCACTCTCAGTGTAAAAAACACACCTCTGATTTCCTCCTATACTTACCTTTAAAATTATCAGCCATCGTATTTGCCATTTCTGCCCTGGGGTAAAGTCTTGGGCTATCTACTTGATCAATGCCTCTGATCATCTGGTACATATCTATCAAGTCATGGTAAAGTCAGGGGTAAAGACCGCCTGACCATTGAGCACATCTACATGGAGGGCTGTCGCAGGAAAGCAGCATCCATCATCAGGGATGCCCACCACACAGACTATGCTCTCTTCTCGCTGCGGCCTCAAGGAGGAAGGTACAGGAGCCTTAGGAGTCACACCACCAGGTTCAGGAACATTTATCACCCCTCAGTTCTCAGGCTCTTGAATGAGTGGGAGTAACTTCATTCAAATTCACTTGCTCCCTCACTGAACTGTTCCCACAACCTATGGATTCACTTTCAAGGACCCATGTTCTCAATATTTATCACTTATTATTATTATTATTATTATTATTATTATTATTATTATTATTATTATTATTTTCTTTTTGTATTTGCACAATGGTTGTTTGTCGTCCCTGTTGGGTGCAGTCTTTTGTTGATTCTATTATGGTTCTTTGATTTACTGAGTATGCCCATAAGAAAATGTATCTCAGGGTTGTATATGGTGAATTATATGTACTTGGATAATAAATTTACTTGGACGCTTGAAGTCACCTCTCATCCTCCTTCTCTTCAAAGAGAAAAGCCCTAGCTCACTCAAACTGTCCTCATTAGAAATGTTCTCTAATCCAGGCAGCATCCTGGTAAATCTCCTCTGCACCCTCTCGAAAGCTTCCACATCCTTTCTATACTGAGGCAACCAGAAATCAGCACAATATTCCAAATGCACTCTGACCCGAGTTTTATCACGGTGCAGCATTATAGAGTACCCAGCTCTCGAACTCAATCCCCTAAACTAACACACCAAACACCTTCTTAACAACTCTATCAGCTTGCATGGCAACCTTGAGAAATCTATGGACATGGGCTCCAAGATGTCTCTGTCCCTCCACACTGCTAAATCTCCTGCCACTCACCTTGCATTCTGCCTTAAGTTCAACCTTTCCAAAGAGCATCACTTCACACCTGAATGGGTTAAACTCCTTCTGTCACTTCTCAGCCCATCTGATCAATATTCCATTGCAATCTATGACAACCTTCTCCACCATCCACAACTCCAGCAACCCTCCTGATATGGAACATGTGACCCTGCCCCCGAATATTAAAGAGCGAGGGGGTTGCTGTCAGTACTTACACACTGTCGCAGCAGGATCTTCATGCTGAGGAAGTAGTTGGCCAGGCTGCTGGTCCTCCTCTCGATGAGGGGGCTGGATGGGGTGTGGTGCTTGAACACTGTCTCCACGTAGAACCTCAGCATGTGGCGCAGGAAACAGCAGCTCTCCTGTGCCTGGGGTGGAGAAGACAAATGGGGTTAGGGAGCTGAAATCTCAGACATTGCAACATCTAATGATGTGCTGCAGGAGATGATAACCCAGTGCCAACATCGTGAAGCAGATGATGCCTCGGTCACTGCGAGAAGGAATGGTGGGTGAACAGGTACTGAAGGTACAGCCAGACAATACACACCTGGATGCTGTGGAATATAGATCTGCTCAGAACCCTGATGTCGTCCACTTCATCTTCAGCTTGCTGTCGAGGCAAAATTGGAGCTGGTGATTAGCTTTCCCGATGTACAACGGGTAACCGTCCACAGAACCCAGAACAGTACAGGCTGAGGCTGTTCAGCCCACAATGTCAGGATGACAAAGTAAACTAAATCCCATCTGTCTGTATATGATCTTTATCCCTCCGTTCCTGTACATCCCCTCAGACCGTAAGATCTCTGAACTCTCGACCACCACCCAGGTCTCATCACGCTGTTGGTGTTATACTGATTACTTTAACTTATGCAGTGAATGAATCTATTATTTGATAATTTATCTGTAGTAATATTACTTTATGTGTATGTCTGTGTACACCTTTGTTCGGAGAAACGTTGTTTCATTTGGTGGTATACATGAGTATAGGGTTGAATGAGAATAAACTGAACTTGGACTACATACAGTTTACACCAAATGAGACCGAACCAAAGTTTAATACAACTGAAACATGCCTTCCTGACTTTTATACTGGGCGCCCCGACCGATGAACACAAGCGTGTCTCGGCCTTCCTGCCCACGCCATCTACCCGAGTCGCCAGTTCAGTACAAGAGCAGGCGGTGGAGGACCGCTCCTACTTACTATTGCCTGCTTGATATCCAGGAAGGCTTGCTGGATCTCAGTCATGCTGGCCGTCAGCGTGCACTGGCCGAAGGTCAGGCTCCTTCCGTGGACGGTCACAGCCCAGAGCTGGCAACTGAGCAAGGCAGCCAGGGTGTAGGCAGCGCCGAGAGTCCGCATGGCGAAGCAGCGAGGAACCTGCAACAGAGACGGGACACGGTCCGGTCAGTGGGTGCACAGGAGCGACGGCAGGGAGCGGTGTCTGAGCGAGGCGTAGGACAGATAGCAGGAGCCCCTCGCACCGGCCATTGGCATCACAGAGACCTCAACTCCACCGGCTTCACCGCCGAGCCTGGAGCGGTCCGTGTGCGCTCTGAACGCCACGGTGAACCCGAGACTCTGCAGGTGCTGGAGATCCAGAGCCATACACACTGAGTGCTGGAGGATCTCAGCAGACGGGCAGCATCTATGGAGAGGAATAAACATGACACTGTCGCTGTTACCCTTCGTTCTGCATTCTGAAGGTGTTTCCCCTTGTTCTACCTCAATACACCGTGTAAACAGCGAGCAAGACAAGTTTTTCACTGTATCTCAGTACCTGTGATCATAATAAACCAATCCCAGTTCCAGTCCAAACACAATCCCACCCCAGAAACAGCCAAATCACAGCTCAAATATCATCGGGTCACATTCCTCCGGACCCGACGTGCGCCGAAATCTCGGCTTCTATCCTGTTCCCCACCCCTCTGGCTCACATGTTAAAGATGAGGATGGGAGAACGAGGTTAGTTTGAAAAGCTGGAAAACAGGCGGCGCAGTGCACTGGAATATAAATAGAGAAACCGCTGGAAAGACTGAGCGAGTCGGGCAGAGTCTGCAGGGAGAGAAGCAGAGGACGATTCTAACGGTGCCCGAGAGGCGGGGAGCGGGACTCGAACTCGCGGCCAGGTGCACCCTACCTGAAGTCTCGGAAGCGACTGTAGTGCTCTGCTGAGCTGGTGTGCCGGGCTACTGAGGACGGGCTCCTTAAATACACGTGTGGAGGAGCGGGGATCTCTGCTGATGTCCCCAGAACTGCCTGCTCCCTCCGGACACACATTTCACTTCCTCACTCATTTGCATAATTCCATTCTGCTCACCTGCCCCGTTTACACAACTCCTCCCCAAACATTTCCCTTTCCTTCCTTTCCCACATTTGCCAGAGGCTGGGGCAGGTTTGACACAATCTGTGTGGGTGGAGACCTCCAGCTGTGTCTTGCTGGTCAGTTATGGCTCTTCTCCCAGCTGTGCCCCTTTAGCCAGCTCTTTATCATTGGATATCTGTGCACTTTGACCAGTTTTTCCCCCATTTCCCAGCTGTGCACTTCTGCCCAGCTCTTTATCCTTGTCTAGTTGAGTATATTTGACCAGCTGTGTATCGTTTCCAAGATGTGTGTCTTTGTTCAGTGGTGTATCTTTTTCCAGCTGGTCACTTATGACTCTTTTCCAGCTGTGCACCTTTGTCCAGATGTGTACCTCTGGCCAGCTGTGCATCCATGTCCAGCTGTGTATTCTTGTCCAGTTGTGTATCTTTTTTTGAAATCTGTATATCTTTCACCAGTTGTGTATCCGTCGTCTGCCACGTCTCTCTGGACAATTGCAGATCTCTTCCCATCCGTGCTTCTTTTGTCCATCTGCTTCCCTGCGAGGACCGAGGATCAATCTTATTACCCGGATACATTGACAGGATGAGGAATTTGCCTCAGTGTGTTGGTCAGAGGGTAACGTGCAACACAAAACAACAACATTCAACCATGATAAAGAGTAAAGAATTCTATAAAATTAAAGTTAGAGGGTACAGTCTGGATATGGAATAAGATGTCCGTAAGCACATAAATAACAACATATAGTTAGAATGTAAATAGCATTATAAAATGTTCTGTCCAGCTGTTCACTTTTGCCAGCTGTTCACATCTGCCAGCTGTTGGTTTTCCCCAACTGTTTCCCTCTGTCCAGCTGTTTCTCTTTCCCCAGATGTTATCCTTTGTCCAGCTGCTTATATTTGTCCAGCTGTTTCCCTCTGGACAATTGTTACCCTTTCCCCCAGATGTTATCCTTTTTTTCAGCTGCTTATATTTGTCCAGCTGTTTCCCTTTGTCCAGCTCTTTCCCTTTGGACAGTTGTTCCTCTTTCCCCAGATGTTACCCTTTCCCCAGATGTTACCCTTTGTCCAGCTGTTTCCCTTTGGACAGTTGTTACCCTTTCCCCAGATGTTACCCTTTGTTCAGCTGCTTATATTTGTCCAGCTGTTTCCCTTTGGACAGTTTTTCCTCTTTCCCCAGGTGTTTCCCTTTGTCCAGCTCTTTCCCTTTGGACAGTTGTTCCTCTGTCCCCAGGTGTTACCCTTTGTCCAGCTGTTTCCCTCTGGACAGTTGTTACCCTTTCCCCCAGATGTTTCCCTTTGTCCAGCTCTTTCCCTTTGGACAGTTTTTCCTCTTTCCCCAGGTGTTACCCTTTGTCCAGCTGTTTCCCTTTGTCCAGCTGTTTCCCTTTGGACAGTTTTTCCTCTTTCCCCAGGTGTTACCCTTTGTCCAGCTGTTTCCCTTTGTCCAGCTCTTTCCCTTTGGACAGTTTTTCCTCTTTCCCCAGGTGTTACCCTTTGTCCAGCTGTTTCCCTTTGTCCAGCTGTTTCCCTCTGGACAGTTTTTCCTCTTTCCCCAGGTGTTATCCTTTGTCCAGCTGTTTCCTTTTGATCATTTGCATCACTGGACGAAACAGTCAGTGCAGAGATCCCCTGTGGCCATTTCTCTCCATGAATACAAAACTGTGGAAACGTCTTAGGCATTTATATTTAGCGAGGGTACTGCAACTTTTGCACGGTACTGTACTGTACTAGTCAACGTGGAGCTGAGAGCGAGTTTGTTAAACTGGCAGGAGCAAGCGGTGTTGGAGATGGTGAGGGTGGAGTGCCGAAGGAAGGATGTGAGGCACGTGGAAGAGAAGGAGAGGCAAATGCAGAGGGTCACAAGGGCGCAGAAGCACCCAGCCCTGAAACAGCAGGCAAGGTCATTTGATTCCAGACAATTGATTTATTTATCATTACAGAATGTCTGTCTGGTGCTTCCCACTACTTTCCCTTTCCCTTTCCTTTTGCCTCCCCTTTCCCTGCCCCCTTCCCACTCTCAGTCTGTAATGAAGACCCATACCAGAATCAGATTTATCATTACATAGAAACATAGAAAACCTACAGCACAATACAGGCCCTTCGGCCCACAAAGCTGTGCCGAACATGTCTCTGCCTTAGAAATTACTAGGCTTACGCATAGCCCTCCATTTTTCCCCAAGTATCCATCCAGGAATCTCTTAAAATACCCTATCGTATCTGCCTCCACCACCGTTGCCAGCAGCCCATTCCACGCACTCACCACTCACTGCGAAAAAACTTACCCCTGACATCTTCTCTGTACCTACTTCCAAAGCACCTTAAAACTGTGCTACCCATTTCAACCATGGGAAAAAGCCTCTGACTATCCACACCATCAATGCCTCTCATCATCTTGAACACCTCTGTCAGGTTACCTCTCATCCTCCGTCACTCCAAGGAGAAAAGGCCGAGTTCACTCAACCTATTCTCATAAGGCATGTTCTCCAATCCAGACAGCATGCTTGTAAATCTCCTCTGCAGTGGTTCCTTTCTATGGTTTCCACATCCTTCCTGTAGTGAGGCGACCAGAACTGAGCACAATACTCCAAGTGGGGTCTGACAGGGTCCTATATAGCTGCAACCACAGAGTCAACCTACGCAGCAGATTTGAATGTCCTATGGACTCGGACCCCAAGATCCCTCAGATCCTCCACACTGCCAAGAGTCTTTTCATGTATGCTATATTCTGCAATGTATTTGACCTACCAAAACGAACCACTTCACACTTATCTGGCTTGAACTCCACCTGCCACTTCTCAGTCATTTTGCATCCTATCAATGTCCCGCTGTAACCTCTGACAGCCCTCCACACTATCCACAACACCTCCAACCTTTGTGTCATCAGCAAACTTACTAACCCATCCCTCCACTTCCTCATCCAGGTCATTTATAAAAATCATAAAGAGTCGGGGTCCCAGAACAGATCCCTGAGGCACACCACTGGTCACTGGCCTCCATGTAGAAAATGACCTGTCTCCAACCACCCTTTGCCTTCGGTGGGCATGCCAGTTCTGCATCCACAAAGCAATGTTTCCTTCAGATTAGAGCTGTGGGTGGCAACACAATTTATATCGGGAGTAAAGGAGGGGGCTTAGTACACACGCCTGAGGGGCTCCTGTGTTGAGAGTCAGAGGGGTAGAGGTGAGGGAGCCCACTCTTACCACCTGCCTGCGATCTGACAGGAAGTCCAGGAATTCTAGGAGTCCAGTTTGGGTGGTAGCAAGCTGCAGATGTAATACTTGACCAGCCTCTCAAAGCATTAGTTTATTATTAAGGTGAGTGTGACAGGACGCCAGTCATTCAAGCATGTTACCCTGGACTTTATTGGTAGAGGGACAATGGTGGATAATTTGAAGCAGGAGGGCACTCTACACTGGGAGAGGGAGAGATTAAAAATGTCTGTAAACACACCTGCCAGTTGTGCTGCGCATATCCTGAGTACTCACCCTGGGAGGCTGTCTGGTCCCGCTGCCTTGTGACTGTCCACTCATTAGAAGCATCTGCATACCTCAGCCTCAGAGGTGACCAGGTTGTAGCGGTGGCTATCCTCGGGGGCTCAGAGTTAGCGACATCAAACCAAGTGTAAAAGTGATGGAGCTCATCTGAGAGAGAGGCCGTGATGTTGGTAGCACCGCTACGTTTGGCTTTGAAGTCTGCGATGGTATGCAACCCTCGCCAGAAGTCCCATGTGCTATTCATTGTGAATCTTGTCCCTCATTCCACCGAGATGTAACACTGAGCGTCACAGGAAGTCATTACCAGGGAAAAGGTGCTTCAAGTCATTCCTACCTGTGGCCATCAAACTTCACTACTCCCTAGGAGTGTCAGACACCCTGAGTCAATAGGCTGGTCCTGGACTTATTTCCACTTGGCATGATTAACTTATTATTATTTATTTAATTATTTATGGTTTTATATTGCTATATTTCTTCACTATTCTTGGTTGGTGTGGCTGTAACGAAACCCTATTTCGTTCGGGATCAAATAAAGTATGTCTGTCTGTCTGTCTGTCTGTATTGTCTTTTTAGAGCAACTTGTGGTTGAGCCCACTAGGCGAAAGGCAATTCTGGATTGGGCGCTGTATAATGAGCCAGAATTAATCAGTGTGCTAAAGGTAAAGAAAACCTTAGGAGACAGTGATCATAATATAATAGAATTCACCCTGCAGTTTGAAAGGGAGAAGATAAAGTCAGGTGTATCAGTATTACAGTGGAGTAAAGGGAATTACAGAAGCATGAGAGAGGAAATGGCCAAAGTTTATTGGAAGGGGATACTAGCAGGGATGATGGCAGAGGCAGAGGATAGATACATCTGATAGATGAATGTATTCTAAGGAGAGGATGAGGCAACTGTGGATGACAAATGAAGGTGAAGACAGCATGAAAGGAAAAGATATGACATATAATCGAGCAAACCCAGCCAGTGGACTCTGATTCAGTTACAGACACACAGACACTGTGCCTTCGACAACTGCAGAGATATACAGACACATGCCATTGATGAATTACTTCATTGTGACATTGAGTTTGGAGAAGCCCAAACATCATAAGCAAATTGATTGCAGAACACACCATTAACATCCAGTATTCTTGAACTTCTGGATGAAGTCCGGATACTGGAAATTCTCCAGAATACCTTCTTCCTCTACACCATCAGATTTACGAACGGACAATAAACCCATGAACACTACCTCACTGTTTATTTTCTTTTTGCACTACTTAATAATTTACTTACTGTATATGTTTTTATTGCAATTTCTAGGTTTTTAACTTATGCATTGCTTCTGCAAGACAACATATTTCAGGACATAAGCCAGTGATATTCAATCTGATTCTGATTCGGACCCAGTGTTTGACGGACTGTGGAATTGTGGGAACATTCTCAATGTTAACACCCTGGATCTGGGAGTGACAGCAACAGAAGAAATCACAAATTTGCAATGATAATTCAGCAAGAAACACCCATGGCAATAAAAATATGTCAGTGAGGTTTAGTTGGCCAATTATGAGGTTACGTCAGGTGTTCTTGGATAGCTGAGTGACAAATCTGTTTCCTGCCCACTGGCAAGTTGGAAAACAGTGTCTTCCACCAATAGCAGCAAGACAATTTCCTGTCATGTGACTACAAAATCTATCTCCTGCAAGTACTATGTCATCAAGAGATAATTTGCCTTTTTATATTTTAATTCTTGCAGTATTTCCAGTAAACGGTCAGGGCCATTTCCCATTTCCTTGAGAATTTATCAATGACCCTTCCTACAGCACATTATAAACCTCATTTTTTCCTTCCTGTAAGAGGTGCTGTGGGCAGATGTGATTTCCATGACAATGTGCGACACTACAAGCGATTTCCAAACGTCCTGTATTTCCGAAATGCCACTCAACACCCCAAGATACTCTGTAGATGGGATTGGGATTGTGATATGGAAAATACAGTAGCCGGTTTGTACACAGCTGAGTCCCTGCACAGCTCCTGAATGAAGGATACATGTTCCACCTGGATTGCTGCCCTGACTGGTCTTTGGATTAGTGCTGTGGGATTTTTTATATCCGGCTAGGAAAGCTGCTGTATCCTCTGCTTAAGTAATCTAAACTAATTTTTACACCCCCAGATGACAGATGCCTTCTCTGAATTGTTAACATTAAATTAGATTGGCTCTATTTGTCACTTGTGCATCGAAGCGTACAGTGAAATGCATGGTTGGTGTCAACGACCAACATGGTGGAGGATGTACTGAGGGCATAGTGTCACCATGTTTCCGGTGCCAACATAGAATGCCCACGACTTAGCAACCCTTTGGAATGTGGGAGGAAACCGGGGCACCCGGAGGAAACTCACACGTCCATGGGGAGAACATAAAACTTCTAATAGACTGTGGTGAGAATTGAACCCCGACGAACGGTCACTGGTGGTGCAAAGCGTTACGTTAACGCTATGCTACCGTGCCATTCCAAGGCTTGGGACTGCACACAAGGTCACATTTTAAAGTTCTGAGGAGAATGCACCTGGCAGGTCCATCGTGGAGCGTTGACAGAATCATTTGCTTCAACAAATCACTTCTTCCACTGACTGTACAAAACAACAAAGGGGTGACTACAGATGCTAGAATCTGGAGCAACGACAACCATCACCCACACACACCTCTACTGTGCACTGTGAGGAGAGGTCGGATGAACTAGGGTTGTTTCGTCAGAAGCGTGGGCGGTTGAGGGGAGAACTGATAGAACTTGATAAGTTTATGGAAGTCACAGACAGAGTAAATAGCTGGCATCTATTTCCCAGGGTCGATATGCCTAATACTAGAGGGGATGTGTTTAAGGTGAGGGAGGGATATTTGGGCAAGTTTTTATTGCATGGGGAGTGGACGGTGCCTGGAACGTGCTGATGTGGTGGTGTGAGACAGATGAGATGGCGGTGTTTGAGAAACTCTTGGACACTGTAGGTGATCGATGTGCAGAGAGTAGAGTGTTAGGAGACTATTTGGAAGCAGAAGGAATTATATGCCTTTAGCTAAATTAGTTGAGTACAGTATTGTGGGCTGAAGGGCCAGTTCTTGATCTTTCTGTTCTATGTTCTGAGTTCTACAATTACAGTTCCCCTCGTGCTACTTTTCCTATTTGCCCCCTTCACCTCCATCATTTGGCTCCTCTGCTATCAGATCCCACCATCTGCAGCCCTTTGTCACTTCCACTCATCACCTCCCAGCCTCTATTGCTATTTCCACTCTCCACTCTTTCATCTGCCTATCATTCCTCCTCATCTGCTCTATCAACTCCCAGCCTCTGTTCCTATTCTTCATTGCTGTTTCCATAACAATTTTTTTTGACCCTTCGGGGTTGTTAGCCCTGAGCTGAACTCCTGAAACAGGAGGACAGGTGGACCACTTATACCCTGATCTCTACCCCTTGACCTCTTTGGCCAGGGTGACCCTACCAAGCACCAAAGCATAAGGCCCTGACTCCAGCCAGCATAGTTCTCCTGTAGTGATGTACTACATACAGAGCTAGAAACAACGACACGCAGTCGGTAAGTCATTTCGAGACTAGTTTATTCAAACTTCGCGGTGCTGGCTTTTAATCCCTAGTTCCCACCCTCTCCGGGCGGAGATGGCATCAGAGGTGCATTACCAAAGTCTCTCCCCGCGCGCGGGCTATCTGTGAGGCGGTTCGCCTGCGCGGAAAGTGGGACACCACGCTTCGGGTCATTGAGGCACAGTTTGTTGTCCTTCTGGAGGTGTTCAGTTCTGGTTGTCACATTATAGGAAGAATGTGGCAGCTTTAGAGAGGGTGAAGAGGAGTTTTACTGCACAGATTGGGTCCTGCTTGCTCCTGTGGTGCAATAATATCATTACCGGACTCCGGAGTGAAGGTTCCCGAGTTCAAATCCAAGTCGTGCTGAGTGTCAAGCTATAGAGAAAGCTAGCAACTCGGCCGGGTAAAAACAAGAATAGCTTGCTACGGAAACACCGTCATGACAGTGCCCCGATAATTCCACTGCCGAGTTGAGGGCTATTCCTCTTCTTCTTTTTCTGCACGGGTTGGAGAGAATGTCTTTTGTACGAGGGAAGTGTTGGATGGATTTTAGAGTGGGTTAAAAGGTTGACACAATATCATTGTCTGAAAGGCCTGTTCTGTGTATTATGTTCCATAACGTGGATCTTCTATTTATTTATTTATTATTGAGCGGTAATGTAGTGTAGCAATTAGCGTGACACTATTCCATCACCAGTTACCCAGGTTCAATTCCCGCCCCTGTCTGTAGGGAGTTTTTACGATCCTCCCCACCCCACCCCCTGATCGTGTGGGTTTCCTCTGGGTGCTCTGGTTTCCTCCCATGGTCCAAGGAGGTAGAGTACTTGGCAGTAAGTAAGTTTGTCACTTGGGAGTAATTGGACCAGATGGTCTCTGGGGGTTTGCAATTGCTGGCGTAGTGGGCGGTGGGACCCGCTGCTTGTGCGTGGGAGGGGGCTTCAAGTCTGAACATTTTCTGTCATTCGTTCTTTGGGCTTTTTTCTGTTTTGTGGATGTCTGCAAATACTAAGAATTTCAGGCTGTATACTGCATACGTTCTCTGATATTAAACTGAACCGTTTAACTGTTGAACATATGACGATATTAAACCAATGACTAAATGTAAAGTGTCTTGTTGAAAAATACTAACCAACACAGAGATTTGAAAAATGAACACCACTTTATTTCAATATGAACATCACAAACTGTAACGTGTTGAGGTCTGAAACAATATGTTTATGTTGACAGTTACTGACTGCAGCAACCTGACAGATAATAAGCAGTACAACATGTACTTACTGGGTGCTACTCACGTGAAGACATGAGATACAATATGTTAAACGTGTTCTTGCAAACTAAATATGGAGCGTCTGCAGAAATCAATATCCATTACAATCAGTATCAATACATGTGAGAAATGCAGAGTCAAAGGCCCTTCCCCAGTTCCATTAAATAATTAACTTAGATTCTCGTTCCACAGATGCTGACTGACCTGCTGAGAGTTTTCTGCATTTTTTGCATTTCTACTTCAGATGTCTATTAAAATTTTTTTTTAAAATACTATATTAAAAAAATTTTTAAATTAAAAAAATATTTTTAAGAAAAATTCTATGTCACAAATTTGTTGCATTAAAAATTCAACATCTTACTGATCATTCAAAGAATGCTTGCTGTCCATTACACTGAACACATTACAATGTGCAGTCTGTAGGTAACGTAGCAAAACCGGACATAAAATAATTCAAATATAAAACATTTGAATCTACCCATAAGACTGGGGAGTGAAGAACTTACAAAAACTATTTCAAATTAATGATGACATAAGAGTTCCATGGGAGGATCTTGGCAATTTCTGGCCCAACTCTCAGCTTAATTGTGGTGGTGCTGTTGCATCCAGTTGATTAGAATGTCTATCTCACCAATCGCTTTAACAGCTGCAGCGTTTAATTCCATCTGCAAATGGACAGACCTGTTGGTTAGTACAGGAAACACACTCCAGACACCCCAGGCAAGGCAACCTGCCTCCTTACTAGAGTGTCCTATTGCCTTGCTGATTGTCACAGCTTACTGGGTATGAACCTGTTGGTGAGTTTTTAAATTAGTAATATTGAATTATTTGTGAATTAGTGTGGGGCATTCCAAAAGAGGTGTAAAAGTTTCAAACTAGTGTCCTTTCTATTTTCATATATTTTTTCATCAGCACAGAAACAGGTCCTTCAGTCCATCTAGTCTATGCCAAACTGCTATTCTGCCTAGTCCCAACCATGGCCCATGGCCTATAGAGGACCATGGCCCTCTATACCCCTCCCATCTATGTACCCATTCAATCTTCTCGTAAATGTTGAAATCGGACCCACATCCACCATTTCTGCTGCCATCTCATTCCACACTCACACTATCCTCTGAGTGAAGAGGTTCCCCTCAAGTTCAGAATCAGACTCAGGTTTCTTATCACCGGCATGTGACGTGAAATTTATTAATATTCACCTTTCACCCTTAACCCATGACCTCTAGTTCTAGTCTCACATAACCTCAGTCTGCTTGTATTTACCCTATCTATACCCCTCATAATTGTCTATTATCACAGGGAGACATTATATCACAAAAACAGTTCAGTGTAAGACATAATAATTACTGAAAGTTACAAAACAAAATTGCCTTTGCTATGTTAATGAGAACAAGTGACAGCAACGAACCTTTTCAAAGGTGTTGTGTATCAGTTTTATCTTCTCTCGAGTTTCTTCTCCACAATGACATTTCATCTCTTCGTGCTGCCCAGTGAAGAAGGTGAGAGTGAGTGAAGGGTCTGCCCACCAGCAAGCACCCGGAAAATGACAATACTAATAATAGCAACATATAGCATAGAACGTAGAACAGTACAGGCCCTTCAGCCCACAATGTTGTGCCGACTTTTTAACCTACTCCAAGATCAATCTAACCATTCCCTGCCATATAGCCCTCCGATTTTCGATCACATGTGTGTCTAGCTAATTAAATTTTCCTAATGCATCTGCCTCGACCACATCTCTGGCAGTGTGTTCCACACACCCACCACTCTCAGTGTAAAAAACATACCTCTGATTTCCTCCTATACTTACCTTTAAAATTATCAGCCATCGTATTTGCCATTTCTGCCCTGGGGTAAAGTCTTGGGCTATCTACTTGATCAATGCCTCTGATCATCTGGTACATATCTATCAAGTCATGGTAAAGTCAGGGGTAAAGACCGCCTGACCATTGAGCACATCTACATGGAGGGCTGTCGCAGGAAAGCAGCATCCATCATCAGGGATGCCCACCACACAGACTATGCTCTCTTCTCGCTGCGGCCTCAAGGAGGAAGGTACAGGAGCCTTAGGAGTCACACCACCAGGTTCAGGAACATTTATCACCCCTCAGTTCTCAGGCTCTTGAATGAGTGGGAGTAACTTCATTCAAATTCACTTGCTCCCTCACTGAACTGTTCCCACAACCTATGGATTCACTTTCAAGGACCCATGTTCTCAATATTTATCACTTATTATTATTATTATTATTATTATTATTATTATTATTATTATTATTATTATTTTCTTTTTGTATTTGCACAATGGTTGTTTGTCGTCCCTGTTGGGTGCAGTCTTTTGTTGATTCTATTATGGTTCTTTGATTTACTGAGTATGCCCGTAAGAAAATGTATCTCAGGGTTGTATATGGTGAATTATATGTACTTGGATAATAAATTTACTTGGACGCTTGAAGTCACCTCTCATCCTCCTTCTCTTCAAAGAGAAAAGCCCTAGCTCACTCAAACTGTCCTCATTAGAAATGTTCTCTAATCCAGGCAGCATCCTGGTAAATCTCCTCTGCACCCTCTCGAAAGCTTCCACATCCTTTCTATACTGAGGCAACCAGAAATCAGCACAATATTCCAAATGCACTCTGACCCGAGTTTTATCACGGTGCAGCATTATAGAGTACCCAGCTCTCGAACTCAATCCCCTAAACTAACACACCAAACACCTTCTTAACAACTCTATCAGCTTGCATGGCAACCTTGAGAAATCTATGGACATGGGCTCCAAGATGTCTCTGTCCCTCCACACTGCTAAATCTCCTGCCACTCACCTTGCATTCTGCCTTAAGTTCAACCTTTCCAAAGAGCATCACTTCACACCTGAATGGGTTAAACTCCTTCTGTCACTTCTCAGCCCATCTGATCAATATTCCATTGCAATCTATGACAACCTTCTCCACCATCCACAACTCCAGTAACCCTCCTGAAATGGAACATGTGACCCTGCCCCCGACTATTAAAGAGCGAGGGGGTTGCTGTCAGTACTTACACACTGTCGCAGCAGGATCTTCATGCTGAGGAAGTAGTTGGCCAGGCTGCTGGTCCTCCTCTCGATGAGGGGGCTGGATGGGGTGTGGTGCTTGAACACTGTCTCCACGTAGAACCTCAGCATGTGGCGCAGGAAACAGCAGCTCTCCTGTGCCTGGGGTGGAGAAGACAAATGGGGTTAGGAAGCTGAAATCTCAGACATTGCAACATCTAATGATGTGCTGCAGGAGATGATAACCCAGTGCCAACATCGTGAAGCAGATAACGCATCGGTCACTGGGAGAAGGAATGGTGGGTGAACAGGTACTGAAGGTACAGCCAGACAATACATACCTGGATGCCGTGGAATATAGATCTGCTCAGAACCCTGATGTCGTCCGCTTCATCTTCAGCTTGCTGTCGAGGTAAAATTGGAGTTGGTGATTAGCTTTCCCGATGTACAACGGGTAACCGTCCACAGAACCCAGAACAGTACAGGCTGAGGCTGTTCGGCCCACAATGTCAGGATGACAAAGTAAACTAAATCCCATCTGACTGTACATGATCTTTATCCCTCCGTTCCTGTACATCCCCTCAGACCGTAAGATCTCTGAACTCTCGACCACCACCCAGGTCTCATCACGCTGTTGGTGTTATACTGATTACTTTAACTTATGCAGTGAATGAATCTATTATTTGATAAGTTATCTGTAGTAATATTACTTTATGTGTATGTCTGTGTACACCTTTGTTCGGAGAAACGTTGTTTCATTTGGTGGTATACATGAGTATAGGGTTGAATGAGAATAAACTGAACTTGGACTACATACAGTTTACACCAAATGAGACCGAACCAAAGTTTAATACAACTGAAACATGCCTTCCTGACTTTTATACTGGGCGCCCCGACCGATGAACACAAGCGTGTCTCGGCCTTCCTGCCCACGCCATCTACCCGAGTCGCCAGTTCAGTACAAGAGCAGGCGGTGGAGGACCGCTCCTACTTACTATTGCCTGCTTGATATCCAGGAAGGCTTGCTGGATCTCAGTCATGCTGGCCGTCAGCGTGCACTGGCCGAAGGTCAGGCTCCTTCCGTGGACGGTCACAGCCCAGAGCTGGCAACTGAGCAAGGCAGCCAGGGTGTAGGCAGCGCCGAGAGTCCGCATGGCGAAGCAGCGAGGAACCTGCAACAGAGACGGGACACGGTCCGGTCAGTGGGTGCACAGGAGCGACGGCAGGGAGCGGTGTCTGAGCGAGGCGTAGGACAGATAGCAGGAGCCCCTCGCACCGGCCACTGGCATCACAGAGACCTCAACTCCACCGGCTTCACCGCCGAGCCTGGAGCGGTCCGTGTGCGCTCTGAACGCCACGGTGAACCCGAGACTCTGCAGGTGCTGGAGATCCAGAGCCATACACACTGAGTGCTGGAGGATCTCAGCAGACGGGCAGCATCTATGGAGAGGAATAAACATGACACTGTCGCTGTTACCCTTCGTTCTGCATTCTGAAGGTGTTTCCCCTTGTTCTACCTCAATGCACCGTGTGAACAGCGAGCAAGACAAGTTTTTCACTGTATCTCAGTACCTGTGATCATAATAAACCAATCCCAGTTCCAGTCCAAACACAATCCCACCCCAGAAACAGCCAAATCACAGCTCAAATATCATCGGGTCACATCCCTCCGGACCCGACGTGCGCCGAAATCTCGGCTTCTATCCCGTTCCCCACCCCTCTGGCTCACATGTTAAAGATGAGGATGGGAGAACGAGGTTAGTTTGAAAAGCTGGAAAACAGGCGGCGCAGTGCACTGGAATATAAATAGAGAAACCGCTGGAAAGACTGAGCGAGTCGGGCAGAGTCTGCAGGGAGAGAAGCAGAGGACGATTCTAACGGTGCCCGAGAGGCGGGGAGCGGGACTCGAACTCGCGGCCAGGTGCACCCTACCTGAAGTCTCGGAAGCGACTGTAGTGCTCTGCTGAGCTGGTGTGCCGGGCTACTGAGGACGGGCTCCTTAAATACACGCGTGGAGGAGCGGGGATCTCTGCTGATGTCCCCAGAACTGCCTGCTCCCTCCGGACACACATTTCACTTCCTCACTCATTTGCATAATTCCATTCTGCTCACCTGCCCCGTTTACACAACTCCTCCCCAAACATTTCCCTTTCCTTCCTTTCCCACATTTGCCAGAGGCTGGGGCAGGTTTGACACAATCTGTGTGGGTGGAGACCTTCAGCTGTGTCTTGCTGGTCAGTTATGGCTCTTCTCCCAGCTGTGCCCCTTTAGCCAGCTCTTTATCATTCGATATCTGTGCACTTTGACCAGTTTTCCCCCCATTTCCCAGCTGTGCACTTCTGCCCAACTCTTTATCCTTGTCTAGTTGAGTATATTTGACCAGCTGTGTATCCTTTCCAAGATGTGTGTCTTTGTCCAGTGGTGTATTTTTTTCCAGCTGGTCACTTATGACTCTTTTCCAGCTGTGCACCTTTGTCCAGATGTGTACCTCTGGCCAGCTGTGCATCCATGTCCAGCTGTGTATTCTTGTCCAGTTGTGTATCTTTTTTTGAAATCTGTATACCTTTCACCAGTTGTGTATCCGTCGTCTGCCACGTCTCTCTGGACAATTGCAGATCTCTTCCCATCCGTGCTTCTTTTGTCCATCTGCTTCCCTGCGAGGACCGCGGATCAATCTTATTCCCCGGATACATTGACAGGATGAGGAATTTGCCTCAGTGTGTTGGTCAGAGGGTAACGTGCAACACAAAACAACAACATTCAACCATGATAAAGAGTAAAGAATTCTATAAAATTAAAGTTAGAGGGTACAGTCTGGATATGGAATAAGATGTCCATAAGCACATAAATAACAACATATAGTTAGAATGTAAATAGCATTATAAAATGTTCTGTCCAGCTGTTCACTTTTGCCAGCTGTTTATTTTCCCCAACTGTTTCCCTCTGTCCAGCTGGTTCTCTTTCCCCAAATGTTATCCTTTGTCCAGATGCTTATATTTGTCCAGCTGTTTCCCTTTGGACAGTTGTTCCTCTTTCCCGAGATGTTACCCTTTGTCCAGCTGTTTCCCTTTGGACAGTTGTTACCCTTTCCCCAGATGTTACCCTTTGTTCAGCTGGTTCTCTTTGGACAGTTGTTACCCTTTCCCCAGATGTTACCCTTTGTTCAGCTGGTTCTCTTTCCCCAAATGTTATCCTTGGTCCAGCTGCTTATATTTGTCCAGCTGTTTCCCTTTGGACAGTTGTTCCTCTTTCCCCAGATGTTACCCTTTCTCCAGCTGTTTCCCTCTGGACAGTTGTTCCTCTTTCCCCAGATGTTACCCTTTCTCCAGCTGTTTCCCTTTGGACAGTTGTTCCTCTTTCCCCAGATGTTACCCTTTGTCCAGCTGTTTCCTTTTGATCATTTGCATCACTGGACGAAACAGTCAGTGCAGAGATCCCCTGTGGCCATTTCTCTCCATGAATACAAAACTGTGGAAACGTCTTAGGCATTTATATTTAGCGAGGGTACTGCAACTTTTGCACGGTACTGTACTAGTCAACGTGGAGCTGAGAGCGAGTTTGTTAAACTGGCAGGAGCAAGCGGTGTTGGAGATGGTGAGGGTGGAGTGCCGGAGGAAGGATGTGAGGTACGTGGAAGAGAAGGAGAGGCAAATGCAGAGGGTCACAAGGGCGCAGAAGCACCCAGCCCTGAAACAGCAGGTAAGGTCATTTGATTCCAGACAATTGGTTTATTTATCATTACAGAATGTCTGTCTGGTGCTTCCCACTCCTTTCCCTTTCCCTTCCCTTTTGCCTCCCCTTTCCCTGCCCCCTTCCCACTCTCAGTCCGTAATGAAGACCCATACCAGAATCAGATTTATCATTACATAGAAACATAGAAAACCTACAGCACAATACAGGCCCTTCGGCCTACAAAGCTGCGCCGAACATGTCTCTACCTTAGAAATTACTAGGGTTACGCATAGCCCTCCATTTTTCCCCAAGTATCCATCCAGGAATCTCTTAAAATACCCTATCGTATCTGCCTCCTCCACCGTTGCCAGCAGCCCATTCCACGCACTCACCACTCACTGCGAAAAAACTTACCCCTGACATCTTCTCTGTACCTACTTCCAAAGCACCTTAAAACTATGCCCTTTGTGCTACCCATTTCAGCCATGGGAAAAAGCCTCTGACTATCCACACCATCAATGCCTCTCAGCATCTTGAACACCTCTGTCAGGTTACCTCTCATCCTCCGTCGCTCCAAGGAGAAAAGGCCGAATTCACTCAACCTATTCTCATAAGGCATGCTCTCCAATCCAGACAGCATGCCTCTAAATCTCCCCTGCATCCTTTCTATGGTTTCCACATCCTTCCTGCAGTGAGGCGACCAGAACTGAGCACAGTACTCCAAGTGGGGACTGACCAGGGTCCTATATAGCTGCAACATTACCTCTCAGCTCCTAAATTCAATTACACGATTGATGAAGGCCAATACACCGTATGCCATCTTAACCACACAGTCAACCTACGCAGCAGCTTTGAATGTCCTATTGACTCGGACCCCAAGATCCCTCAGATCCTCCACACTGCCAAGAGTCTTTTCATGTATGCTATATTCTGCAATGTATTTGACCTACCAAAACGAACCACTTCACACTAATCTGGCTTGAACTTCATCTGCCACTTCTCAACCATTTTGCATCCTATCAATGTCCCGCTGTAACCTCTGACAGCCCTCCACACTATCCACAACACCCCCAACCTTTGTGTCATCAGCAAATTTACTAACCCATCCCTCCACTTCCTCATCCAGGTCATATAAAAATCATAAAGAGTCGGGGTCCCAGAGCAGAACCCTAAGGCACACCACTGGTCACCGGCCTCCATGCAGAAAATGACCTGTCTACAACCACCCTTTGACTTCGGTGGGCATGCCAGTTCTGCATCCACAAAGCAATGTTCCCTTCAGATTAGAGCTGTGGGTGGCGACACAATTTATATCGGGAGTAAAGGAGGGGGCTTAGTACACACGCCTGAGGGGCTCCTGTGTTGAGAGTCAGAGGGATAGAGGTGAGGGAGCCCACTCTTACCACCCGCCTGCGATCTGACAGGAAGTCCAGGAATTCTAGGGGTCCAGTTTGGGTGGTAGCAAGCTGCAGATGTAATACTTGACCAGCCTCTCAAAGCATTAGTTTATTATTAAGGTGAGCGTGATAGGACGCCAGTCATTCAAGCATGTTACCCTGGACTTTATTGGTAGAGGGACAATGGTGGATAATTTGAAGCTGGAGGGCACTCTACACTGGGAGAGGGAGAGATTAAAAATGTCTGTAAACACACCTGCCAGTTGTGCTGCGCATATCCTGAGTACTCACCCTGGGAGGCTGTCTGGTCCCGCTGCCTTGTGACTGTCCACTCATTAGAAGCATCTGCATACCTCAGCCTCAGAGGTGACCAGGTTGTAGCGGTGGCTATCCTCGGGGGCTCAGAGTTAGCGACATCAAACCAAGTGTAAAAGTGATGGAGCTCATCTGAGAGAGAGGCCGTGATGTTGGTAGCACCGCTACGTTTGGCTTTGAAGTCTGCGATGGTATGCAACCCTCGCCAGAAGTCACATGTGCTATTCATTGTGAATCTTGTCCCTCATTCCGCCGAGATGTAACACTGAGTGTCACAGGAAGTCATTCCTACCTGTGGCCATCAAACTTTATAACTCCTCCCTAGGAATGTCAGACACCCTGAGCCAATAGGCTGGTCCTGGACTTATTTCCACTTGGCATGGTTAACTGATTATTTTTTAATTATTTATGGTTTTATATTGCTATATTTCTTCACAATTCTTGGTTGGTGTGGCTGTAACGAAACCCTATTTCGCTCGGGATCAAATAAAGTATGTCTGTCTGTCTGTCTGTCTGTATTGTCTTTTTAGAGCAACTTGTGGTTGAGCCCACGAGGCGAAAGGCAATTCTGGATTGGGTGCTGTATAATGAGCCAGAATTAATCAGTGTGCTAAAGGTAAAGAAAACCTTAGGAAACAGTGATCATAATATAATAGAATTCACCCTGTAGTTTGAGAAGGAGAAGATAAAGTCAAGTGTATCAGTATTACAGTGGAGTAAAGGGAATTACAGAAGCATGAGAGAGGAAATGGCCAAAGTTTATTGGAAGGGGATACTAGCAGGGATGATGGCAGAGGCAGAGGATAGATACATCTGATAGATGAATGTATTCTAAGGAGAGGATGAGGCAACTGTGGATGACAAATGAAGGTGAAGACAGCATGAAAGGAAAAGATATGACATATAATCGAGCAAACCCAGCCAGTGGACTCTGATTCTGTTACAGACACACAGACACTGTGCCTTTGACAACTGCAGAGATATACAGACACATGCCATTGATGAATTATTTCATTGTGACATTGAGTTTGGAGAAGCCCAAACATCATAAGCAAATTGATTGCAGAACACACCATTAACATCCAGTATTCTTGAACTTCTGGATGAAGTCCGGATACCGGAAATTCTCCAGAATACCTTCTTCCTCTACACCATCAGATTTACGAACGGACAATAAACCCAAGAACACTACCTCACTGTTTATTTTCTTTTTGCACTACTTAATTAATTTACTTACTGTATATGTTTTTATTGCAATTTCTAGGTTTTTAACTTATGCATTGCTTCTGCAAGACAACATATTTCAGGACATAAGCCAGTGATAATCACTCTGATTCTGATTCGGACCCAGTGTTTGACGGACTGTGGAATTGTGGGAACATTCGCAATGTTAACACCCTGGATCTGGGAGTGACAGCAACAGAAGAAATCACAAATTTGCAATGATAATTCAGCAAGAAACACGCATGGCAATAAAAACATGTCAGTGAGGTTTAGTTGGCCAATTATGAGGTTACGTCAGGTGTTCTTGGATAGCTGAGTGACAAATCTGTTCCCTGCCCTCTGGCAAGTTGGAAAACAGTGTCTTCCACCAATAGCAGCAAGACAGTTTCCTGTCATGTGACTACAAAATCTTTCTCCTGCAGGTACTATGTCATCAAGAGATAATTTGCCTTTTTATATTTTAATTCTTGCAGCATTTCCAGTAAACGGTCAGGGCCATTTCCCATTTCCTTGAGAATTTATCAATGACCCTTCCTACAGCACATTATAAACCTCATTTTTTCCTTCCTGTAAGAGGTGCTGTGGGCAGATGTGATTTCCATGACAATGTGCGACACTGCAAGCGATTTCCAAACGTCCTGTATTTCCGAAATGCCACTCAACACCCCAAGATACTCTGTAGATGGGATTGGGATTGTGATATGGAAAATACAGTAGCCGGTTTGTACACAGCTGAGTCCCTGCACAGCTCCTGAATGAAGGATACATGTTCCACCTGGATTGCTGCCCTGACTGGTCTTTGGATTAGTGCTGTGGGATTTTTTATATCCAGCTAGGAAAGCTGCTGTATCCTCTGCTTAAGTAATCTAAACTAATTTTTACACCCCCAGATGACAGATGCCTTCTCTGAATTGTTAACATTAAATTAGATTGGCTCTATTTGTCACTTGTGCATCGAAGCGTACAGTGAAATGCATGGTTGGTGTCAACGACCAACATGGTGGAGGATGTACTGAGGGCATAGTGTCACCATGTTTCCGGTGCCAGCATAGAATGCCCACGACTTAGCAACCCTTTGGAATGTGGGAGGAAACCGGGGCACCCGGAGGAAACTCACACGTCCATGGGGAGAACATAAAACTTCTAATAGACTGTGGTGAGAATTGAACCCCGATGAACGGTCACTGGTGGTGCAAAGCGTTACGTTAACGCTATGCTACCGTGCCATTCCAAGGCTTGGTACTGCACACAAGGTCACATTTTAAAGTTCTGAGGAGAATGCACCTGGCAGGTCCATCGTGGAGCGTTGACAGAATCATTTGCTTCAACAAATCACTTCTTCCACTGACTGTACAAAACAACAAAGGGGTGACTACAGATGCTAGAATCTGGAGCAACGACAACCATCACCCACACACACCTCTACTGTGCACTGTGAGGAGAGGTCGGATGAACTAGGGTTGTTTCGTCAGAAGCGTGGGCGGTTGAGGGGAGAACTGATAGAACTTGATAAGTTTATGGAAGTCACAGACAGAGTAAATAGCTGGCATCTATTTCCCAGGGTCGATATGCCTAATACTAGAGGGGATGTGTTTAAGGTGAGGGAGGGATATTTGGGCAAGTTTTTATTGCATGGGGAGTGGACGGTGCCTGGAACGTGCTGATGTGGTGGTGTGAGACAGATGAGATGGCGGTGTTTGAGAAACTCTTAGACACTGTAGGTGATCGATGTGCAGAGAGTAGAGTGTTAGGAGACTATTTGGAAGCAGAAGGAATTATATGCCATTAGCTAAATTAGTTGAGTACAGTATTGTGGGCTGAAGGGCCAGTTCTTGATCTTTCTGTTCTATGTTCTGAGTTCTACATTTACAGTTCCCCTCGTGCTACTTTTCCTATTTGCCCCCTTCACCTCCCTCATTTGGCTCCTCTGCTATCAGATCCCACCATCTGCAGCCCTTTGTCACTTCCACTCGTCACCTCCCAGTCTCTATTGCTATTTCCACTCTCCATTCTTTCATCTGCCTATCATTCCTCCTCAGCTGCTCTATCAACTCCCAGCCTCTGTTACTATTCTTCATTGCTGTTTCCATAACAATTTTTTTTGACCCTTCGGGGTTGTTAGCCCTGAGCTGAACTCCTGAACCAGGAGGACAGGTGGACCACTTATACCCTGATCTCTACCCCTTGACCTCTTTGGCCTGGGTGACCCTACTAAGCACCAAAGCATAAGGCCCTGACTCCAGCCAGCATAGTTCTCCTGTAGCGATGTACTACATACAGAGCTAGAAACAACGACACGCAGTCGGTAAGTCATTTTGAGACTAGTTTATTCAAACTTCGCGGTGCTGGCTTTTAATCCCTAGTTCCCACCCTCTCCGGGCGGAGATGGCATCAGAAGTGCATTACCAAAGTCTCTCCCCGCGCGCGGGCTATCTGTGAGGCGGTTCGACTGCGCGGAAAGTGGGTCACCACGCTTCGGGTCATTGAGGCACAGTTTGTAGTCCTTCTGGAGGTGTTCAGTTCTGGTTGTCTCATTATAGGAAGGATGTGGCAGCTTTAGAGAGGGTGAAGAGGAGTTTTACTGCACAGATTGGGTCCCGCTTGCTCCTGTGGTGCAATAATATCATTACCGGACTCCTGGAGTGAAGGTTCCCGAGTTCAAATCCAAGTCGTGCTGAGTGTCAAGCTATAGAGAAAGCTAGCAACTCGGCCGGGTAATAACAAGAATAGCTTGCTACGGAAACACCGTCATGACAGTGCCCCGATAACTCCACTGCCGAGTTGAGGGCTATTCCTCTTCTTCTTTTTCTGCATGGGTTGGAGAGAATGTCTTTTGTACGAGGGAAGTGTTGGATGGATTTTAGAGTGGGTTAAAAGGTTGACACAATATCATTGTCTGAAAGGCCTGTACTGTGCTGTAGTGTTCTGTGTATTATGTTCCATAACGTGGATCTTCTATTTATTTATTATTGAGCGGTAATGTAGTGTAGCAATTAGCGTGACACTATTCCATCACCAGTTACCCAGGTTCAATTCCTGCCCCTGTCTGTAGGGAGTTTTTACGATCCTCCCCACCCCACCCCCTGATCGCGTGGGTTTCCTCTGGGTGCTCTGGTTTCCTCCCACGGTCCAAGGAGGTAGAGTACTTGGCAGTAAGTAAGTTTGTCACTTGGGAGTAATTGGACCAGATGGTCTCTGGGGGTTTGCAATTGCTGGCGTAGTGGGCGGTGGGACCCGCTGCTTGTGCATGGGAGGGGGCTTCAAGTCTGAACATTTTCTGTCATTCGTTCTTTGGGCTTTTTTCTGTTTTGTGGATGTCTGCAAATACTAAGAATTTCAGGCTGTATACTGCATACGTTCTCTGATATTAAACTGAACCGTTTAACTGTTGAACATATGACGATATTAAACCAATGACTAAATGTAAAGTGTCTTGTTGAAAAATACTAACCAACACAGAGATTTGAAAAATGAACACCACTTTATTTCAATATGAACATCACAAACTGTAACGTGTTGAGGTCTGAAACAATATGTTTATGTTGACAGTTACTGACTGCAGCAACCTGACAGATAATAAGCAGTACAACATGTACTTACTGGGTGCTACTCACGTGAAGACATGAGATACAATATGTTAAACGTGTTCTTGCAAACTAAATATGGAGCGTTTGCAGAAATCAATATCCATTACAATCAGTATCAATACATGTGAGAAATGCAGAGTCAAAGGCCCTTCCCCAGTTCCATTAAATAATTAACTTAGATTCTTGTTCCGCAGATGCTGACTGACCTGCTGAGAGTTTTCTGCATTTTTTGCATTTTTACTTCAGATGTCTATTAAAAAAATTTTTTAAATATTAAAAAAAATTTTAAATTAAAAAAATATTTTTAAGAAAAATTCTATGTCACAAATTTGTTGCATTAAAAATTCAACATCTTACTGATCATTCAAAGAATGCTTGCTGTCCATTACACTGAACACATTACAATGTGCAGTCTGTAGGTAACGTAGCAAAACCGGACATAAAATAATTCAAATATAAAACATTTGAATCTACCCATAAGACTGGGGAGTGAAGAACTTACAAAAACTATTTCAAATTAATGATGACATAAGAGTTCCATGGGAGGATCTTGGCAATTTCTGGCCCAACTCTCAGCTTAATTGTGGTGGTGCTGTTGCATCCAGTTGATTAGAATGTCTATCTCACCAATCGCTTTAACAGCTGCAGCGTTTAATTCCATCTGCAAATGGACAGACCTGTTGGTTAGTACAGGAAACACACTCCAGACACCCCAGGCAAGGCAGCCTGCCTCCTTACTAGAGTGTCCTATTGCCTTGCTGATTGTCACAGCTTACTGGGTATGAACCTGTTGGTGAGTTTTTAAATTAGTAATATTGAATTATTTGTGAATTAGTGTGGGGCATTCCAAAAGAGGTGTAAAAGTTTCAAACTAGTGTCCTTTCTATTTTCATATATTTTTTCATCAGCACAGAAACAGGTCCTTCGGTCCATCTAGTCTATGCCAAACTGCTATTCTGCCTAGTCCCAACCATGGCCCATGGCCTATAGAGGACCATGGCCTTCTATACCCCTCCCATCTATGTACCCATTCAATCTTCTCTTAAATGTTGAAATCGGACCCACATCCACCATTTCTGCTGCCATCTCATTCCACACTCACACTATCCTCTGAGTGAAGAGGTTCCCCTCAAGTTCAGAATCAGACTCAGGTTTCTTATCACCGGCATGTGACGTGAAATTTATTAATATTCACCTTTCACCCTTAACCCATGACCTCTAGTTCTAGTCTCACATAACCTCAGTCTGCTTGTATTTACCCTATCTATACCCCTCATAATTGTCTATTATCACAGGGAGACATTATATCACAAAAACAGTTCAGTGTAAGACATAATAATTACTGAAAGTTACAAAACAAAATTGCCTTTGCTATGTTAATGAGAACAAGTGACAGCAACGAACCTTTTCAAAGGTGTTGTGTATCAGTTTTATCTTCTCTCGAGTTTCTTCTCCACAATGACATTTCATCTCTTCGTGCTGCCCAGTGAAGAAGGTGAGAGTGAGTGAAGGGTCTGCCCACCAGCAAGCACCCGGAAAATGACAATACTAATAATAGCAACATATAGCATAGAACGTAGAACAGTACAGGCCCTTCAGCCCACAATGTTGTGCCGACTTTTTAACCTACTCCAAGATCAATCTAACCATTCCCTGCCATATAGCCCTCCGATTTTCGATCACATGTGTGTCTAGCTAATTAAATTTTCCTAATGCATCTGCCTCGACCACATCTCTGGCAGTGTGTTCCACACACCCACCACTCTCAGTGTAAAAAACATACCTCTGATTTCCTCCTATACTTACCTTTAAAATTATCAGCCATCGTATTTGCCATTTCTGCCCTGGGGTAAAGTCTTGGGCTATCTACTTGATCAATGCCTCTGATCATCTGGTACATATCTATCAAGTCATGGTAAAGTCAGGGGTAAAGACCGCCTGACCATTGAGCACATCTACATGGAGGGCTGTCGCAGGAAAGCAGCATCCATCATCAGGGATGCCCACCACACAGACTATGCTCTCTTCTCGCTGCGGCCTCAAGGAGGAAGGTACAGGAGCCTTAGGAGTCACACCACCAGGTTCAGGAACATTTATCACCCCTCAGTTCTCAGGCTCTTGAATGAGTGGGAGTAACTTCATTCAAATTCACTTGCTCCCTCACTGAACTGTTCCCACAACCTATGGATTCACTTTCAAGGACCCATGTTCTCAATATTTATCACTTATTATTATTATTATTATTATTATTATTATTATTATTTTCTTTTTGTATTTGCACAATGGTTGTTTGTCGTCCCTGTTGGGTGCAGTCTTTTGTTGATTCTATTATGGTTCTTTGATTTACTGAGTATGCCCGTAAGAAAATGTATCTCAGGGTTGTATATGGTGAATTATATGTACTTGGATAATAAATTTACTTGGACGCTTGAAGTCACCTCTCATCCTCCTTCTCTTCAAAGAGAAAAGCCCTAGCTCACTCAAACTGTCCTCATTAGAAATGTTCTCTAATCCAGGCAGCATCCTGGTAAATCTCCTCTGCACCCTCTCGAAAGCTTCCACATCCTTTCTATACTGAGGCAACCAGAAATCAGCACAATATTCCAAATGCACTCTGACCCGAGTTTTATCACGGTGCAGCATTATAGAGTACCCAGCTCTCGAACTCAATCCCCTAAACTAACACACCAAACACCTTCTTAACAACTCTATCAGCTTGCATGGCAACCTTGAGAAATCTATGGACATGGGCTCCAAGATGTCTCTGTCCCTCCACACTGCTAAATCTCCTGCCACTCACCTTGCATTCTGCCTTAAGTTCAACCTTTCCAAAGAGCATCACTTCACACCTGAATGGGTTAAACTCCTTCTGTCACTTCTCAGCCCATCTGATCAATATTCCATTGCAATCTATGACAACCTTCTCCACCATCCACAACTCCAGTAACCCTCCTGAAATGGAACATGTGACCCTGCCCCCGACTATTAAAGAGCGAGGGGGTTGCTGTCAGTACTTACACACTGTCGCAGCAGGATCTTCATGCTGAGGAAGTAGTTGGCCAGGCTGCTGGTCCTCCTCTCGATGAGGGGGCTGGATGGGGTGTGGTGCTTGAACACTGTCTCCACGTAGAACCTCAGCATGTGGCGCAGGAAACAGCAGCTCTCCTGTGCCTGGGGTGGAGAAGACAAATGGGGTTAGGAAGCTGAAATCTCAGACATTGCAACATCTAATGATGTGCTGCAGGAGATGATAACCCAGTGCCAACATCGTGAAGCAGATAACGCATCGGTCACTGGGAGAAGGAATGGTGGGTGAACAGGTACTGAAGGTACAGCCAGACAATACATACCTGGATGCCGTGGAATATAGATCTGCTCAGAACCCTGATGTCGTCCGCTTCATCTTCAGCTTGCTGTCGAGGTAAAATTGGAGCTGGTGATTAGCTTTCCCGATGTACAACGGGTAACCGTCCACAGAACCCAGAACAGTACAGGCTGAGGCTGTTCGGCCCACAATGTCAGGATGACAAAGTAAACTAAATCCCATCTGACTGTACATGATCTTTATCCCTCCGTTCCTGTACATCCCCTCAGACCGTAAGATCTCTGAACTCTCGACCACCACCCAGGTCTCATCACGCTGTTGGTGTTATACTGATTACTTTAACTTATGCAGTGAATGAATCTATTATTTGATAAGTTATCTGTAGTAATATTACTTTATGTGTATGTCTGTGTACACCTTTGTTCGGAGAAACGTTGTTTCATTTGGTGGTATACATGAGTATAGGGTTGAATGAGAATAAACTGAACTTGGACTACATACAGTTTACACCAAATGAGACCGAACCAAAGTTTAATACAACTGAAACATGCCTTCCTGACTTTTATACTGGGCGCCCCGACCGATGAACACAAGCGTGTCTCGGCCTTCCTGCCCACGCCATCTACCCGAGTCGCCAGTTCAGTACAAGAGCAGGCGGTGGAGGACCGCTCCTACTTACTATTGCCTGCTTGATATCCAGGAAGGCTTGCTGGATCTCAGTCATGCTGGCCGTCAGCGTGCACTGGCCGAAGGTCAGGCTCCTTCCGTGGACGGTCACAGCCCAGAGCTGGCAACTGAGCAAGGCAGCCAGGGTGTAGGCAGCGCCGAGAGTCCGCATGGCGAAGCAGCGAGGAACCTGCAACAGAGACGGGACACGGTCCGGTCAGTGGGTGCACAGGAGCGACGGCAGGGAGCGGTGTCTGAGCGAGGCGTAGGACAGATAGCAGGAGCCCCTCGCACCGGCCACTGGCATCACAGAGACCTCAACTCCACCGGCTTCACCGCCGAGCCTGGAGCGGTCCGTGTGCGCTCTGAACGCCACGGTGAACCCGAGACTCTGCAGGTGCTGGAGATCCAGAGCCATACACACTGAGTGCTGGAGGATCTCAGCAGACGGGCAGCATCTATGGAGAGGAATAAACATGACACTGTCGCTGTTACCCTTCGTTCTGCATTCTGAAGGTGTTTCCCCTTGTTCTACCTCAATGCACCGTGTGAACAGCGAGCAAGACAAGTTTTTCACTGTATCTCAGTACCTGTGATCATAATAAACCAATCCCAGTTCCAGTCCAAACACAATCCCACCCCAGAAACAGCCAAATCACAGCTCAAATATCATCGGGTCACATCCCTCCGGACCCGACGTGCGCCGAAATCTCGGCTTCTATCCCGTTCCCCACCCCTCTGGCTCACATGTTAAAGATGAGGATGGGAGAACGAGGTTAGTTTGAAAAGCTGGAAAACAGGCGGCGCAGTGCACTGGAATATAAATAGAGAAACCGCTGGAAAGACTGAGCGAGTCGGGCAGAGTCTGCAGGGAGAGAAGCAGAGGACGATTCTAACGGTGCCCGAGAGGCGGGGAGCGGGACTCGAACTCGCGGCCAGGTGCACCCTACCTGAAGTCTCGGAAGCGACTGTAGTGCTCTGCTGAGCTGGTGTGCCGGGCTACTGAGGACGGGCTCCTTAAATACACGCGTGGAGGAGCGGGGATCTCTGCTGATGTCCCCAGAACTGCCTGCTCCCTCCGGACACACATTTCACTTCCTCACTCATTTGCATAATTCCATTCTGCTCACCTGGCCCGTTTACACAACTCCTCCCCAAACATTTCCCTTTCCTTCCTTTCCCACATTTGCCAGAGGCTGGGGGCAGGTTTGACACAATCTGTGTGGGTGGAGACCTCCAGCTGTGTCTTGCTGGTCAGTTATGGCTCTTCTCCCAGCTGTGCCCCTTTAGCCAGCTCTTTATCATTGGATATCTGTGCACTTTGACCAGTTTTCCCCCCATTTTCCAGCTGTGCACTTCTGCCCAACTTTGTCCAGATGTGTACCTTTGCCCAGATGTGTATCTGTCATCTGCCGTGTTTCTCTGGACAGTTGCAGATCTCTTCCTGTCTCTGTTTTTTATTTCTCCCTCTGTTTCCCTCTGTCGATCTGTTTACCTTCAACAATCAAGGGGTAACTTTATTCACCATATACATTGACATGTGTTAGGAATTTACTGAGGTGTGTAACATGCACCAAAAACAACAACACTCAAAAGTTATAAGGAGCGAAGAATTGTATAAAATAAAGTTAGGGGTTAAAATACAGATGTAGAATAAAATGTGCATTAATACATCAATGTTACCATATATCTAAGTATTTCATCTATCTGTTCCTTCAGCCAACTGTTTCCTTTGGCCAGCTGAGGTTTCCAGCTGTTTCCCTTTGTACAGCTGATTCCATTTGTCCAGCTGTTCCCCTTGTCCAGCTGTTCCATCTTGACACCCATTTCTTTTCCCCAGTTGTAACCCTTTATCCAGATATTCCCTTTGATCAGCTGTTTCCCCTTGTCCAGCTGTTTCTCTTTGACCCGCTGTCTACCCGCTCTTTCTCATTGGCCGGCTGACCTTTTCCCCAGCCACTTCCTGTCACAGTTTCTCAGGTAGGAGACTGTTTATTTGAATCCCTCTGCAGAGATTTCAGTGCTGATGGAATGTGGCACTATGATGGGATCTGGGCTGTGCCAGCTGTTCTCCAAGACATCAGCTGTTTGCAAGGACACCAAACTGTTCCCCAGGACACCAACGGTTATCCAGGACACCAATTGTTCCCCAGGATACCAGCTGTTCCCTGGGACACCAGCTGTTCTCCAAGACACCAGCTGTTTGCAAGATACCCACTATTCTCTAAGACCACAGCCATGGCTTCAAACATTTGTAAGTGCATATTCTCTTAAAGAAAAGAGGTTGATAGATGTCTACAAGAAGATAAAAAATATAGATAAAGTGGACAACTGGTGAGTTGTTCCCAGGATGAAAATGGCTAGTACAAGAGGGCATAATTTTAAGGCGATTGGAGGGAAGTATTGGGGGAAATGACTAAAGTAGGTTTTTTACAGGGAGAATGGTGAGTATGTGAGCACGCTGTCAGGGTGGTGATAGAGGCAAAAACATTGGGGACACAAAAAACTATTAGATAGGCTCATGGATGTTAGAAAATGGAGCGCTATGTGAGTAGTGGAGTAGGTTAAAGGGTCAGCACAACATTGTGGGCTGAAGGGCCTGTACTGTGCTGTACTGTTCTATGAAACCTTTTCCCTGAAATGAAGAATTATGCTTTGCAGAGCAAATACTGTTCTGCACTTTGAGAGCTGTATCGTTCAAGCTGATAACTTCAACTTTTTTTTGAGCTGTCAGTGGTTCCTGCTTATACGGCATCACAAGTCATCATGGTCGTGTGGCGGTTAGAGCAACGCTGTCGCACCTCGGAGAGCTGGAGTTCGGAGTTCAATTTCGCCTTTCTCCGTAAGGAGTTTATACGTTCTCCCCGTGATTGTGTGGCTTTCCTCTGGGTGGTCTGCTTTCTTCCCATTGTACAAAGACGTACAGGTTAATTGGTCATTGTAAATTATCCTGTGACAAGGCTAGGTTTAAATAGGAGTGTTGCTGGACAGTGAGGCTTATCAGGCTAGAAGGGCCTGTTTCATACTGTATCTCTAAATAAAAATGATTAAAATCACAATCTATTGTGATTATATTTTATTACAGAACCTCTGTCCTTTCCAAGTACCTGTCACGGTGTCATATATGAAGCACCAGTAACGTTATACTGTTTACTTTTCAACCTATGTCATAATTGCACCTTATTCAATTCAAGTTCAAGTTTAATTGTCATTCAGCCATACATGAATACCCATGAATAGAGACAAACGAGACGGTGTTACTCCGGGGCCAAGATGAAAAACACAGCAGCGACAGTCACACACAACCACAGGGTACATGTAGCACATATGAGATATCAATAAAGCACAGCCACACAAAAAAATATAGTCCAGTTCCCTGAGTCCGTGAATGCAATAGTCTGCAGTCAAACTCAATACTGCTTGCCTTCTGTCAAGTGAATACTGGGGGGCGGAGGGGATCTGCACCGACTCCACTTTGGATGCTGTGCTGTGTCACGTGGAGAGCCTCGACTCCGACACCTCTCTCTTAGGTGGTTGTAAGCAGGCAAAACAAGAGGCTTGAGGCCTCATCCCCGCTACGACAGCTCCCCCTGCTGTCTCCCCCCATTGTCCGCCAATAAATCAGAGAATCGGACTTGCAGCATTCCCCATCAACAATGTCCAACAGGGTCTTGCAATCACAAAGGAAGCCACTAAGGTGATCGCTCATTGTTTGACGGCGACACTCGCCTTTGACCTCTCTCTGATGCAGGCAGCAGAGCAAACTGCTCCAAATCCAGTTCCTTCAGTTCTCCACGAACGAGCAACTCGCTAAAGGGGTGGACCGCCCCAGAGGAACACTACCTGGGTGTAAAAATCACTCCTCACGTTTCTCTTAAATCTCTCCCCTCTCATCTTAAACCTATGCCCTCTAGTTCTTGATCCCCAACCTGGGTAAAAGGCGATGCACATTCACCCTTTCTATGCCCCTCCATAATATCACCCTTCATTCAGAATCTGATCAGGTTTATTATCGCTGACGTACTGCACGTGATGAAACTTGGTCTAATCAGCATTATCAAGGACCTCACCCACCCCAGACATTCTCAGTTCTCCCCGCTCCAATTGGGTATAAGATCCAAAAGCCTGAAAGTACACATCACCAAGCTCAAGGACGTCTTCTACCCTGCTGTTATAAGACTATTGAACAGCTCCTTAGTACGATAAGATGTAAGCTTGACCTCTCAGTCTACCTCATTATGATGTTGCACCTTATTGTCTACCTGCACTGTACTTTCCCTGTAGCTGTAACACTTTATTCTGCATTGTTTACCATAATTTACCAATGTGCAACAATATTGTATGAAATAATACAACAGAGACTATTGTACTGTGATGTATGATTTCCTGTTGCACTGTGTGCGCTTTGCTGTTGGAGTCCTGCTGTGTACAATTGAACTGTGGGATTTCCTACAGAACAAAACAAGGATATTTCACAAGCGTTTCTTTGCCTGGTGAAACAGTTTGAAGTGCCCCGGTTTTGGAAAAAGACAAATTGTACCATTGTATCAGAAAAAGCTGCCAAAAGCTGCAAACTCGGCCAGTTCCATCATGGGCACGAGCCTGCTCACCATCGAGGACATCTTCAAAAGTTGATGCCTCAAGAAGGCAGCATCCATCGTTAGGGACCCCCATCACCCAGGACATGCCCTCTTCTCATTGTTACTATCAGGGAGGAGGTAGAGTAGCCTGAAAACACGTACTCAATGATTTAGGAAGAGCTTTTCTCCCTCTGCCATCAGATTTCAGAATGATCCATGAAGTCATGAACACTACCTCACTATTTTCTCTTTTGCACTACTTATTTAATTTATAGAAACATAGAAAACCTACAGCACAATACAGGCCCTTCGGCCCACAAAGTTGTGCTGAACATGTCTCTACCTCAGAAATTACTAGGCTTACCTGTAGCCCTCTATTTTTCTAAGCTCCATGTACCTAACTAAAAGTCTCTTGAAAGACCCTATCGTATCCGCCTCCACCACCGTTGCTGGCAGCCCATTCCACGCACTCACCACTCTCTGTATAAAAAAACTTACCCCTGACATCACCTCTGTACCTACTCCCCAGCACCTTAAACCTGCATCCTCTTGTGGCAACCATTTTAGCCCTGGGAAAAAGCTTCTGACTATCCACACGATCAATGCCTCTCATCATCTTATACAGCTCTACCAGATCACCTCTCATCCTCCGTCGCTCCAGGAGGAAAGGCCAAGTTCACTCATCTTATTCTCATAAGGCATGCTCCCCAATTCAGGCAACATCCTTGTAAATCTCCTCTGCACATTTCTATGGCTTCCACATCCTTCCTGTAGTGAGGCGACCTGAACAGAGCACAGTACTCAAAGTGGGGTCTGACCAGGGTCCTATATAGCTGCAACATTACCTCTCGGCTCCTAAATTCAATCCCATGATTGATGAAGGCCAATACACTGTACGCCTTCTTAAACACAGAGTCAACCTGCACAGCTGCTTTGAGCGTCCTATGGACTCGGACCCCAAGATCCCTCTGATCCTCCACTCTGCCAAGAGTCTTACCATTAATACTATATTCTGCCATAATTTTTGACCTACCAAAATGAACCACCTCACACTTATCTGTATATATATATTTTTTTCTTCGTTAATTATAGATTTATTATGTATTGCAATACACTGCTGTTGCAAAGTATCTTATTTCATGACATATGTCAGTGATATTAAACCTGATTCCTATTTTGATTTTGAATCTGGTTCTGAGTCTTTACCTTTGGCTAAGTGTAAGAACTTCACTTCGTTCACTAACACCTCTTCCTGCTGAGCACTGAGAAAAGGTTTGACATTCCTGCTCCAAGGTGTCACATTTTAATTCTGATTCCAATATCTGTTCCAGCATGTTGGTCCATGGCGCCCTCTTGTGCCAAGATGAGGCCACGCTCAGGGTGGAGCAGCAAAGCTTAATATACCTCAAACCTGGTGGCATGAACATTGATTTTTCCCTTCAGTAAACAAATCCCCCACCTTCCCCCTTCCTCTATTCCCCGCTCTGACCTTTCACTTCACACTGACCTATCACTTCCCCTGGGTCCCTTCCTCCTTCCCTTTCTCTCATGGTCCACTCTCCTCTCCTATCAGGTTCCTTCTTCTCCAGCCCTTGACCTTTCCCACCCACCTGACTTCTCCTATCAGCTTCCAGCTATCCACCTTCCCCTCCTCCCCTACCTTTTTATTCTGGCATCTTCCCCCTTCCTTTCCAGTCCCGAAGAAGGGTCTCGGCCTGAAACGCTGACTGTGCATTCGTTTCCATAGATGCTGAGATCCTCCGGCATTTTCTGTGCATTAGTCTGACAGCATCATCACTTTTGCTTTCATGAATCAGTTGAATTTCGTGAATGTTCACAGTTTTTTCCCCCAAGTGTAGGGGAGTCCACAACTAGAGGGCACAGGGTCAAGGGGAATGTGGCAAAATTGAAAGGGTACCTGAGAGGCAGCACCTTCATGCAGAGGGTGGTGGTACGTGGAACAAGGTGCTGAGACTGTGGTTCAGGCTGGTACAATTACAACAATTAAATCACATTTGGACAAGTTATGGAGTCAGACAGCACTCAAACAGGCCCTTCAGCCCATCTAGTCCATGCTGACTGAGTTGCCTCATACTAGCTAGTCCCGTTGGCCAATACTATCCTTCTAAAGGGAGGTGGAAGGTGCTCCTGGCCTCCGCTAGCCTGTTGTTCACCTTGGGGCAAGGTGTAGCACCTGTTTAGCCCCCTGATCAGGGTCACGGGAAGCCATGGGAGCAGGTGGTGGATGGTCATACGAGCAGCTGGTGCAGATCACAAGTCCTGGTTATGTGACCACTGACACCAGGCAGACAGTCTCTGAAGAGTATTGATAATAGCTGGGGTCACCCGTCTTGTAAAGACACTGTCCAGAAGAAGACAATGGCAAACCGCTTCTGTAGAAAAAATTGACAAGAATAATCACGGCCTAAGACACGGCATATAAGGAACAAATGAGTGCTCCTATATGGAAGGAGCTGCCAGAGAAAATGGCTGTGGGAGGTACATTAACAATATTCATAAGGCACTTGGACAGGTGTACAGATGGGAAGGGTTAAGAAGGCTATGGGCCACACACAGGCAAGTGGGGCTGGGTTAGAAGTGAAATTTTGATAGGCATGGACCAACTGGGTTGAAGGGAATGTTGCCATGCTTTAGGACTCTAAGACTCAGACTAGAATCAGAATCCAAGTACGCCTGATGTGGTGAAATTAGTTGTTTTGTAGGAGCACTACAGTGCAAATGGGGGACATTGTGGTAGCGTTCACAGGTTCATGGACCTAGAGTCGTAGAGTCATAGGGAAGTACAGCACAGAAACAGGCCAATTGGCCCATCTAATCCATGCCAAACCATTTAAACTGACAACTCCCATTGACCTGTACACAAACCATAGCCCTCCATCCCCTACTATCCATGCACCTATCCAAAATCCTCTTAAACATTGAAATTGAGCTCGTATGCACCACTTGAGCTGGTAGCTTGTTCCACACTCTCACGACCCTCTGAGTGAAGAAGTTTCCCCTCATGCTTCTCTTAAAGTTTTCACTTTTCACCTTTAACCCTTAGTTGACCTCTAGTTGTAGTCCAACACAACCTCAGTGAAAAAAGCCTGCTTGCTTTCAGCCTATCTATACACCTCATAATTTTGTATACCTCTATCAAATCTCCCCTCAATCTTCTACGTTCCAAGGAATAAAGTCCTAACCTGTTCAATCTTTCCTTATAACTCAGGTCCTCCAGACCTGGCAACATCCTTGTAAATTTTCTCCGTACTCTTTCAACCTTATTGACATCTTTCCTGCGTCAGTGACCAAAACTGCACACAATATCTCAAAATTAGACCTCACTAGCGTCTTGTAAAACTTCAATTTGACCTTTCAGAAATCAGATGGCAGAGGGGAAGAAATTATTCCTAAAGCATTGAGAGTGTGTCTTCAGTTTCCTGTACCTTCTTCCTGATGATAGTAATGAGAACAGGATGTAGAGTTGCACATTTGCCTGAACTGGTCAGCTTGGTTTCCCGACACTAACTTCTGATTTCAATTTATGGCCGACTCCCACTCCTTGGGCATAATTCTGAGTCCATGCAGATAATGGGTGGGAGATATACCATCAGCAGGATAAAGGATCAAATAGAAATCTGTTCAAAATTACCAGAACAACTGCATTGCAAAGATGCAGGTGTGTTAATGATGTCAGATGTGACAGAAATGAACACACTTTTTTGGAAAACATGAACGTCAATGTTTCAGCCGAGCTATGTAAATGTGGGTGGAGCCTCCTTTACCGAAAATAATCTTCCCACCCTGCTGGGCACGTTGGATTTCACAACCTTGATCTGGTCCCTCCTACCTCTCCTGCTATCATCCATTCCTGAACCAGCGTGAATAACTTCACTCACCACATCTCTAGACTAATTCTATGACTTACAGACTCATTTTCCAAGACACTTTACAATTCATCTTCCAAGAGGACCACAACCTTGTCGTTGGGTTTGGAGGCTTGCACACCTCGATGACCCAGAGAGTTGTGCAGGCTGGAGTCAGGCCTTTATACTTTGGCTTTTGGTAGAGTCACCCATGCCAAACAGGTCAAAGGGTAGAGCCCAGACTGAGAGTAGTTCACCGGTCCTCCAGGTTCAGGGGCTCAGCTCAGGGCTAACAACCCTGACTGGTCAAACTACACTTACAAAGAGTCAGAGACACAGCAATGGAGACTCCCTCTACATTGTGTGTGAGGTATTCCCGAATCTCCACCTGAGACTTGCATGATTGACAGTGGTGAAAGCCGAGAGGAAGCCCTGAACACCACCAAGACCAAAATTGGCCAAGAACAGACAGAGATAGAGGATCTTCATTACTACCCTAAATGCAGTGACATAACGGGCAGTCAGTGAGTAAGTTGCAACTCGGTGTTTTCAGTATTAGTTTTGTTTCCAGTTTGTCTTGTCTGCACGTTGTTTTCTTTCCAGTCCTGATGATGGGTCTCAGACCAAAACGTCGACTGTTCACTCTTTTCCATCAATGCTCCTGACCTGCTGAGTTCCTCCAGCATTTTGTATGCGTTGGCTTGGATTTACAGCATCTGCAGGTTTTCTCGTGTTTTTGTTTTTTTTCAGTTTGTGTATACTTTATAACAAACATCTATTGTCTCGGCCCGAAAGATTGGCTTTTTATTCTTCTCCATAGATGCTGCCTGGCCTGTTGAGTTCCTCCAGCGTTTTGTGTGTGTTACTCTGGATTTCCAGTATCTGCAGAATCTTGTGCATTTATGATTGTATCTCTATTTTTCCCATGTAAATGACTGAAAGAAAATGAATCTGAAGGTAAGTTTACAAGGGCTTTGATAATAAATTTACTTTGAACTTTGAGCAGCACAATGTGCAGGACACGAAAAAGGCCTATAATTTCCTTTCTTCTGCCTCTTCCTTCTTGACAAGTGGAATGACATTTGCAATTTTGCAGTCTTTGAACTTGCATAGACATATGACAACTAGGAAGCTTGCATAGACATCTGACACATGCATACAAGAACTACTTCAAAGTTCAAAACAATTTTTATTATGGAAGTACATACTGTATATGTCATCAAATTCATTGTCTGAGATTCATTGTCTTGTGGGCATACTCAATAAATCCATAGAATAATAACCAATACAGAATCAATGAAATACTGCACCAACTGGGGCATTCAAGCAGAGTGCAGAAGACAACAAACTGTTGAAATACAAAAAGAAATACATTTTAATAATAAATAAATAAGCAATAAATATCAAGAACATGAGATGAAGAGTCCTTGCAAGTGAGTCTGTCGGTTGTATTGGTTGTATGTATGTTTTTTCCAAGCAGATTAATTATCTGCTTGATAATTAATTGTTAAATTCAAAGGAAGTAACAATTAAGCAGTCTCATCTAAGAATTAAATGGTTGGATCCGACACTAACTAATGATTTAGATTAGTTAATTGTCATACAAACTCAGCAGGTCAGACAGCATCTGTGGAAGTGAATAAACAGCCAAAGACGTTTCAGGCCGAGACCTTTCATCAGGACTGATCCAGCATTTTGTATGTGTTACTCTAGATTTCCAGCATCTTGTGTTACTAAGATTCAAAGTGCACTTATTATCAAAGTATGTATGCAGCATGCAACCCTGAGATTGTCTTCCCCACAGGCAGCCACAAAACAAAGAAGCACCATGGAAACCGTTCAAAGAAAACATCAAACACCCAAAGCAGGAAAGGAAACACAAATTGCACAAGTGGCAAAAAACCAGTGAAAAACGCAGAATATAAAACATCAAACCACGGAGACACAGTGTCCAGGAATGGTCAGTTTAGTTCAGTTCAGTTCAATTTAGCACTGTGTTGTTCATAAAATGTGGCAGTAGGATTAGGTCATTTGGCTCCACCGTTCCATCATCACTCTCAATTCCATTCTCCTGCCTTCTTCTCGTAAGACTGGTCAAGAATCTATCAACCTCTTCTTTAAATATACATAATGACTTGCCATCCGAGGCAATGAACTCTACAGATTAACGAGTCCCTGGCTAAAGAAATTCCTCCTCATCTCTGTTCCAAATGGACATCTCTCTATTCTGAAGCTGAGTCCTCTGGTTCTAAACTCATCCACTACAGGAAACATCCTCCAACCATCCTCTAATCTTGGTGTCATCTGCAAATTTGCTGATGTAGTTTAGCACATTATCATTCTATGAGATAACTATCATTCTATAGTCCTATGAGACTACTAGACAAGTATATGGAGGAATTTAAGGTGGGGGGTTATATGTGAGGCAGGGTTTGAGGGTCAGCACAACATTGTGGGCCAAAGGGCCTCTAATGTGCTGTACTATTCTATGTTCTATCACCTAAATCAATGTACCTGAGGCAACACATGGTGAAGATGGTCTGGATGGATGGAAGCGGACTGGGTAGTGTTTACCACTCCCTGTCAGCCCAGAGTAGGGCAGTTGCTGTACCAGGCTGAGATACAGCCCAGCAAGATGCTTTCTACATTGGCATGTTAATGCAGTGGCTAGTATAATGCTTAACAGCATCAGCGATTCAATTCCACTGCTGTACGTAAGGAGTTTGTACATTATTCTTGTGACCGTGTGGGTTTCCACCGGGTGCTCTGGTTTCCTCCCACAGTCCAAATGTACGGTTTAGGATTAGTAAATTGATGACATGCTATGTCAGCACCGGAAGCATGATGACATTTGTGAGCTGCCCCAGCACATCCTCAACACAAACGCAGCTTTTACATTACATAAGTTCAGCAATGTCCTCAGAACAGGTTACCCAGGCTGGATCTGGAAATAAGCCTCCAGCAACACTCCTGTAACTTTTGCACCGATGATGTAATACAAGATCATCCTTCAAAATAAAAAAAACACTGATATTGTAAATAGAACACACACACACAAGCACACAAACACACAAACACACACACACACACACGCACACACACACACACACACACACAGAGGCACACAAACACACAGACACACACACACACACACACACACAGAGGCACACACACACACACGCACACACACACACACACAGAGGCACACAAACACACAGACACACACACATACACACACACACATACACATACACATACACATACACACAGACACACACACACACACACACACATACACACAGACACACACACAGGCACACACACAGACACACACACACATGCAGACACACACACACACACCCACACACACACGCAGACACACACACACACACACACGCAGGCACAAACACACACACACAGACGAGCACGTAGGCACACACAGACACAGACAGACAGATAGACACACACAGACAGACAGACAGGCACACACACACACACACAAACGTGCAGACATACACAGACACAGACACAAACGTACACACAGTCACAAACACACACACACACACACACACACACACACACACACACACACACACACACACACACACACACACACACACACACACACACTTGCATCACACAAGAATACAACCAATACAACCTATGGACTCACTTTCAAGGGCTCTTCAGCTCATGTTCTTGATATTGGTTGATCTGGAGGCTTCTCCTCGTACTGCAGTACTTGAATAAGTGCTATCTCATTGGTTAACTCTTATCTATAAATTTGAATGGAATTCTCCTTATCTATGGGTATAGAAGGGCTGCACTCCGAGATCAGCACCATCTTTATCTTAGTTTCTGCGCCTATCACTGTCCCATCCAATTTCCTTTATCAACACTTAATAAAATGATCGTGAAGCGATAAGTTTTGTATCTCTTTCCTAACTTCTGAAAGAACTTTGAATCCAAAGTTCTTTCATATTGGAGAAACACTAAACAAAGATCTTCACTCTGCAAATAACACAGAGGTAGCTACCCTGTGGGGTGTTTGGGGTGTCCAGGGGGTTAGCACCTCTGGTAAAGGGGATTGTCGTGTCCATTCTGGGGCAGCTCACTCACCTTTGGACCCACTGGGCACTCAGCTCTCACCTGTGGCTCCAGGTAGCTGAAGTGCGGCCACAGCCCCATTCCACCCCAGACAGGAGGGCTCCACCAGGCAAGGGAAGCCAGCAGCCTCATACCCCTGTGAGATAGGGACATGCCAGTCCTAGCATGTGATGTCATCTCCAGCAGATGAGACCTACAATGAGATTCGATGGCCAGGGAGGTGGTTCTGCAACGCTCCGTGGAGAGCAAAGGGCATGAAGAGCATAGAAGACGTCATGGTCATTCACTGCAACGGATGCTGGCCACACTGGACCTATACTGAGGCCGAGAGAGTGGAACTGCCCCATTGCAACAGCTTTTCCACTTTGAAAACTCACCTGCACGTTTCCTGTCATCGTCAGACATGAAGGAAACCACCACAGTTCTGTGGTCTCAGTCAGATTAACTGAGGGATATGAGAACAATGGAAGGTCCACTCACATTGAACGGCATAAGGTACAGATTTAGGCCATTCGGCCCATCATTTCTGCTTCACCATTTAGTACAATCCCAGCTCATCATTTACCTCAGAGCCTTTTTCCTGAACTTCAGGACATTTTAGAGACTCTTAGAGAGGATGAAAGAAAATTAGAGGGCAGTGTGTGAGGGAAGGGTTCGATTGATGTTAGAATATGTTAAAGGATTGACAAAACATCTTGAGCTGAAGGGTCAGTACTATGCTCTGCTGTTCCGGTCACCCAACCAGGACTAACTTCACCCTGCCTCCACCCTGCTATGGTCATATAACACCGGAAGGCTTCAATGGAGACCCCATCAGAATATAGAGTGTTTGAAGCATACAGCATGGAAACAGGCCATTCAGCCCACCTCATTCATGCTATCCATGATCAGTCCAGATCTCCAGACCAGAACCTAACTGAATGGTGGGGAAAGGGTCAGAAACTGAGTCGACCTTCTTCTGTCCCTGTGTCCCATGGAAAGGAGGAGGTGGCTTTATCTGTGGGATGAACACAAAGCATCAAACAGTACAGGCACTTTAGCCCACAATGTTGTGCTGAACATTTAACCCAATCCATCCTTCCCACATAGCTCTCCATTTTTCTATCATCGATCTGCATATCTAAGAGTCTCTTAAACACTCCTAACGTATCTGCCTCTACCATCACTGCGGAGAATATGTTCCATGTACCCACCACAATCTTTTATCACCTTATATGGGTGTCTTGGTCTCTACCAAAGGATGTGTGAGACACTCCTTCCCTCCGCTAGCCTGCAGGTCACCCTTGGGCAAGGTGTAGAACCTGCTTAGGTCCCCCGATCAGGGTCACGTGAAGTCATGGGAGCAGGTGGTGCAGATCACAAAAACCACTGACCACTGACGCCAGGCAGGCAGTCTCTGAAGAGTATTGATAATGGCTGGGGTGAAGACACTGCCCAGAAGAAGGCAGTGGCAAACCACTTTGGTAGAAAAATTTGCCAAGAGCAATCATGATCAAGACCATGATCATGAGACCACATATAATATGGCACACAATGAACAAATGAACATCCCTCCTATGCTTTCCTCCAATCACCTTCAAAGGATGACCTCTCATATTATCCATTTTTATCTTGAGTAAAAGGCTCTGGCTCTTCACTTTATCTATGCCTCTTACCCTCTTGTACACCTCTATCTCATCCTCCTTCATCTCCAAAGAGAAAAGCCCTAGATCGCCAAACCTTTCCTCATAAGCCATGCTCTCTAATCCAGGCAGCATCCCGGTAAATCTCCTCTGCACCCTCTCTAAAGCTTCCACGTCCTTCCCATAATGAGGCGACCAGAATGGAACACGAGAATCAAGGGGAGTTCTACTGACATCTCAGAAGGTAAGTGATGGAAGGAGATGACCCACCATCCAACCTCACAATTTATCCACCCAGCCGACCCACCAGCCACCTCTGTGGACGAGTCCGTGGCTCCTGCACTGGTCTCATCTACCACCTCAGAGCCTCAACAGTTAACCTGGTCTGGAAATGCTAATGGATACGGCCTAGTCCATTGCGGGTAGACCCCTCCACCACCACTGAGCGCGTCTACATGGAGTGCTGTTGCAGGATACATCATCAAGGACTCCCACCACTCAGGTCATGCTCTACTCTCACTGAAGGTACAGGAGCCTGAGGACTCACATCACCTGGTTCAGAAACATTTATTCCCACTCAGCCACTAGGATCGTGAACCAAAGGTGATAGCTTCACTCAACTTCACCTTCCCTATCAATGAAGCATTCCCACAACCTCTGGACACACTTTCAATAACACTTCACCTCATGTTTTCAATAGTTATTAACTATATAACCATATAACAATCACAGCACGGAAACAGGCCATTCCGGCCCTCCTAGTCCGTGCCGAACTCTTAATCTCACCTAGTCCCACCTACCCGCACTCAGCCCATAACCCTCCACTCCTTTCCTGTCCATATACCTATCCAATTTTACCTTAAATGACACAACTGAACTGGCCTCTACTACTTCTACAGGAAGCTCATTCCACACAGCTATCATTCTCTGAGTAAAGAAATACCCCCTCGTGTTTCCCTTAAACTTTTGCCCCCTAATTCTCAAATCATGTCCTCTCATTTGAATCTTCCTTACTCTCAATGGAAACAGCCTATTCATGTCAACTCTATCTATCCCTCTCAAAATTTTAAATACCTCGAGTTATTGATAATTTATTGTATTATTATCTTTTTTTCTTTCACATTTGCACTTTATTGCCTTTTGCACATTGGTTGTTTCTCTGCCCTGCTGGGTGTGGTCTTTCTTTGATTCTACTGTGGTTTTTGGACTTACTGAGAATACCCACAAGAAAATAAATCTCTGGGTTGTATATGGTGATGTATGCTGTATGTACTTTGGTAATAAATTTACTTAGAACTTTGAATCCCGAGGTGAATCCTGAGACAGCCTCAATGGAAGTCCTTTCTATCAGTACTAATTATATTTCAGATCCCCCGATGTGAATGATAAAAATGCAATTCCCAGAAGACACAACAGAAGTGAAACAGTGACATTGTGACATAGTGTTTCCACAAATGAAGACTGATCAGATATCAATCGGCATGCATAGTATTTCGGTGGGTGTGAATCGAAGTAGCTCGTGAGAAACTCATCTCAGGGAAATGTTGTCTCCATTTTACTCAGGAATGAAACTCTCACAGCTGAAATAATCAGACAGCATTTGATCATCGACTTGATATTGCTGGATTGGTTGAGTGATTTAATTTTTCTCTTCAGAACTCTCTCAAATGCCAGACGATTAACAAGAATTGTCCGTCATTTTCAATGGCATATCGAACAGGGGCTCTCCCCGTTACTAACTATTTTAGTGCACAGCGGAATGAAAATGCACAGTTCTATTTAATTATTTGTCATTTTACCAGCCTCTGTCTGTGGTAGTAGGTGGCAGAGGAGCACTGAGGTCTCTGGTTGAAATGAGAGCTTTCTTGAATTGTAATTAGTGATGAGGATAACTTTGCAGTTAAATGCATGTTACACATGCCAGGGGTTCTGGACTGATAATGACAAAGGCGTTGGTCAGACTACATTAGCAATATTGCCAGCTATCTTGGGACCCATATCTAAGGAGGGATGTGCTGGCGATGGAGAGGGTCCCGACAAGGTTTACAAGAATGATCCCAGGTCTAATGAAGGGTCTCAGCCCGAAACACTGACTGTTTATTCCCCTCCATAGATGCTGCCTGAATTGTTGAGCTCCTCCAGCATTTTGTGATTCCAATATCTGCATAATCTCTTGTGTTAACGTATGATGAGCACTTGATGGCTTTTGGCCTGTACTCGTTGGGGACTAGAAGAATGAAGGGGAGCCTCATTGAATCCTATTGAATATTGAAGGGCTTAGATAGAGTGGATGTGGAGGGGATGTTTCCCATAGTGGGAGAGTCCAGGACCAGAGGGCGTAGCCTCAGTTTGCAAGGGCAACCCTTTAGAACAGAGATGAGGAGGAATTTCTAATTTCTTTAGCCAGAGGGTATTGACTCTGTTGAATTGATTGCCACAGTCAGCTGTAGCGTCACTGGATATATTTAAACCAGGGGCTGATAGGCTCAAATTAATAAGGTGTCGAAGTTTCCAGAAAGGAGGCAGGAGAATGGGGTTGAGAGGGATAATAAATCAGCCATGATGAAATGGCAGTGCAGACTCGGTGGGCTGAATGGCCAATTTCTGCTCCTATATCTTATGGTCTTATCTTCAAAAAGGCAAATTTGAAAGGTTTTTTAGACTAATTCCACAGCTTAGAGCTCAGGGACTTGCAGACCGGACATGGTAGGTTAAGGGTGAAAAATGAAGGGGAACCCTTCACTCAGAAGATGTGGAGAGATTGGAACAAGCTGCTCGTGGAAGTGGTGGTTGCAGGTTTGATTGTAAAATTTAAGAGAAGTTTTTGTTAGGTACATGGATGGGAGGGGTATGGAGGGTGACAGTCCAGGTGTAAATCGATGGGACTAAACAGATTAACAATTTGGCATGGACTAGATGGGTCAAAGGGCCTGTTTCTGTGTTGTAGCACTCTATGGCTCCATGACTCTAACTCTACATCATAGTTAGAACAGGGAAGGGTATAGCAATATTTTAGGGCATGTTGATATCAGGAAAGAGCAGACCCATTTTCAAGTCCCCGGGGCCTGATGGGATCCTTCCCTGCTAATTGAGAGTGGCAAGAGAGGAGATTCCTGAGGCCATGATGGAGATCATTATTTCTCCTTTAGCGACAGGTGATTTGAGAATAGACAATGTTGTTCCTCCGTTTAAGAAGGGAAATAGAGATATCAAGAAAATTGTAGGCTAGTGAGCCTTTCACCAGGGTAAGGCAGCACATTAGTGTAGCAGTTAGTGCAACGTGTTACCGCACCAAATTGGGGCTCAGTGCCTGCTGCTGCCTGTGAGGAGTTTGTACGTTCTCCTTGTGACCATCTGGGTTTCGTCTGGGTGTTCCGGTTTCCTCTCACATTTAGAAGGTGTATGGTCAGGGTTTGTGCTTGTGTTGGGGCTGGAGGCGTAGCGACACCTGCACAATCCTCACTGATTTGCCTTGACACAAAACGGCGCATTTGAGTCCACATTTCAATGAAGTTGTAACAAATCAGAATCAGGATCAGACCCCGGTTTAATATCACCGGTATATGTCGTGAAATTTGTTGGTGTGCAACAGCAAAAACTGTTCAGTAAATTACTCAGGGGGACTCTCAGGGTCTAGCATGTGGCCATGTTTGGAAGATCACTGATTTATCAGAGATAGCCTGCACAGTTTTCTGTGGGAGGTCATGTCTTACAAACTTGGTTGAGTTTTTTAAGGAAATGATGACATTGGTCAGGCTGGGGCAGTGGATCTCGTCTACAGGGATTTTAGTAAAGCATTTGTCAAGGTCCTTACTGGTAGGCTGATCCAGAAGGTTAAATCACATGGCATCCACAGTGACTTCATGGGGTGATATGGTGGTGTAGTGGTTCAATTCCCATCGCTGTCTATTAAGAATTTGTACATTTTCCCCTTGACTGCATGGGCTTCCTCCCACAGTCCAAGGACGTACCAGTTGGTAGGTTAATTGATTATTGAAAATTGTCCTGTGATTAGGCTTTGGGTTAATCAGGGGATTGCTGGGCTGAACAGCTTGAAGGGCCAGGAGGGCCTATTTTGTGCTGTACAAACATATAAATAATCTTGGTCGTAGACAGCAGAAGGTTGTGGTGGAGACATTAAGAGATCAGCTCAGTTTGTCACTTTTACATTGAAACATCAAATCATACGGTGGAATTCATCATTTGTGTCAAGTTAAACCAGTGAGGGTGTGGGACGGTGCTGGGCAGGCCGCTATGGTAGTGTAACACTCTGCAGTGCCAGCAATCTATAATCAGGGTTCATTTTATGCCAGTCTCGTACGTTCTCCCCCTGACCGCGTGGGTTTCCTCCCACAGTTCAAAGCTGCACCGGTTAGGGTTAGTGAGTTGTGGGCATCAGGAACAAGTCCACGTAGTGACACTTGAGGGCCGACTCCAGCACATCCTCGGACCGCGTTGGTTGTTGACTCAAATAATACTTTCACTGCATGTTTCAGTTTTCAATATACAAGTGACAAAGCTAATCTATATTGTTTTATCTTTATCAACTTTTCCTGCCCTGAGATTTCTGAACTCATGCACTTCTACCCTCTTAATTACCCCAACGTAATTCATCATGATACGAGGGGTATAATTTTAAGGTGATTGGAGGAACATGTTGGGGGGAATGTCAGAGGTAAGGTTTTGACACAGAGATTGGTGGGAGCCCAGCGGGGGGCGGTGGCAGATAAATTCGGGACATTTAAGACACTATTAGGTAGGCACATGGAAGCTAGAAAAGTGAAGGGATCTTTAGGAGGGAAGTGTTAGATTGATCTTTGTAGGGAAGGAGAAAATTATATGATTTGCAGAAGTGGAGAGGACACTCAGCCCATCAAGTCTGTGATAGCTCCTTAGACCATAAGATTATAAGACTGTACTCACATCAGCACTGGCCAACAATACACATCAACGCTGGCCGACTGTACACATCAACACTGTCCGACTATACACATCAACGCTGGCTGACTGTACCCTCATCAACAGAGCCAGGCAGATGAACAGGTGATAACTGGCCACACAAAAACCCAACAAATGAACAGAAGTTTAGGATACTAGCAGACCCCACGAAGAGCAAGGCTCTGTGTGAGCTGAGATAACAGGAAAGAAAGGATAAGGAGTGAGAGAGAGAGAGAGAGAGAGAGGGAGTGGGAGAGAGAGGGGGAGAGGGAGAGGATGGAAGTGAGACAGAGAATGAGGATGAAAGAGAGTTAGAGATGGTGAGAATGAGGGAGAGAAAGAGTGACAGAGAAAATGAAAGTGAGAGATTGAGGAGAGCGAGAAAAAGAGAAAATGAGAGAGTGAGTGGAAAGAAAAAAGTGAAAAAGTCAGAGTGAGAAAGAGAGAGGAAAAAAGATCAAGTGAGCAATGGGCAGAATTATTTCCTGACGAAGGGTCTCAGCCCGAAACGTCGACAGTGCTTCTTCCTATAGATGCTGCCTGGCCTGTGTTCCACCAGCATTTTGTGTGTGTTGGCAGAACTATTTGCACGAATTTACTTCCCTGCCTGCTGATGCATCTCACAGTATGGAAGGAGCTGTAATATCGACAGCGCTGCTGTAACACAGGCTCCACGTACCTGAGCTCTGTCCTCGGGGCCTTCGAGTGCTTATCACCAAGCACATTAAAAGCACTTAGAACGGCTGAACAACGTTTGTGTGATCATGGTATTTGATGTTAACAGGAGCTCAGCTGTCAGCAACAAGAGGATGAACTGGAGTCAGCAAGAGATGATCACCAAAGATTCTGCAGGTCGCATGTTTCACCCAAAACACTGATTCTTTATTCATTTCCATAGGTGCTGTCTGACTTGCTGAGTTTCTCCAGCATTCTGTGTGCGTTGCTCTGGATTTCCAGCATCCACAGAACCTCTTGCATTTAAATTTTGCAGATGCTGGAAATCCAGCACAATACATACAATTTACTGGAGGAACTCAGCAGGTCAGGCAGCATCTATGGAGGGGAATAAAGAGTTGATGTTTCGACTGGACTGGAAAGGAAGGGGGAAGAAGCCGGAATAAGAAGGTGGGAGGAGGAGACAGAGTACAAGCTGGAAGGTGATAGGTGGGAAAGGCTGAAGGAGAAGGAATCTAATGGGGGAGGGAGAGCACCATGGAAGAAGGGGAAGGAGAAGGGGGCCCAAAGGGATTTGATGGACAAGTAAGAAGAGAAGAGGTGAGAGAGTAACCAGAATGGGGAATGGAAAAAGAGAGAGTGGGGAGGAGAAATCAGGGAAATAGAAGTTCAAGAAAGAGAGACCTGGTTAGTCACAAGAATTCATGCCCCAATGGCTCATCGTGGAATTGGCCCCTCAGGATACTCTGGACTCAACACTTACATACACTCAGTGGCCACTTTATTTGGTATACCTGTACACCTGCTCATTAATACAAATATCTAATCAGGCAATCATGTGACAGCAACTCAATACATAAAAGCATGCAGTCGTGGTCAAGAGGTTCAGTTGTTGTTCAGACCAAACTTCTGAATGGGGAAGAACTGTGACCTAAATAACTTTGACCATGGAATGTTTGTTGGTGCCAGACAAGGTGGCTTGAGTATTTCAGAAACTGCTGATCTCCTGGAATTTCCATGCACAACAGTCTTTAGAGTTTTCAGAGAACAGTGTGAAAAGCAAAAAGAAAAACATCTGTGGGTGAAAATGCCTTGTTAATGAGAGAGGTCAGAGGAGATTGGACAGACTGGTTCAAGCTGACAGGAAGGTGAGAATAACCTGGATAAGCAGGCATTACAACAGTGGTGTGGAGCAGAGCATCTCTGAACACACAATGTACCGAACATCGGGGTGGGTGGGCTACCGCAGCAGAAGACCATGAACAAACAGGTAGTGGACCCTTTATGAGGTACAGGAGATACCTGATAAAGTTGTCACTGAGTGTAAATGTGCAATGGGTATTCAAATAGTGAGTGACAGAGAGAAGGGGAAGGGTAACCCAGTGAAAGCTGGGTGAAGCAATACAATTCCGGAGACCTGGGTTCAGTTCTAAATTTGGGTGCTCAGATGTAGACATGCCAACACCAAAGCTCCCGGCCTGTGTGAGACTGAATGAGTCAGAAACCACAGTGAAATATTTGTATGAGCACCTGCCAGGACTCGTGAGGACTTTCAGATTTCCCCTACGTTTCCTCTCCCCGTCTGAGTCCTTGTGACAGCAGTGAGGCAGGAATTTGCAACAACTCAAAGATTCAAAGTACGTACACAGAATAAAACTCTGAGACTTGTCTTCCCACAGACAGCCACAACATAAAGAAACAACCATGCAGCTCATTCAAGAAAACATCAAACATCCAACGCGTGAAAAAAAGAACTGATTACCCAAAAGCGAACAGGCAACACAAAGAATAAAAAACATCGAGCCGGTAGTAATCAGTTTAGTTCAGTGCCACACCGCTAGCCAATTCAGGACACAGGGTCATTCTTCACCAAAGTGCCCCAGTCTGCGTCAATTGCCCCGATCAAACAGCTCCTAAACAGCAAAAGAAAAAGTTCCTCGCATTTTAAAAACAGAGTAACCAGAATCCAGGAACACATGCAACATGAACCCCAAAACTGCCTCTGATCGCAGAGGAGAAGAAACGTTCCTAAACTGATGAGCGTGGGTCTTCAACCTTCTGTTCCTCCTCCCTGAAAGTAGTGATGAGAAGATGGTGGATCCACCAGCATACTGGACGGTGAAGGTCCTTGATGCCGGATGCCACCCTCTTGAGGCAGTGCCTTTAGAAGAGTTCCTTGATGGAGGAGAGGCGAGTGCCCGTGAGGGGGCTGGCTGAGTTTACAACCCTCTGTGGCTTTTTCCGATCCTGTGCAGTGCCACCTCCGTACCAGACAGTGATGGAACCAGTCAGGAAGTTCTCCACAGGACATCTGTAGGAATTTGCTGGAGTCTTTGGTGTCCTACTAAAACTCCTAATCAAATATTGCTGCTGGTGTACCTTCTTTGGAATTCCATCAATGTGCTGGGATATTCTTGGGATCACTTTTATGAACCTCCTTGGAACCATCACCAGTCCAGCATATCTTTCCTTAACTACAGGACTGAGAAGTGCTCACAACACTCCAAATGTAGTCTGACCAATACATTATAAAGCCTCAGCAGTATGTCCTTACTTATTCTAGTTTGGGCTACTGAATTAAACATCTGGTGTGTAACAGAGAGTTACATAGATTTAACTCTTATGGAAGTTTTAAGATGTAAGTTTCAGATTCATTTATTTATCACATGTACATCAAAGCATACAGTGAAATGAGTCATTTGCGTTAACAACCAACACAACCTAAGGATGAGCTGGGGGCAGCCGGCAAGTGTTGCTACACGTTCTGGCGGCAACATAGCACGTCCACAGTGTCCAGCAGAACAACAACAGAAGCCCCGTGTCCTGCATTCTGTGTCCGCTCACACTCACAAAACAACACAACAATTGAAAAACAAGCCCTGTTTTATATACACACACACACACCTTCAAACCCAGGACAGGCCTCCTCCCACCCTCACCCTCCCTCCTACTCACACACACGCAGACAGGCCTCCAACCCCAGGACAGGCCATCTTTGGGTCTGATTCATGGACCCATGGACTCCAACTGCCCCAGTGGAAATGCAGACTTACAATCCCAGGACTTTGCTTATTAACCTTTGAATTCCAGATTTCTGATCAATGTTCCCTGGATTTTTTTTTATATAGCTGCATGGATAACCATTGCTCTGAGTAGGAACTTTATACATGGCCTGAAAACCGGGTAGCACTTTAAATGTGTTTTTTTTTGTCATATGCATACTCTTAATACTTAGAATAAAAACTGAAGATTCACATACTTTTAATTTTATTTATTAAGTGAAGGGTATGATAAAATACAGTACAATACAGAAAATCTTTCATGTTCATAAACTTGTTCTTGTCTGCCTTTATTCCGGCCGCTTGGCAATGAAGGCTACGTTCACGGGAGCATTTCAGTTACTGCGCGGCCGTGCACCCACACAGCCTAGAGGGAACAGAGTTTCTGATCAGCCTTCGAGCTTAAGATTTTTGGTATGAATTGAAGATCGAGTATTCAGTAGTTTACAGTTACTTGTGAAGGACAGGTGGAATCTCTAGTTTGCCTCTGTTCCAGGGTGAAATGTCTGCCTGAGGTAAAGGCCTACTCCCCTCAACCTCCAGATCACATGACATAGCATTTACTGTACTTTCTTGTCTTTAGAAACATGGAAAACCTACAGCACAATACAGGCTCTTCGGCCCACAAAGCTGTGCCGAACATGTCCCTACCTTAGAAATTACTAGGCTTACACATAGTCCTCTATTTTTCTTTTACCTTTGAAAATTGCTGTCCATCATGTTTCCATTATTGGCCTGTAGTAATAATCAGAACAGTATTACAGACACTGGAAATCTAAATAAAAACAAACCCATGCTGGAAACAGTCAGCAGATCAGACACCATCTGAGGAGAGAGAAACTGAGTTAATGTTTCAGATGGGAGACCCTTCACTGGATCATTAGTTTGACTGAACCACTATCTCTGTACTGTATCTCTCTCTACCAATGTAACCTGACCCATAAGACATGGAGCAGAATTAGGCCATTCAGCCCATCAAGCCTGCTGTACCATTCCATCATGGCTGATTTATTTTCCCTCCCAACCCATTTCTCCAGCTTTCTCCTGTAATCTTTGACATCCTGACTAATCAAGAACCCATCAACCTCTGCTTCAAACATACGCAATGACTTGGCCTCACAGCCATCTGAATTCCACAGAATCACCACCTCCCACTGTTTCCAGAGCTTTCCTATTTAAAAATTAAAATGAAGTAGCATTTTACCGCTTTGAGCTTGATATAGATCTAATGGAAATGATATGCATAGGTATAAATCTTCAATATGAATTTTTTTTGCCTTCTGATGTGTAAGTTATTTCCTGTTCATTTCTGCTGAGTATTGACCAGATAGAAAATGATATTACAATATTAAAAAACACACACTTCAATAATTGCAGTTTGATTTCTCATCTAAGCCCTTACACATTATAAGCATCTGGAAAAATGACATTTCCTTCATGAATCATGACTAACGTAGCAAAGTAGATGGCCACAGGAATGTGAGCAAGAATGTAATGAGTCACGTTCAGAGATAAAAAGATAGTCACCAAAGCTGAGGTCGAAGGGGACGACATTACAGATGAGAGTGATTGATAGATAGATAGATTGATAGAGAGAGAGTGAGAGTGAGCGAGTGAGAGAGAGACTTTTTCCCGGGGCGAAGTAGCACAATACAAGACGGCATAACTTTAAGGTGATTGGAGAAAAGTTCAGTGGGAATGTCAGAGGTAGGTTTTGTGGGTACCTACGTCACCCTGTCAGGGGTGGAACTAGAGGCAGATACATTAGGGAATATTTCAGAAACATGGATGATAGGAAAATAGAGGATAATGGGGAAGGGAAGGGTCAAAGTGATCTTACAATAGGTTGAAGGGTTGGCACATCATCATAGGCCAAATGGCCTGTACTGTGCTCTATGGTTCTATGATCTATGTTCTAGATAGACAGCAAGAGAAAGAGAGAGGGAGAGAAGGAGAGAAAACAAGTTAGATAGACAGAGAGGAAGAGAAAGTATAATCGGGGGGGGGGGAGAGAGTGAGGCAGTGGGAGGGAGACGAAGAGAGAGAAACCAAGATAGATAGATAGAGAGAGAGAGAATGAGAGAGTGAAAGAGGGAGAGGGAGATGGAGGGAAGGAGGGGGGAGAGAGAGATGGTAGGAGGCAGAGGGAGAAAGAGAGACGAAGGGAGGAAGGGACAGAGAAGGAGAGAAAGAGAGAGGTTGAAAGGTTTAGGGAGAGAATTCCAGGGCTCAAACATTCAGCAGTTGATGATACAGTCTGGGAGCAGTGATGGAAACTTGGAATATTCAAACAGTTGAACTGAGGAGCTCAGAGATCTGGTGGGTGTTGGGGCTGGAAGCGGTTACAGGAATGACAAGAGACAAGGTCTTGGAGGTATTTCTACACTGTGCATTTTCCAGAAGCAAAAGTGGCCAAGTTGAGGGTTTTAGTTATTTAGAGATACAGTGTGGGACAAGCCCTTCCGGCCCAACTATTTAACTCCATCCCATCACAGGATAATTTACAAAGACCAATTAACCTACTAATCAACACATCTTTTGAGAAAAATGTCTTTGGAAACTTTTGGAAAAATCAGCAAGATATACAAAGTTCAGCAGTGGGGAGACGGGTGGAGCGAGAGAAACTGAGGAGGAGAGACAGGAGAGAATGAGATGCTGGAATCTGAAGCAAAACGCCATCCGTTGGAGGAACTCAGTGGGTCGAGCAACACTGGCGAGGGGTTAGGAATTGTCAAGGATTTAGGTCATTGTCGAGTTTCAGTATTCAACGGGAAATTCAAACTCAAAGCAGAAGTGGATTGGATTGTACTATTAGGTGAATATCCAAGATGTGTTTAAAATAAGTTCAACATCATCACCTATTCAAAGTTCAAAGTAAATTTACTATCAAAGTATGTACAGTCAATATGTTTCAATTCAATTGAAGTTTAATTGTCATTTAACCATTCATGAGTACTCATGAATACAGCCAAATGAGACGTCGTTACTCCAGGATCAAGGTACAAAACAGGGCACCAACAGTCATACACAGCTCAAACCACTCACAAAATAGCAAGCACAAATGGTATCACAATCACGTAACAAAAGAGCCCAAACTCGTGCCATCGATCTATATTCGAGCATAATAGAGTCCTTCTTCCGCTGAGTGAGCACTAGGGGGTTACATGAGTCACCATATACAACTCAGATTCATTTTCTTGAGGGCATACTCAATAAACCTATGCAATGGAGACCCCGCTGGCGCACAGAATCAGACAAGCAGCATTCACGAGAAGAACATCTGGTAAACGTAAATTATACACAGTTTTTACAAGAAAGAACACAACTTAAACCAAAAAAAAACTATAGTCAATTTTAGTGAGAAGTAATCGAAGTTCAAAGTAAATTTATTATCAAAGGACATGTATGTCACCATAAGCACTAGAGATTCTGCTGATGCCGGAAATCCAAAGCGACACGCGCAAAATTCTGGAGGAGCTCAGCAGGCCAGGCAGTACTCACAAAAACGAACGGACAGTCGACGTTTCGGGCCAAGGCCCTTCTTCAGGACTGCGAAGGAAGGGGGAAGATGCCAGAACAAAAAGGTGGGGAGGGGAGAGGGGAAGAAGGCAAGCTGGAAGGTGATAGATGAAGCCAGGTGGGTGTGAAAGGTAAAGGGCTGGAGAAGAGGGAATCTGATAGGACAGAAGAGAGAACCATAGGAGAAAGGAAAGCAGGAGGGAACCCAGGGGGAGGTGATAGGCAGGTGAGAGTAGATAAAAGTTAGATTGGGGAATAGAGGAAGAGGTGGGAGAGGTTGTAATTTGTTTACTGTAAGAGAAATCAATATTCATGCCATCAAGTTGGAAGCGATCCAGATGGAATCTATGGTGTTGCTTCTGCAGCCTGAGGAGCCCACTGAGCCAACATGAAGCGGTGGAGGATGGTGCCTGGCTTTATTAACACCAAATGAAGCTTGTTCCTCACTTAGCTGATGCCTCATTCCTTCCACAATTAAAGCATTCCTGCTCCTTACCTTTATGGAGAAGGTCTCCTGTGATTATTCCCTGATCCCATTCGAAATGTGACCTTCAGGGTCTACAGGGCACCGTGCACTGCGGACAAGGCAGAAGGTGACAGTGGTGCAGACCGGAATGACTGAAGGGCCTGGCCGGAGTGGAAGTGGAGAGGATGCGTCCAGCAGTGAGGGGGGTCTAGGACCAGAGGGCACAGCCTCAGAAAAGTAGGGTGTTCTTTTAGAACAGAGATGAGGAGATATTTCCTTACCCTGGGAAAAGACGGTGCACATAAACCCTATTCGTGTCCCTTATGATGTTATAACAATCATCCCTCATTCTCATCGATGATAAAAAAAATTGGAGCTACTGTGGGAGGGAAGGGCTAGACTGATCTTAGTTAAAGGGTCATCACAATCTCGTGTGCTGAAGGACCTGCACTGGTCTATGTTCTGAAGTTCAAAGTTCAAAGTAAATTAATTATCAAAGTACATATATACGTATCACCATATACAACCCTGAGATTCATTTTCTTACAAGCTTGCTCAATAAATCTATAGAATAATATCCACCACAGAATCAATGAAAGACTGCCCAACTATTGAACCAGAGCCCAGAAGACAACAAACTGTGCAAATACAAAAAGAAACAAGTAATATAAGAGATCATTAAGCTGATTTTAAAAAAAAACATTGTTTGGAGGGAAATTACATGCTGCAGATTACAGTGAGAGTAATTCGAAAGATGTATATTTAAAAATATATTTAGAAGTACTGTGTACAGCCCACAGAATGTTGCTGTGGTTCATTGGCTCCATCTTTAAGGGACTATGATCTATGTTCCATGTTCTGTGTTCTGTGTTCTATGTTCTGTGATCTATGTTCTGTGTTCTGTGTTCTATGTTTTGTGATCTATGTTCTGTGTTCTGTGTTCTATGATCTATGTTCCATGTTCTGTGTTCTATGTTCTGTGATCTATGTTCTGTGTTCTATGTTTTGTGATCTATGTTCTGTGTTCTGTGTTCTATGTTCCATGTTCTGTGTTCTATGTTCTGTGATCTATGTTCTGTGTTCTATGTTCTGTGATCTATTTTCTGTGTTCTATGATCTATGTTCTGTGATCTATGTTCTGTGTTCTATGTTCTGTGATTTATGTTCCATGTTCTGTGTTCTGTGTTCTATGTTCTGTGTTCTATGGTCTGTGATCTATGTTCTGTGTTCTGTGTCATATGTTCTGTGTTCTGTGTTCTGTGATCTATGTTCCATGTTCTGTGTTCTATGTTCTGTGTTCTATGTTCTGTGATCTATGTTCTGTGTTCTATGTTCTGTGATCTATGTTCTGTGATCTATGATCAATTTTCCATGTTCTGTGATCTATGTTCTGTGTTCCATGTTCTGTGATCTATGTTCTGTGATCTATGATCAATTTTCCATGTTCTGTGTTCTATGTTCTGTGATCTATGTTCTGTGATCTATGATCAATTTTCCATGTTCTGTGTTCTATGTTCTGTGATCTATGTTCTGTGTTCTATGTTCTGTGATCTATGTTCTGTGATCTATGTTCTGTGTTCTATGTTCTGTGTTCTATGTTCTGTGATCTATGTTCTGTGATCTATGATCAATTTTCCATGTTCTGTGTTCTATGTTCTGTGATCTATGTTCTGTGATCTATGTTCTGTGTTCTATGTTCTGTGTTCTAGGTTCTCCTACATTACAATGAAAAAAGTCCCAACCTTTCTCTCTAACTCAGTCCCCTGAGCCCTAGCAACTGCTCATAAACTTCTGCACTCTTCCCAGCTTAACAGAATCTAAATTCAACTGATACATAACATCCCAATCTCTATACTCAGTAACATACACTAGCAAATCTGCAGATGCTGGGAATTCAAAGCAACACACGCAACAGGTCAGGCAGCATCTATGAAAATGAATAGCTGATGATTTGGGCTGAGACCCTTCTTCAGGACTGGAAAGGAAGGGGGAAGATGCCAGAATATAAAGTGTGGGGAGGGGGGGAAGGTAATAGGTGAAGCCAGGGGGTGGGAAAGGTCAAGGGCTGGAGAAGAAAGAATCTGATAGGAGAGGAAATTGGCCCATGGGAGAAAGGGAAAGAGGAGGGGATATGGCCAGGTGAGAAGATATACTCAGTGCCCTGACTGATGAAGACCAGTGTGTTAAAAGTCTTCTTTACCATCCTGTCTGCCTGCAATGCCAGTTGTTGCTTCTCATTCGAAAGGGATCCCACAAGCCAAGGGACAGACTCTAAACCTTTCTGATCAAAGTGAGACCAAGGGAATGCTTTGGTCACTATCTGATGCAGTTCCAGGCCAGGTTATGGTGCGTACAGGGTACAAAATGTATTAAACCAGGAAAGGAATTGCACATTTGGAGGAAGAAAATGCTTTTGACACCTCCAAACGAGGCAGGTAACACAAAAGGGAAAATACTGTGGATGCCCGACACCGGAAACAGAAGTAGAAAAGTCTGGAATGGATCATCAGCTCAGTGCAGAGAGAAATCGGGGTAACAAACCAGGTTGGAGTCCTTTCACCATATCAGGGAAAAGGCAAAGCTGCAGTAAGACATATGATCTAGGGTTAGTGAGTTGTGGGCATGCTATGCTTGTGCCAGGAGCACGGCGATATTTGTGGGCTGCTCCCAGCACATCCTCGAACTGTGTTGGTCATTGATGCAAAAAAAACATTTCATTGATGTATGTGTGACAAAGGTAATCTTTATCCTTAAATCTTTAAACAGACGAGAGAGGCCAAACAGTAAGTGGGTGGAAGAAAGGAGGTGCAAAAGGATTCAAAGTACATTTATTATCAAAGTAGGTAGGCAATATACGACCCTGAGATTCCTCCTCCCATCGGCAGCCATGAGTCAAAGAAAACCATGGGATCATTCAAAGAAAACAAAATGGGGGAGGCTTCAGCATCTGAATGAGGGAGGAGGGAAAGTTCTAGTGGAGACGCAGACGGAGACGGCAGAAGCATTCTCTGGAAGTGTTGCCAGCTGACTGGTAGGAAGAATATGTTTGGAGTCCAGTTCAGGAGCTCAGCGGAAGCTGGTGTGGGACAATCAGACTCACCCTTTACGGAGCTCCAGAGCAGAGGGGCACAAGATACTCCATTTTGTTTCCTACTGAAACTTAAATGCAAGATTTGATGACAGAACATCCAGCACTTGCTTCTTGTTTCAGAATGAAGGAGAACTACACACGCTCAAGATGCTGGAGGACCTCGGCTGGTCAGGCAGCATCCAGGGAGGGGAGTGAACGGGTCGAGACCTTGGTTCATTTCCCTCTACAGAAGCTGCCTTACTCGCTGAGTTTCTCCAGCAGTGTGTTGCTAAGATTTTGAAGAATCAATATTGTCTTGTCTTCTTCCACCACTAGATGGCAGTCATGTCAGATACTTTGGCCGGGGGACTGTGTCTGCAAGCCTAGTGGGTACCAGTAAGAACAAACACTGTCGACGTTTCCCCCCTCCCTCCCTCCTTTTTTTCCACTCTCTCTGCCCATCGCTCTGCCTGTTCTCCATCCGGCGCACCCCTCCCCCTTTCTTTCTCCCTAGGCCTCCCGTCCCATGAGCCCTTCTTGAGCTCTGTATCTCTTTTGTCAATCACCTTTCCAGCTCTTAGCTTCACCCCACCTCCTCCGGTCTTCTCCTATCATTTCACATTTCCCCCTCCCCCTCCTAATTTCAAATCTCTTACTACCTTTCCTTTCAGTTAGTCCTGACGAAGGGTCTCGGCCCGAAACGTCGACAGCGCTTCTCCCTATAGATGCTGCCTGGCCTGCTGTGTTCTACCAGCATTTTGTGTGTGTTGTTTGAATTTCCATCATCTGCAGATTTCCTCGTGTTTGCTCTCGACATTCCTGTTGGTGGATTTAAGTGTATTTTCTGATCCTTAGGGTTCTTCTGGGAGTCAGGAATCATGAGCAGTCTTAATTCTTAATTCCACCAGCATTTTGTGTGTGTTACCTGTAAGAACAACCTGCATTTATATAGCACCGTGATTGAGATCCAGATATTTCATGGGATTCTTTAACATTCAGCCTGCTGCTCCTCAGGGCCTCTAATTTCTGCACTAATCAATTAAATTTTATTGCACAAAGCTGGTAATTATATGACATTCCCCCTCAAGCACTGTCAATACTGGGACACCAGTTGAAAGCAAGACTCAGGATTGTTTATCGACATTTCCAGTATATAAGTGCAAAGGAGAACAAAATAATTGTTACTCCAGAACTGATGTAGCACAAAAAAATGCAGTAAGATGAAAAGCACAACAATAATAATAAAAACCCAATAAATATACATGCATAGGATGGGTTATAGACCTAGATTGTATATCCATAAAGTGATGCTAGGCACAGGAGTAACTGTACATAAGGACACAAAATGATAAAGGAGTGGTGGTTGGGTGTGTGGAGGGGTGGGTCAGTGGGTGATCATAGAACCCTTAGAAGAATCGCCTGTACTCATTCTGTCTGCTCACAGAAATCTGTAAAATCGTGAAGAGTGCCGATAAGGTGGGTAGTCACAGTCTTTTCCGCAGGGCTGGGGAAGTCAAAAACCAGAGAGTACAGATACAAGATAGAAGCAGGGAGATTTAAGAGAGTTGAGAGGTAACTTCTTTACATAGACAGTAGAGTGCATGGAATGAGTTGCCAGAGGAAGTGGACAAGGCAACATTGCAACATCGAAGAGGCATTGGATTGTTACATGGGGGGGGGGGGGGGGGAGGGAAATGCCAGCAACTGGGATCAGCAGGGAAGATGCTGTGGTTGGCATTGACTAATTACTCTCTGACTCAAAGTTCAAAGTAAATTTATGATCAAAATACATATATGTCACCATATACAACCCTGAGATTCATTTTCTTGTGGGCATACTCCAAAAAACCATAGTAGAATAATAACCAAAATAGAATCAATGAAAGACCACACCAACCTGGGTGTTCAACCAGTGTGCAGAATCCATCAAAATGCAAATACAAAAAGAAAGGAATAATAATAATAATAATAATAATAATAATAATAATAATAATAATAAATAAGCAATACATATCGAGAACATGAGGTGAAGAGTCCTTGAAAGTGAGTCCATTGGTTGTGGGAACATTTCAATGATGGAGCAAGTGAAGATGAGTGGTTCTCCCCTCTGGTTCAAGAGTTGATGGTTGCGGGTTAATAACAGTTCCTGAACCTGGTGGTGTGAATTCTGAGGTTCCAGTACCTTCTTCCTGATGGCAGCAGTGAGAAGAGAGCATGAACTGGGTGGTTTGGGGGGGGGGGGGCCTGATGATGGATACTGCTTTCCTGCTACAATGCTTCCTGTAGATGTGTTCAATGTGGGAAGGGCTTTGCCCATGATGGTCTGGGCTGCACCCACTAGTTTTTGTAGGATTGCCTGTTCAAAAGCATTGGTGTTTGAACACCAGGCTGTGTGATGCAGCTGGTCAGTATGTTTGCCAAAGTTTTAGATGTCATGCCAAATCTTTGCAAGCTCCTAAAGAGGTAGAGGCGTTGTCGTGCTTTCTTTGTAATTGCACTTACATGTTGAGCCCAGGACACCTCTTATCTCCTGATGAGGACTGGTTCATGGACCTCTGATTTCCTGCTCCTGAAGTCAATAATCAGCTCCTTGGTCTTGCTGACCTTGAGTGAGAGATTGTTGTTATGACACCACTCAGCCAGATTTTCGATCTCCCTCCTACGTGCTGATTTGTCACCTCCTTTGATTCGACCTACGACAGTGGTGTCGTCAGCAAACTTGAATGTGGCATTGGAGGTGTGCAGAGCAACACAGTCATAAGTATAAAGTGGGTAGAGCAGGGGACAAAGCACACAGCTTTGAGGTGCACCAGAGCTGCTGGAGATAGTGGAGGAGATGTTGTTGCCAATCTGAACTGACTCTTCTCTGCAGGTGAGGGAATTGAGGACCAAGCTGCACAAGGAGGTGTTGCGGCCAAGGGGGTTGAAGCTCATCTGGGAGCAAAACCCTAATGCCCCTGATTTAACTTTATAAGAGGTGACCTGCCACAAATGCCGAGCATCCTTCACTGATTCAGGTCACTTCACCCGTGAGGTGGCTTTCTGGAGAGTGCATCTGGACCTCTTGTAACTTTCTTGGTCCCCAAACTTGAGTGCCTCTGATCTGGCCCTCAGCAGATTGTGGATCTCGTGGTCCATCCAGGGCTTCTGGTTGAGGAAGGCTCTGAATGATTCTATAACCGTTGGTGCTCTTTGCAGTGGTTCCCCCTTGAGGAAGGTCCAGAAGTAGCCAGACGTAGAAGGCCGAAGATGGGATGAATATGAATGGGTGTCAAAGGGTCAGTATTGACATGTTGGGCTGTGTGGTCTATTTCAATGCTACATCACTCCAGGATGGGTAGCGGGGTGGAGATGCGTATTTACCAAAGGAGGTGTAAGGTGCTCCTTCCCTCCGCTAGCCCTCAGGTCACCCTTGGGCAAAGTGTAGCACCTGCTCAGCCCCCCTATCAGGGTCGCATGAAGCCATGGGGGCAGGTGGTGGATGGTCGTATGAGCAGCTGGTGCAGATCACAAGTCCTGATTATGCGACCACTGACATCAGGCAGACAAATTCTTGTAAAGACGCTGCCCAGAAGAAGGCAATGTCAAACCACTTCTGTAGAAAAATTTGCCAAGATCAATCATGCTCATGGAGACCATGATCACCCACGTCACACGGCTTGACACATAATGATGATGTCATATGTCACGGCACATAATGATGATGGTGATGATGTCTGCAGTACATGTTTCAATGTGGAGCAGCTGGCTATTATAGCTAAGTGCAGCCCCAGCCCCAGTCTGCGACGTCCCCCCTCTCCAAAAGGACCATGACACATTTGCCTGCCTCCCGAGCACCCTAGGTTGTTGGTTGGAGTACAGACAAGTGACCCAGTAGTGTAGCGGTTAACATAATGCTTTACAGCACAAGCAATCCGGGTTCAATTCCTACAGCTGTCTGTAAGGAGTTTGCATTGGACATGGAAGGGCTATGTCACGGGGAAGCCCCTTGAAAGACAGAATGTCAGTCCAGGAGGGCCACATGAGGGGCAATTGTAGACTATGTGAAACAATATTTTAACAGCACTGTATGCATTAACCAGATGGGGCGGCATGGCAGTGTCACGGTTCGCGGTGGCGATCGAGGTTCACCTCCCACTATGATCCCCCTGTGAGCATGTGAGTTTCCTCCACGTGCTCTGGTTTCCTCCCACATTCCAAAGACATAAGGGTTAGGGTGGGTAAGTCGTGGGCATGCTATGCTGGCGACGGCGAAGGTGTCCCTCCGCACACCTTCGGACTGTGTTGGTTGTTGATGCAAGCGATGCATCGTCACCGGATGTTTTGATGTACCTGTGACAAGTACATCACTATATAAATACACTAGTCAGTGCAGTGAGGATGGCTGTGTTCTGTGAGTGGGATGTGGGAATTCTGGGAGAACTCCAGCCTCCCGGATAAACACACCTGCACCAGGTACACTGAGCCGCAGCTCCTCGGAAGACGTGTTAAGGAACTGGAGCTGCAGCTGGGTGACCTTCGGCTCATGAGGGAAACTGAAGAGGTGATAGATAGGAGCTATAGGGTGCTGGTCACACCTAAGTTGCAGGTGACAGGTGCCTTAGTGACTGTCAGGAGAGGCAAAGGAAATGGGCAGACAGTCCAGAGTACTCTCGTGGCCGTTCCACTCAATAATAATTATCCTACTTTAGATACTATGGGTGGGGGGAGGGGGCAGGACAATGTCCTACCAGGGGAAGTCACAGCTATTAGGTCTCGAGCATTGAGTTTGACACTGTGGCTCAGAAGAGGAGATAGGTGAAGAGGACAGCAGTAGTACTAAAGGATTCCACAGAGGAACAGAGATGAGATTCTGTCAGATAGATAGAGACAGCCAGATGGCATGTTGCCTCCCAGGTGCCAGGGTCAAGAATTTCTCATATTGGGTCCACAGCTTTCTAAGGGGGGGGGGCAGGGGAGTGAGCAGCCAGAAGTCATGATACGTATTGGCACCGATGACTTAGGTAGGAAAAGGGAGGAGGTCCTGAAGAGCTGGGTATAAAGCTGAAAAACAGGGTAGTAATCTCTGCTTGTGCCTTGTGCCAGTGAGGGCTTGGATAGGATGATTAGGCAGATGAATGCATGTCCGATGGACTGGTGCAGGGGGGCAGGAATTCAGATTTCTGGATCACTGAGAGCTCCTCTGGGTAAGGTATGACCTTTGGAAAAGAGATGGGTTACACCTGAGCCCGAGGTGGGTCAACACCCTTGTGGGCAGGTTTGCTAGAGCTGCTGGGGAGGGTTTAAAGTAATTTGACAGGGCGATGGGAACCAGAGTGATAGAACTGAGGATGGGGCAGTTGGTATACAAGCAGATACAGTGTGTAGTGAGACTGTGAGGAAGGACAGGCAGATAATAGGACATAATTGCAGTCAGTGGAATGAGTGACAGTGTAGTGGGATGAAAAGGGTGACAAATACAAGACTTATATATGAATGCACGCTGTAAATGAATTAAGTTAGATGATCTTGTAGCATGGTTAGAGATTGTCAGGTATGATGTTGTGGGCATCACTGAGTCACTGAGAAGATTATAGTTGGGAGCTTAACATCCAAGGATACATATTGCATTGAAAGGACAGTCAGGTTGGCAGAGGAGTTGGTGCGGTTCTATTGGTTTAAAAAAGTTAAATCAAATCCTTAGAAAGAGATGACATAGGATTAGAAGATGTAGAATCGTTGTGGGTAGAGTTAAGGAATTGCACAGGTTAACAGACCCTGATGGGAGTTATACACAGGCCTCTTAGAGTAGCCAGGATGTGGGAAAAGGCACGTAAAAAGGGCAATGTTACCAGAGTCATGGGGGATTTCAATAGGCAAGTAGACTGGCAAAATCAGGCTGGTGCTGTTTTTGAATCCCAAGAGTTGTAGAATGCCTAAGAGGAGGCTTTTTAGAGCAGCTTCTGGCTGAGCCTCCTAGGGGGTCAGCTATTCTGGATTGGGTGTTGCACAATGAACCAGATTTAGTTAGGGAGCTTAAGGTAATGGAAACCTTTGGAGGCAGTGATCATAACATGATCGAATTCACCCAGCAATTTGAGAGAAGCCAAAGTCAGATTATCAGAATCATAGTGGAGTAAAAGGAATTACAGAGGCATGAGAAAGGAGCCGGCAAAAATGATTGGAAGGGATGACAGCAAAATGGCAATGGCTGGAATTTCTGGGAGCAATTTGGAAGGCAGAGGATAGAAACAGCCCAAAGAAGAAGTAGTCTAAAGGCAGGATGGCACAGCCGTGGCTGACAAGAGAAGTCAAAGCCAACATAAAAGCAAAAGAGAAGGCATATAGTAGAGAAAAATTAGTGGGAGATTAGAGGATTGGGAAGCTTTTAAAAACAACAGAAGACATCTAATGCTATAAGGAGTAAAAATATGAAATATGAAGGTAAGTTATGTAATAATATTAAAGAGGATACCAAAAATCTTTTCAGATATATAAAGAGTAAGAGAGAGAGGAGAGCAGCTAATGTACTACTGGAAAGTGATGCTGGAGAGGTAGTACTGGGGCAAGGAAATGGTGGATAAACTGAATAAATATTTTGCAGCAGCCTTCAGTGTGGAAGATACCGAGCATTATGCAAAATTTTGAGCGCGTTAGGGAGCAGAAGCGAGTGTAGTTGCCATCACTATGGAGAAGGTGCTTGGGGAACTGAAAGATCTGAAGGTAGATAATTCACCTGGACCAGATGGTGTACACCCCAGGGTTCTGAAAGAGGTGGCTGACGTGATTTTGGGGGCATTAGTAATGATCTTACAAGAATCACTAGATTCTGGCATGCTTTCGAAGGATTAGACAATTGCAAATGTCACTCGACTCGTCTAGAAGGGAGGGAGGTGGAAGAAAGGAAATTATAGGCCAGTTAGCTTCTTCAGTGGTTGTGAAGTTGCAGACAATTGTTAAGGATGTGGTTTTGAGGACTCTGAGGCACATGATAAAATGGGCCAAAGTCAGCATGGTTTCCTTAAGGGAAAATCTTGCCTGACAAATCTGTTGGAATTCTTTGAGGAAATGACAAGCAGCATAGAAAAGGAGTATTGGATTTTAAAAAGTCTTTGACAAGATGCCACACATAAGGCTGCCTAGCAGGATAAGAGCCCATGATGTTACAAGAAAGATACAAGCATGGATGGAGCGTTGGCAGATTGGCAAGAGGAAAATAGTGGGAATTAAGGGAGCCTTTTCTGGTTGGCTGCCGATGACTAGTGGTTTTCTGCAGGAGTTGGTGTTGGTACATTGTATGTCAATGATTTGGGTGATGGAATTGGTGGATTTGTGGCCAAGTTTGCAGACAATACGAAAATAGATGGAGGCGCAGGTAGTTTGAGGAAGCAGAGAGGCTGCAGAAGGACTTAGACAGATTAGGAAGAATGGGCAGAGATGTGGCAGATGAATACAGTGTTAGGAAGTGTATGGTTGTGCACTTTGGTAGAAGGAATAAAGGCATAGACTATTTTCTAAATGGGAGAAAATTGTCAAAGGCCTTTTAAAAAACCTGAGATGCAAAGGGACTCGGGAGTCCACATGTAGGATTCCCTAAAGGTTCACTTGCAAGTTGAGTCGGTGGTGAGGAAAGCAAATGCAATGTTAACATTCATTTTGAGAGGACTAGAATATAAAAACAAGGATGTAACACTGAAGCCTCACTTGGAGTATTCTGAGCAGTTCAGGGCTCCTTATGTAAAAGAGGATGTGCTGATATTGATGAGGGTTCAAAGAAAGTTCACCAAAGTGATTCCGGGATTGAAATGCTTTATCATAAGTTTGATGGCTTTTGGCTTGTACTCGCTGCAATTTAGAAGAATGGGGAGGGGGTGTCATTGAAACCTATCGAATGTTGAAAGGTCTAGATACAGTGGATGTGGAGAAGATGCATCCTATGGTGATGGAGTCTAGGATCAGAGGACACAATCTCAGAATAAAGCAATGTTTATTTAGAATGGAGATGAGGAGGAATTTCTTTAGCCAGAGGATGGTGAGTCCATGGATTTGTTGCCATATCTGGCTGTGGAGTCCAGGTCAATGGGTTTATTTAAAGTGGAGGTTGATAGATTCTTAATAAATCCGGGCATGAAACATTGCAGGGCAAAGCAAGGAGAATGGGGTTGAGAGGGAACTGGATCAGCCATGATGCGCCAAATGGCCTAATTCTGCTCCTGTGACTTCTGATCTGATGGTCTGATCTCTAATCTGTCTTGAAATCTGGCCTGAAATGTCGACTCTTTACTCATTCCTATAGGTGCTGCCTGATCTGATGAGCTCCCCAAGCACTTTGAGGATTTATCATTCTTTAAAAGTTTGGCTTTACTTACTGAATTGTCAAATAGGTCCCACCCAGATGTCACCGATCAAAGCTGACAGTATGGTCCAATCCAAGGATGTGACTTACCCGATTGATCTTAAATCAATAGATACTTTATTGATCCCAAAGGAAATTACAGTGTCATAGTACCATTACAAGTGCACAGATACACAAATATACAAATGTTGAAAGAGAAGTAAGAAAGAATAAAAAATAAGTTGCCTCAAACAGTCTAACAGGAGGGAGGGGTCATCACTTTCCCGGCTGTAGGTTGACTCATTATAGAGCCTAATGGCTGAGGGTAAGAATGACCTCACATAGCACTCTTCAGAGCAGAGCAGTTGTCTTAGTTTATTACTAAAAGTGCTCCTCTGTTCAGCCAAGGTGGCATGTAGAGGGTGAAAAACACTACCCAGAATTGCCAGGATATGAGATATCATAGTGTTATCTTGGATCACCAGAGTGATTCAGCAGACTGAAGTGGCCCTGAATTCAAGCAACACACACAAAATGCTGGTGGAATGCAGCAGGCCAGGCAGCATCTGTAGTTTCGATGAGTCAGATTGGTGTTTCCCTGCTCTCCCCAAACCTTCGATAGCATTTGCCAGTTCAGTACAGAGGCAGCAGGAGGTAAAATGCTGACCTTTGCCAGAATCCCAGCGATTTCTAAAGAAACTTCAACATAATAAGTATTCCAATCAGTCATTAAAGCTGAGTTAGCACATTGTCTGGAACAGGCCGTTCTGAAATGTGCCTGTGGTCAGAGTCCATGTAATACTCACAGTGAAGTGTGCAAGTTTTAAAATCTATGTAGGGCAGAGACTATTTTGGGGTTTTCCTCTTCTACTTCAGGTCAATCTGATATTCACAATGAGCTCAAGTTCAACTTTATTGCTATTCAACCATACAAATGTATATGGCTAAATGAAAAATCGCTCCTCTCGGGCCAAGGTGCAAAATACTACATATAGTTATGATCCAGAGCATACATCACAAAATAACATTAGCACAAGTTCCTGAGTGGCTTGACCTGAAGGCTGACATAAAATATGAGGTTCAAAGTTCAAATTAAATTTTATTATCAAAGTTAAGTCACCATATACAATCCCAAGATTCATCTTCTTGTGGGTATAGCATATGTATAGAATAGTAACTATAACAGGATCAGTGAAAGCTGAACCAGAGTGCAGAAGACAACAAACTGTGCAATTGCAAATATAAATAAATAGCAACAAATTACAAGAGCATGAGATAGAGTCCTTAAAGTGAGATTATTGAGAACAGTTCAATGAGGGAGCAAGTGAAGTTGAGTGTAGTTATCCTCTTCTATTCAAGAGCTTTTATTGTTTAGGGGGGGGGGGGTAGTGACTGATTTTGAACCTGGTGGTGTGAGTCCTGAGGCTCCTGTACTTACTACCTGATGGTAGCAGCGAAAAGAGAGCATGTTCTGGGTGGTGCTATGGCACTAATATGGGTACGGAATAACCAACAATGATCCTACTAATATGAAGATGAAGCACATGTGAAATATAGAACATGCCAATTGGTAGGAGTTTTTTTAAATATAAGTAGTGAGGTGAGGCCTCCATCAGTCGGAGTTGACCATGAATATTGCATCCTAGCTGTCTAGATACACAAGCCAGGTAGCACAACGTGGAGAGCAGGCTGTTGCCCATGTAGCAGGCTTCTCCTCCTAGTGCGTCTGATGAATCCAAAGGAACGGCAGAGACTGATACAGTTTGGTACCAGCAGCGTCACAAGAGTTGTCAGCATTGAACTCAATGTAGGACTCCCTTAGGACCTTCAGCTCCAGAATTTGCCCTCAGGGTTTACTCCCAAAGCCTTCCTTATGGGTGGGTATAGACGCAAGGCAGCAGAGGTTTGAGATCAGAGTTTTCCTTCTCCTAGATGAGCTGCCAACCACAGCTGATGAGCCCCATCTGCCTGCAGTGACTGGTTTTAAGGCACCAGTAACCCACATTTGCCCCTTCTCCTGTCAGTAGAAACAGTTCCACCAGGCTTAGTAGCTAAGCCACACGTGAAGGCCAGGAGCTGGATTTGGTTGTCAGGCTATTTGAGATGCACATCATTTGGAGCAATCTATTGGTAGTAGGAGCGTGTCCCCATTACCATCCCTAGCTATAACAACCTCAAGGAACCCAAGCAAATAAATAAATAGATAAAACTCCTACCATTTGTTAAGTTCCATACTTCACATGTGCATCATCTTCATGTTAGTATGATCATTATTTTCAAAGTTACAATGATTTTTGCACTTTCTTGGCATCTGACTGGATTGGAATAAAGGAATAAAGGTGAATTGTGTTTGATCATGTTAGCATGCAGGACGCTTTCCAGTACCAGCGACCCGGGTTCAATTCCCGCCGCTGTCTGTAAGAAGTTTGTGCGTTCTCCCCGTGACTGCATGTATTTCCTCTGGGTGCTCCAGTTTCCTCCCAGCGTCCAAAGACAAACTGGTTGGTGGGTTAATTGGTCACTGTAAGTTGTCCCCTGATTAGGCGAGGGTTATATCACGGGTTGCTGGCTCGTGCGGCTCGAAGGGCCGATAGGACGCTGTATCTCAAAAAGTAAATAAACCACAGCAATGGCAGGTGAAAGGTGACCAGTACCGGATAAGGGTGTGTGTCTGTGAGTTGGGGGGTGGTGCAAGGGCTGTAGCATGGCAGGGCACGACTTCTGCTTTGAATACACCCACAGACTTGGCTTCCACCACAGCCTGTGGCAGACTGTTCCACAGATGCACTACTCTCTGGCTTAAACAAATCCTCCTTACTCCTGTTCTAAAAGGTGCCCCTCAATTTTGAGTTTCTGGCTACCCCCACCAGAGGAAACATCCTCTCCACATCCACCTTATCCTGCCTTTTCAACATTCTGTAGGTGTCAATAAGATCCCCATGCATTCTTCTAAATTCCAGTGAGTACGGGCCCAAAGCTGCCAAACATTCCTCATATGTTAACCCCTTCATTCCCGGAGTCATCCTCATGTACCTCCTCTGGACTCTCTCCAATGACAGTACATCCTTTCTAAGATTTGGGGACCAAAACTGTTGATAATACTCCATGCAGTCTGACTAGTGCCTTATTGGGCTTCAGCATTATCTCCTTGATTTTATATTCTATTCCCCTTGAAATAAATGCCAACATTGCATATGCCTCCTTTACCACGGACTCAACCTGTGACTTCACCTTCTGGGAGTCTTGCACGAGGACTCCTAAGTCCCTCTGATGTTTGAACCTTCTCTCCACTTAGATAAAAGGAACACGAGTGCAGACTATTAACAAACTCCATTATCATACATTTCCCAACACTGTATTCCATCTGCCACTTTTTTGCCCATTCTTCCAATTTGCTTAAGTCCCGCTGCAATTGCATTGCTTCCTCAGCGCTACCGACCCCTCCACCTATCTTCGTATCATCCGCAAACTTGCCACAAAGCCATCAGCTCCACTAACTTAATCATTGACAATGTGAAAAGTAGCGGTCCCAATACTGACCCCTGAGGAACACCACTAGTCATCGGCAGCCAAACAGAAGGGCCCCCTTTATTCCCACTTGCTGCCTATCAGGCATGTCTCTATCCATGCCAGTATATTTCCTGTAACACAAGAGCATTTCAATCTTGGCAAGTAACCTCATGTGAGGCACCTTATTAAATGCCTTCTGAAAATCTAAGTGACATCCACTGTCTCTCCTTTGTCCATCCTGTTTGTTACTTCCTGGAAGAATTCAAACAGATTTGTCAAGCAAGATTTCCCTTTACAGAAACCATGCTGACTTTGATTTATTTTATCATCAGTCTCCAAGTACCCCAAAACCTCATCCTTAATAATAGACTCCAACATTTCCCAGCCACTGAGGTTGGGCTAACTGGCCTATAATTTCCTCCCTTCTTAAAGAGCGGAGTGACATTTGCAATTTTCCAGTCCTTCAGGACCATGTCAGAATCAAGTGATTCTTGAAAGATCATGACCAATGCATCCATGACCTCTTTCAGCCCTCTGGGATGTAGTGTCAGGACACTGGAGCAGGGATCCAATCGCAGACCCAGTGCACACAGTGATATTAATTGAGTAACAAATCCCGAGATGCAAACCAAGTCGGCATCAGAGTTCAGGCAGAGTTCAAAACATCCAGAGAAATCCAAAAACCAGAATCGGGAAATGGGCAGAGTCCATATTCAGACAGACAGGGTACAGATATGAATGCTGGAAAGGCTCAGGAAAATTCACTGGCACAATCTGGCAAAAACACAGGACTGAAATACACTGAGCAATAAACAGAAGCAGTCTCTCTCTCTCTCTCTCTCTCTCTCTCTCTCTCTCTCTCCTCTCTCTCGTGAGGGCTGATGTTTCTGCTGCTGCATGTCTGTGGGGGGGGCTCTGGGGTTTGAACGTTTTCTGTCATTTATTCTTTGAGTTTTATCTGTTTGGTGGATGTCTGTGAAGAGTAAGCTTTTCAAGTTATATACTGTATACATTCTCTGATAATAAGTTGAACCATTGAACTATTGTAAGACTATTGAACAGTGCCCTTGTACGATAAAATGGACTCTTAGTATTACCCATTTAATGAGCTTACATTCTTTCAGCTGACCACAATGAGTAAATCAAGCTATCAATTAAGATTCAAGATTGTTCAATATCAATTCCAGCACACGAGTGTGAAGGAGAATGTTACTCTGGATCCAATGCAACAGAACAAAAATGCAATAATAATTTAAAAAAAGCAAAATAAATATAAATACATAAGACAGCTTATATACATTGATTATATGTCCATAAAGTGACGCCTGGCACGTGACTGTCTGTGAGTCAGTTGACTGACAGGAAATGATAAAGTTGTGGTGGTTGGAGTTGTGGAGGGGTGGGTTAGCAGCAACGAAGTCACATAGGCAATCATTAAGAAGTGCCTGAGACTGACATCAAGGCTTCTTCCACAGTGAGTCAGATATTTGTTCAACGTAAGAAGACTCAACAAAATGCTATTTTCACAGTTTTTCTGTGAGTTTGGTGGAAAGAAAGAGTGCTGTCAGAGTGTCAGTCAACGCAGGGGGACATACCTGAGGCACCACTAGCACCCTGTGGCTACATACGTGAATGAGACTGGTGTAATAGGACATGTTCCACTTAGGCTGTTAATGTGGGTTTCTTATTACATGAAAATATCACAATTCAGAAGAAATGTGCTATCATCTTGCTTTACTCAGCCAAAAGAGGGGCTCAAATCTCGATATGAATCACAAGCATGAGATCAGTGCAATTTGAGACAGGCACCCAATGTAAGAAGGTCAGGCAACATATATGGAGAAAAATGAAGAGTCCTGATAAAAGATCTCAGCCAGAAACATCGAGTGTCTAGTCATTTCCATAGAGTTCCTCTAGCATTCTGTGTGTGTTGTTCTGGATTTCCAACACCTGCAGAATCTCTTGTGTTTCTGACTAGCTGCTCCACCGCAGAGTCTTTTCAGGATTTGCATACCCTGAAGATGTTTAAATCTTCCAGTCCTGATGAAGGGTCTCTGCTTGAAATGTTGAAACGTTCCATAGCTGCTGCCTGACCTGCTGAGTTCCTCCAGTATTTTGTGTGTTGAATTTTTAAATCATTTTCCTGCTATAATTTATGAGCATCTGCAGAATCTCCATTGTTTAAGAAGTGAGACCTTTTTTAATTATTAAAACCATCCTCCATTTGAACCTTTGCATCCGTGGGAGCCAATGTTCAGAATCAGATACAGAGTCAGAATTATGATCACTGACAAATGTTGTGGAATTTTCTGTTCTGTGGCAGCAGTGCAGTGCAATACATAAAATATCATAAATCACAATCAGAAATATATAGGAAATAAATTAATTATCGTGTCATGAAAAAGTATTCAGCCTCCACCACTATTTTCACATTTTACTGTTTCTTTTTCTAAATTTGAAATAGTTTGAAGTAGGGTTTTTTTCTGAGCTAATCTAAAAAAGCATTGTGCATCTCGTCAAATCAAAAGAAAAATTCCAAAACCTGTTAACAATTTACTAAACAAAAACCAAAATTGTGAGGCTGAAAATGTATTCACCCTCTTTGTAATTACTACGCTAACTTTCTTCAGGTACAATGCTGTATTATCTTACCAACTCATCCAATTTGTTGATGTAGAAAATTCGAGGGTCACCTCTGTTTTCCATGAATTCATAAGAATAAATACCCCCTCCCTCTGTAAGGTCCAACAGTATGGTAGATTTTCAACAGACCAGACCAAAATGAAGGCAAATGAACATTCAAGACATCAGGGAAATGATAGAGAAGCCCCAATCTGGGGAAGAGTACAAGAACATCTCAAAGGCATTTCCACCATCTGCAGAATCTCTTGCATTCACGATTTGCTGCTCAACTGCAAAGTCTCTTTGAGGGTTCCATACTTTGAAGAAGTGTAGATCTTCCAGTCCTGATGAAGGGTCCTGAATGATGGATGATGCTTTCTGGTGGCAGCGCTCCACGTAAGCGTGTTCAGTGGTGGGGAGGACTTTGCCTATGACGGATAGGGGTGTAACAACCACTTTCTGTAGCCTTGTCTGTTTCTTGGCATTGGTGTTTCCATTCCAGGACGTGATGTAGGATACTGCCGGCTGTCTGACAAAACTTAGACACAAGGGATTCTGCAGTTGCTGGAACTTGACAAAGTTCACTCTCCCAAAAACTCTCTGAGGCCAGGAGTCAATTAAAATGGAAGAAAATGGAGACTAGAAGAATCTCTTTTGGGCGAGGGTATTCCAGGCTGAAGAATTCAAATGGATAAGGGGAGTCAAGATTATCCAAGATATTGGTAAATAGTGGAACAGTTTCAAAGGGCCGAATGGTCGCCTGCAATCCCAAGTTAACATTGTCCTTTGGTGAAATTATTTAGCCAATCAAAATATTTTTTGAACCAACCAGAAAACCTTAACACTAGAACATAGAACACTACAGCACGATATAGACCATTCATCCAACTCAAGATCAATCTAAACCTTTCCTTCCATGTCCTCAATTTTTCTATAATCCATGTGCCTCTTCATCAGTTGCTTAGATGTTCCTACTGTATCAGATTCTACCACCAGCCCTGGCAGTGTGTTGCATGTACCCACCACTCTTTGTGTAAATAACTTACCTCTGATATCCCCTCTATACTTTCCTCCAATCAACTTAATATTATGCCGTCTTGTATTAGCCATTTCTGTCCTTGGAAAAAAATCTCTGGCTGTGCACTCTATCTATGTCTCTTATCACCTTGTACACCTCTATCAAGTCACTGCTCACCCTCCTTCACACCAGAGAGAAAAGCCTGAGTTGAGACAGTATTTCTCTCTCGCTCAACCCGCACTGGAGTTGTGATTATTTTGTTGCCTCAGTTCTGGATCATGTAGGTTAATTTCATTTGTGTTACCTTAGGTTTGTTGTGCTTGTAATATGCTGCAAAAAGCTAATATTCACGGCATTAATACCCTGGACATGTAAGCCTATGGGCACTGTTGTTTCTAAGCTGGGGGGTGCACAGCCGCACAGTAACTGAAATGCTCCTGCGCCATAGCCTTCGTTGCCATTCGGCTGAAAATGTATTTTATATAATGTTAATATAATTTTGAGATCTTTGTTAATTATCATCATCACCATCATTATGTGCCATGTTGTATGATGTAGGTGATCATGATCTTTCCCTGACCATGATTGTTCTTGGTAAATTTATCTACGGAAGTGGTTTGCCATTGCCTTCTTCTGGGCAGTGTCTTTACAAGACGGGTGACCTCAGCCATTGTCAATACTCTTCAGAGATTGTCTGCCTGATATCAGTGGTTGCATAACCAGGACTTGTGATCTGCACCGGCTGCTCATACAACCATCCATCACCTCCTCCCATGGCTTCACATGACCCTGATCGGGGGCTAAGCAGGAGCTACATCTTGCCTAAGGGTAATCTGCAGGCTATCAGAGGAAAGGAACATCTTATACCTCCCCTGGTAGAGAGGTATCCCCACCCTGCAATCCATCTATTTGAATATAATTGTGAAATACCCTGTAACTAATTGTGTTAATAAATATAATCCATATCTTTTCTAAATAATAACCCAACCACACCTTTACTTTGAAGCATTTTAGAACTTCAATATACTTACATTGTCAGTGCTTCATGTTACAACACCGTTACAAATTGTAACAATAAACACAGAATGGAAGCTGGTAGTTTATTGTTAATAACCACTGGCCCGCTGAGCGCCGGTGCCATCTGGCCGAAACATTTTATTTTTGCCATTGTTTCCCTGTCAGTTATTTTGACTGCCTGCCATGTTTACATGTGTTGTGAGCTGTGGTTTATGTTTGTTTGATGTGCATATTACCAAAATAAAATATAAAGTGCCACACAGTTTTCAGGCTGTGTGAAGATTTCCTGCTCAGGGCAATGGCTGGTCTGTGCAGCTGTAAAAAGTTTAGAGGGAACATTGCTTATAACAATAAATTTGGACTTGAATAGCAATTGAAAATACAATGAATTAGAAGGATGTCCAAGGCTAGATCAAATTGTGAGGATTCAGAAGCAAAATGTAGCTAGAAAATAAGAGGAGATGGGGAAAAATAATTTGGGCCAATGAAGTGTTTATTTTCATGTTAATATAATGACAAATCGCTCAATGGCCACTTTATTAGGTACCTCCAGTTCATGGTCTTCTGCAACTGATGCCCATCCACTTCAAGGTTCAATGTGTTTGTTGTGACAGTGTTGAAGACATCATTGAGACACTGAAGCTGGTGATATAAAAGCCTTTCTTCATCACAGCAAGCAGGTATCATTCTGGTGACACTCAGTAGAGGCTCACAAACCCAAAGTTACATCACATTTTTATACCCTTAACATCAAAGGTAACAGTAGGAGATGCAATACAATTTCAATAATTACAATGACATCATTCCCTTCAATATTCTGGGTTGACAATGCTACCCTTGAATTACAGATCTACAGTGACAGACACCTCTGAATGTTCAAAGACCTTTGTCACAAAGTAATTCACACATATAGTCTACAATTTTCTGGGGGGCTGGAGTCCCAGGCATCCAAATTAACATTGTCAGGGCTGTCTGAGCACACAAATATGATAAGTACACAAAACTATTGATTGCCTATATCTGTGACATGTGTATTATGCTAAGTAACAACATCTGTCTGGTCTGCCAGTTTGAACAAGTTATAATGGTGCAAATAACTTACACGTGAGCTGAAGGACTACAGTCCTGATGAAGGGTCTCGGTCTGAAACATCAGCTGCTTATTCACTTCCATAGATGCTGCCTGACCTGCTGAGTTCTTCTGGCACTTTGTATGTGTTGTTCTGGATTTGCAGCATCTGCAAATTTTCTCGTATTTATGTTAACATAATCGTGAAATTAATTGTGCTAATGAATATAATCCATAAATTTTCTAAATAATATATGTACCACAACTTATACTTTGAAACATTTTAAAGCTTCAATATATTTACATTGTTGGTGTTTCAAGTTAAAACACAGTTACAGATTGAAACAATAAACACAGAATGGAAGTCAGTTGCTCATTGTTAATAAACCGCCAGCCTGCTGAATGCCAACACTGTCTATAAAAGAAACATTTAAAGTGTCACGCAGTTTTCAAATCATGTGAAGTTTTCCTTCTCAGAGCAATGGTTGAGCTGAACAGCTGTAAGAAAATAAATGTAATGTTGCTGGTGAACCTCTTCTGCACACTTTCCACGGTCTCTGCATCCTTCCTATTATGGGACAACCAGAACTGCACACGATGCTTCAAATTTTTGGTGATTCCGAAAGGATGGGAATTATTGGAAATTCCAGAAATCTAGGGACAGGCCAACCCAGCAGCAGGAGATCCAGCAGAGTCCCCACACATACGGCTTTCCCAAAGCATCTCCTTCAAGCCAATTTTCTCAACTGTGCCTCCCCCTTTCCTCTCCAAAGTTCTCTGACGCAACCAACTTTCAGTCCCTACATCCTTGTCTAATGCCCACACATCACTAATCCTAACCCTTACTGTGATTCCTTAAGGTTGCAATAGCCGGGGGTGGTACTGAGGACAAGCTCCCACTACCTATTAAATACTCCCAATGGCGTGCGTGTCAAGTAGTTTCTGACAACCAAGTCCAGCTCCTGGCCTTCACGTGTGGTTTAGCTACTAAGCCCGGTGGAACCATTTCTACTGACAGGAGAAGGGGCAAATGTAGACTACTGGTGCCTTAAAACTAGTCACTTCAAGCAGATGGGGCTTGTCAACCATGGTTGGTAGCTCACCTAGGAGAAGGAAAATGCTGATCTGCCTCGCAGCTTTATCCACTTATGGGGAAAGCTTCAGGAGTAAACCCTGAGGGGAAAACTCTGGAGCTGGAGTCCCTAAGGCTGAATTCAAGGCTGATTGGCGACTCCTGTGACACCACTGGTGCCAAACTGCATTGGTCTCACCGTTCCTCTGGATTCATCAGCTGCATGGACTGGGGGAGCCTGTTACGTACGCAGCAGTTTGCTCTCCGTATCATAATGCCCTGGCTTGGGTATATCACGTAGACAACTGGGATGCCATATCCACGGGGTCTCAACCCTAGATGGGCATCTTTGGAATGTGAGAGGAAACCCACATGGTCATGGGAAGAATGTTACCACTCCTTACAGACAGTTGTGGAATTGAACCTGGGTTGCTGGCCTCTGCCTATCACCTCCTTCTTGTGCCCCTCCTCTTTCCCTTTCTCCTGTGGTCCGCTCTCCTCTCCTATCAGATTCCTTCTTCTCCGGCCCTTTACCTTTTCCATCTAAAGCTGCCCAGCTTCTCATTTCATCCCCTCCCCTCCCCCACCACCCACCTTCCCCCTCACCTGTCACCTGCCAGCTTGTACTCCTCCCACTCCCCCTCCTCATGAAGGGCTTCGGCCTGAAGTGTCGTTTGTGTATTCCCCTCCACTGGTGATGCCGGACCGGTAGAGTTCCAACGGCACTTTGTGTGCGTTATGCTGCCATGCCTCGCTCACTCTTGCACCATGCGGTTTGGGGTAACTGCTGGCAGTCAGGCGCTCTCATTCTCTGACACCTTGTGCTAGACTCGTGAATGTTCAGAGCTAGCTCCGGCTACAAGTGCAGTTGTGGCTGCCCATTAATGCAGTAACACGTCGGGGCCCAGAGATAAACACTGATGATTGTTTGTGTCTTGTGGCTCTGACTGAAGCCACCTTGCCTTTTGATGTGTTGCCACCGTGTACCACAAATTGATTGATCGACTCCAGCAGTGATTACATCCATACGCCTGGAACGCAATCATACCACAGAAAGCGAGCCTTGACTTTTTCATCAGCTTTGAAGCTGTGTCGATGAGATCCCTCATTAGTGTATAATAATTTCTAACAGGAGTAATCAGCTCAGAATCAGTTTACTCCTTTTTGATGTGGTTTGTTACAGTACCTCTCCGGTGTCAAAGGTAAGCCGATGTCTTCTGAGGAAATCTAAACTGAGAAAACACTTGAGCTAAGTTAAAGGCTAAGAAAACTCAGCAGCATAAACACAGTGAGCGATCAAGAAAAACCACATCACTGTGGTATTGAGACAGAGACAATTCCTGAGCACAACATCAAAGGAGAGAGAAATGATTGTTACCCCGTGTGCAGCATTAAAAAAAAACTCAAGGCAAAGACCAGAGACATCAAGGGACTGGACGTAGACCAGGTGAGTGGGCAGGGGTGGATGATGAGGCTGGATGCTGGAGTGGGTGCAGGTGACCAAATGGCCCTTGCGTTTGGGTGTACCCCACCAGCGGCTCGTTCCTGTCCTGATCCCTCTCTCCTCCCTTCAGCTTCCTCTGAGGGAGGGTCACCCAAGCGAGTGCTTTATTGAGAACGGGGGGGGGGGGGTTCTGGAAGCATTTCCTACACCTCCCATTCACCAAGGTGGCTCATCGGTTTACTTTTACTTTACTTTATTGTCACCAAACAATTGATACTAGAGCGTACGATCATCACAGCGATATTTGATTCTGCACTTCGTGCTCCCTGAAGTACAAATGGAAGTACATATAATAAAAATTTAAATTATAAATCATAATTAGAAAATAGAAAAGGGAAAGTAAGGTAGTGAAAGTCAGGTCCGGATATCTGGAAGGTACGGCCCGGATCCGGGTCAGGATCCGTTCAGCAGTCTTATCACAGTTGGAAAGAAGCTGTTCCCAAATCTGGCCGTACGAATCTTCAAGCTCCTGAACCTTCTCCCAGAGGGAAGAGGGACAAAAAGTGTGTTGGTTGTGTGGGTCATATCCTTGATTATCCTGGCAGCACTGCTCCGACAGCGTGCAGTGTAAAGTGAGTCCAAGGATGGAAGATTGGTTTGTGTGATGTGCTGGGCTATGTTCACGATCTTCTGCAGCTTCTTCCGGCCTTGAACAGGACAACTTCCATACCAGGTTGTGATGCATCCTAGAAGAATGCTTTCTATGGTGCACCTATAAAAATTAGTGAGGGTTTTAGGGGACAGGTGAAATTTCAGGTTTAGGAGGAGGATTTTCTGGTACGAGGTGACATTTCAGAAACTGAGCTTCTGTCTCCTGGAACTTTGAAGTAAAGGAGTGGTTATATTGAAATTCAAAGTTCACAGTAAATTTATTATCAGGGTACATATACGTCATCAAATATTGCCCTGAGGACCAGCACATTGTCGTGGTGGAGAAGCTTGTAAGTTTCTGAGATCCTGAGAGCAAAGGCGTAGGGCGATCAGCTGCTGGTAGGGTCGAGGGAGACATCCCAGTCAAAGAGCAACTCAACCAGGAGCTCAGCAGTGGAGCTGACGACACGTCACAATGGCAGTGAAGGCAGAGGAAGGCTGCAGGAGTGAAGGGCCCCCGGTCACCTTGAATTCCATGCCACTGGACCCTGGCCCCGATCTGTCAAGGACCGTGCAGTGGCTACCCGTGCATCAGCCTCCCCACATTAAACAAAGTCACGCACAGGCGTTCTCCATTGAGGGAATCCAGCCCAACATGTCAGATTAAATCCTGTGTTGAACCTGGATTGGCCTCTACAGTCACCTGAGGACTCGCCAATAGACAACCCCTTAGGAGATCATCGTACTCGACTCGGATGATCACACTACTACTTCCTTGAGATTCATTGTTTGTTTGTTTGTTGTTAGTTTGCTTATTTAGAGATAAAGCACAGAACAGGCCCTTCCATCCCATTGAGCCGCAGTACTCAGCAACCCACAGACTTTAACCCTAGCCTAATCATAGGAACTATATAATGGACAATTTAACTACTGATCACTACACCTTCAGTCTGTGGGATGAAATGAGAGCACCTGGAGGTATTCCACACACACGTGGGAAGTCCACGTGCACATGGGAAGTCCACAGGCACACGGGAAGATCGTACAAACATTCTTACAGAGGATGCTGAAATTGAACTCCAAACTCTGACACCCCGAGTGTCGCGTTAACTGTTACGCCACTGTGGCTCCCCTATTTCCTTGTGGGTGTACACAGTGGAACAGAGAAATACAATAGAATCAGTGAAAAACTACCCACAAAGACTGACAAACAAGCAATGTGCAAAAAAACAAAAGCTGTTCACTCATTTGTTCGTTCACAGAACGAGATGTGTGCTTGAAAGTGATTTTGTCAGTGTGGAATCAGTTCAGTTGACAAACAGTCAACATACAAAAAATGGTGTTTGTGGATTTGATTCTGTGGTTCATGTTATATTGCTTCTGGTCACTCCTTTTTTATTGCTAACTTATGTGATTTTAATCGGGGTGGCCTGCAGTTAATGAAGAACACAGCGTTAGATTGAACTGAACTGAGCTGATCGGAACACATTTGGACTCTCCTGATGACCTTGTGGGTTGGTGTTATATATTCTGTGTTTTTGCTATTTTTTGCCATTTTTTTGATTTGTTTTGTTTTGTGCTGGGGGTAGGGTTTGATGTCTTTCTTTGAATGGTTCCATGGTTTTCTTCGTTTCGTGACTGTCTGTGGGGAAAATGAATTTCAGTGTTGTATATTGCATATATACTTTGATAATAAATGAACTTTCAAGCTTTGAATCTTTAAATAAATGTTCAAAATAGGTAGGGGGTGTAACAGAATGATGGAGTGAATCTATTCCAGATGGTACAGAATTTTGCTCCAGGCTTTGGAGTCAAATTCTCGGAGGCCAGATTTCAGGAGGGAAGCGACCGGCAGCTGGAAGTGATTACAAAGGGAAATGGTATGGTAGCGTTTATTATGAGAAGATTTAAATACAGCCATAATGATCAGATGGCACAGCCTCAGAAGAGAGAGATGTCCTTTTAAAATGGAGATGAGGAGAAATTTCTTTAGCCAGAGGGTAGTGAATCTGTGGAATTCATTGCCACAGGCGGCTGTGGAGGTCAAGTCATTGGGTATATTTAAGGCAGAGGTTGATAGGTTCTTGATTAGTCAGAGCATGAAGGGATACAGGGAGAAGGCAGGAGATTGGGGCTGAGGAAAATTGGATCAGCCATGATGGAATGGCAGAGCAGACTCAATGGGCCAAATGGCCTACATCTGCTCCAATATCTATAGGTCCTAAACTTGATAGCATCTATTTTAACTGATATGACAGTTCAGTCAGAATCAGTAGTTGCATTTTTATCTCTATCAGTCATCTTATGAAACAGTGAAATAATTTTAAATATCTCCTCCTTTCTGAAGAACACAGCCACTGTGAACTGATAGGAGCCAAGCAGCACCTTAGAAAGTCGGAGGGAAAACTGGATCCTATCTTCATCGGGTATACTTAAAGCGGAGGTTGATAAGTTCGTGATTAGTAAAGGCATCCAGGATTATAGGGAGAAGGTAGGAGAATGGGGTTGAAGGGGATAACAAATCAGTCATGGTGGAATGGCAGATAAGTTTCGATGTGCCCAATGGCTCCCACGTCTATGGTCATTCAGGACAGAGATCGACGTATTTCAGGATATTTATTTATTTAGAGACAGTGTGGAATAGGCTCTTCCAGCCCTTTGAGCTGAGCCACCCAGCAATAACCCAATTTAACCCTAGCCTCATCGTGGGACAATTTACAATGATCAATTTACCTACTGACCAGTACATCTTTGGACCGTGGGAGGAACCCCATGTGGTCAAGGGGAGAACTCCTTACAGGCAGCAGTGGGAATTGAACCTAGGTCACCTTTACTGTAGAGCTTTGTGCTAATCACTACGCTACCATGCCACCCCAGTACTGAGGAAATCAAAGACAGAGGCATGCAGCCCAGAACCAGGCCCTTTGGCCCAATTCCTCCATGCTGACCATGATATCATAAGATACAGGAGCAGAATTGGGCCATTTGGCCCATCGAGTTTGCTCCACCATTTCATCATGACTGATCCAGTTTTTTTCTCAGCTTTAATCTCCTGCCTTCTCCCTGTATGCCTTCATCCCTGACCAATCAAAAATCTATCAACCTCTGTCTTCAATATACATAATATCTTGGCCTCCTCAGCTGCCTGTGGCAACGAATTCCACAGATTCACCATTCTCTGGCTAAAGAAATTCCTCCTCATCTCTGATCCAAGAGGGCGCCCCTCTATTCAGAGGCCGTGTCCTCTGGTCTTGGACTCTCCCATCAAAGGAAACAGCCCCTCCATACCCACTCTTTCGAGGCACTTCACCATTCAAAGGAAGCAGCCCCTCCATACCCACTCTTTCGAGGCCTTTCACCATTCAAAGGAAGCAGCCCCTCCATACCCACTCTTTCGAGGCACTTCACCATTCAAAGGAAGCAGCCCCTCCATACCCACTCTTTCGAGGCCTTTCACCATTCAATAAGTTTCAATGAGTTCACCCTTCATTCTTCTGAATTCCAGAAAACACTCTTCATATCACAGGCCATTCAATCCTGGAATCGTTTTCGTGAACTTTCTTTGAACCCTCTCCAGTTTCAGCACCTCCTTTCGCAGATAAGAGGCCCAAAACCGCTCACAATACTCCAAATGAGGCCTCACCAGTGCTTTATAAAGTCTCAATATTATATTCTAGTCCTCTTGAAATTAATGCTAACATTGCATTTGCCTTCCTCACCACAGACTCAACCTGCAAATTAACCTCTAGGGAATCCCGTACAAGGACTCCCAAATACCTCCGCACCTCCGGCTTTTGCGTTTCCTCTCCATTTGGAAAATAGTCAGCCCTTTCATTTCTTCTACCAAAGTGCATGACCAGACACCTCCTCTCACTGTATTCCATCTGCCATTTCTTTATATGAATCTGAACTAGTGGAGAGGACAGCAAAATGAAAGAAGCAGAAAATGAGACATATACCTTATAAATTGCTGAAGAATTACCGAGAGAGCTCATCGATGGCTACTTCCCCTGTTCGGTTCTTGTGTTCTTAAAACAGGCTGAAGGAGATGACTGTTCTCATTCATTCCTTAGCTGCTGTTACATCACCAGCTGAGTGAAACTCAGCCCTTTCTGCTCTCGGGAGAATGGTGTTGAGTGGGACAATAAAGCTCAAAGTTCAAAGTAAATTTTATTATCGGGGAACATATATGTCACCACATATAACCCTGAGATTCATTTTCCTGTGGGCATACTCAGCAAATCTGTGGAATAGTAACTATAACAGGATCAATGAAAGATCAACCAGAGTTCAGAAGACAACAAACTAAGCAAATGTGAATATAAATAAGTAGCAATAAATGATGAGAACATGAGATAATGAATTAAAGAGTCCGTAAAGTGAGATCATTGGTTGTGGGAACATCTCAATGGATGAGCAAGTGAGTGTAGTTATCCCCTTTGTTCAATAAGCTTTTGGTTGAAGAGTAGTAACTGTTCTTGAACCTGGTGGTGCAAGTCTTGAGGTTCTTGTACTTTCTACCTGATGGCAGCAATGAGAAAAGAGCATGGCCTGGGTGATGAGGATCTCTGATGGCGGATGCTGCTTTGCTACGACAGTGTTTCATGTAGAGATGCTCAATAGCTGGGAGCGCTTTATCCATGATGTACTGGGCTGAATTTCCTTTGAAAGGCATTGGTGTTTCCATACCATGTCATGATACAGCTATTCAATACATTCTCCATTACACATCTATAGCTGTTTGTCAATCTTTCTGATGTCATGTCAGATCTCTGTAGATTCCTAAAGCCATGAAAGAATGGTGGAGCAGTATCGATGGGCTGAATAGCTTAGATCTGCTTCTATGTCTTATTAAGTGGAGGGTCAGGTAGTTTGAGGATGCAGGGAGGCTACAGAAGGAGTTAGACAGATCAGGAGAGTGGGCAAAGAAGTATCTACTCATACACTTCATAAGAAGAAAGAAAAGGGTAGGCTGTTTTCTAAATGGAGAGAAAATTTAAAAATATGAGGTACAAAGGTACCTGGGAGTCCTTGTGCAGGATTCCCTAAAGGTTAATTTTCAGGTTGAATCTGCTGTGGGGAAGGCAATTGCAATGTTAGCATTCATTTCTTTCCAATATTTTTATTAGTTTCTACATAGAAGAATACAGAGTACAAGAAAGTATATATAAAAGGTCAAAAAAGATTAAAAACACTTTACTTTATTGTCACCAAACAATTGATACTAGAGCGTACAATCATCACAGTGATATCTGGTTCTGCGCTTCGTGCTCCCTGAAGTACAAATCCAAGTAAATATAATAAAAATTTAAATTATAAATCATAATTAGAAAATAGAAAAGGGAAAGTAAGGTAGTGCAAGCCAGGTCCGGATATTTGGAAGGTACGGCCCAGATCCGGGTCAGGATCCGTTCAGCAGTCTTATCACAGTTGGAAAGAAGCTGTTCCCAAATCTGGCCGTACGAATCTTCAAACTCCTGAACCTTCATAAACCAACACTTACATTATATGTTCATAATAACAATCTCATTACTCCGTATTCATGTAAGTTAATCAATAGTTATATTGAAATACAGTAATTTATTACAAAAAAAAGAATCTAACCGCTACCAAGACCGAAGCTGTTTATTTAGGAGAAAGGAAGGTAAAATACCTTCTCATATAGTAAAAGTTAATAATAGCCAACATCTGAATTTAAACAACGAGTTGAAGGTTTTGAAAATAATTCAGAAAAGGTCCCCACAATGTTTGAAAGTCTTGACGAGATTCAGAAATTGAACAATGAATCTTCTCTAAATCTAAACATGATATAATGTCACATAACCATTGAGCTTGAGTAGGAGGAAAAACATCTTTCCATTTAAACAAAAGCGACCTCTTAGCTATAAGAGAGATAAAGGCCAAAATATATAAATCAGATGCCTTCAGCTTAATATCTTGTCCTACAACAATACCGAATAGGGCCGTCAGAAGGTTATCTAATATTTATGGTATGTTACTGGAGATGAGGAATGTTCCTTTAGACAAAATTAAGAATCTCTGGGAAAAAGATTTACAGATATCAATATCTGAGGAAACTTGGAATGAAATTTTGATACTGGTTAATACTTCATCGCTATGTGCTCGTCATTCCCTCATACAATTAAGGTGGTACATAGAGCTCATATGACTACGGATAAGCCATCTGGTTTTTATTCGGATATGTATTGCCACTGTGACAGATGGAATAATGGAGAAGCTTCATTAATTCATATGTTTTGGACTTGTCTGAATCTTGAAAAATATTGGAAGGAAGTATCTCAAACTTTTTCCTTACTTTTTAAAGTCAATTTTTAAGCATTCATTTCAAGAGGACTTGAATATCAAAGCAAGGATGTAATGCTGAGGCTTTATAAAGCATTGAAGAGGCCTCACTTGGAGTGCTGTATGCAAATTTGGGCCCCTTATCTTAGAAAGGATATGCTGACACTAGAGAAGATTCAAAGGAGGTTCACAAAAATGATTCCAGGATTGAATGGTGTGTTATATGAAGAGCGTTTGATGGTTCTGGGCCTGGAGTCACTAGAATTCAGAAGAACGAGGAGTGACCTAATTGAAACCTAGCAAATGGTGGAAGGCCTCGATAGAGTGGATGTGCAGAGAATGTTTCCTATGGTGGAGAAGTCTAAGACCAGAGGACACAGCCTTAGAATAGAGGAATATCCTTTTAGAACAGAGTTGAGCAGGAATTTCTTTAGCCAGAGAGTAGTGAATCTGTGGAATGCATTGCCACAGGTGGCCGTGGAGGCCAAGTTATTTTAAGCCAGAGGTTGATAGATTCTTGATCGTTCAGGGCATGAAGGGATACGGGGAGAAGGCAGGAGATTGGGGCTGTAAGGGAAATTCGATTGGGCATGATGAACTGGCAGGGCAGACTTGATGGGCCAAATGGCCTAATTCTGCTCCTATATCTTATGGCCTTAAACCTGTCTAATTTATCTGGTATGACAGTTCAGTTAGAATCAGTAGTTTATTTTTATCTCTATCTGTATCTTATGAAACAGTGAAATAATTAAAAATATCTCCTCCCTTCTGAAAAATGCTGCCACTGTGCCGTAAACGATAGAGCCGAGCAAGCAGTACATTAGAAAGTCGGAGGGAAAACTGGATGCTATTTTCTTTGGTCTAACCGCTGTTCATCTGTTCATCTACAGTACCAGTTTCACAAAGGCCCTTGAATTCACCATGCATTCAGCAACCTGGGAGCTGCAGCGAAGTTCACAGTCAGCGCTGTCAAATGCGTTACAAGGGAGTGGTAATTGATGAGTGTTAGGTGTGAACTTGGTTAGTTGTGTGAATGAACTGTGAAATTCTCAAACCAAAACTGGAAATAAACATCCAGGGTATGTTCCTTGTGCTAACTCGACAGCCCCTAGGTGTGACTGGGTGAGAATAATGTGGACTCGGCTGCTGCTGTGCCAAGTTACATACAGCCACAAACACGAGAAGATCTGCAGATGCTGGAAATCCAAGACAGCATACACAAAATACTGGAGGAACTCAGCAGGATAGGTGGCATCTACGGAAAAGAGTAAACAGTCGTTTCTGACCAAGACTTTTCATCAGGACTGAGTTACAGCCATTCCAGTGGGCAGCGTTTTCAAAGTTCAAAGTTCAAATTAAATTTATTATCTAAATCACCATATACAATCCTGAGCTTCATTTTCTTTCACAGTTGTACAAATAAATACCATAGAATCAACCAACCAATGTGCAAAGGAAGATAAACTGTGCAATTACACAAAGAAAAATAGTAATAAATAAATAAATAGCATGTAAATAATACTAAGAACATGATTCCTAGGAAGTGAGTTTGTAGGTTGTGGAATCAGTTCGGTGTTGAGGTGAGTGAAGTTGTCCCCTCTGGTTCAAGAGCCTGACTGTTGAAGGGTAATAACTGTTCCTGAACCTGATGGTGTGGAACCTAAGGCTCCTGTACCTTCTTTCTGGTGGCAGCAGTGGCCTAGACTGCTTTATTTGTGGCAGCTCTCCTTGTAGATGCAGGACTTTTCCTCACAGTTCAACTATTGATTACAGAGAGATAGAGAAAAAAACACACACTTCATAAGGCCAGCAGCCTTAAAGCACATAAAGGTGGATAGATCCCCAGGGCCTGACCTAATATAACACGGAACATTGTAAACACAGGAGATTCTGCAGATGCTGGAAATCCAGAGCAACACATGCAAAATGCTGGAGGAACTCAGCAGGCCAGGCAGCATCCATTGAAAAGAGTACAAAGTCAATGTTTCAGGCCAAGAAGGAGGAGAGGGAAGAAATTGCCTGGTCCCCAGCATTGGTAATTAGGTAATTGTTCTATTATTATCCATTATAAAGGTTTTGGAAGACTGGGGGGGTGGGGGGGGTGTGGCTAATGTTATAACTTTGTTTAAGTAGGATTGCAAGGACAAATTCAGGAATTACAGGCAGGTGAGCCTGTCAGTGGTTATAAAGTTACTGGAGGCGATTCTGAGAGACTGGATTTATATGCATTTGGAAAGGCAAGGACTAATCATGACTTTGTGCATGGGCTGTGCCACACAAATTTGATTGAGGTTTATGAAGAGATGATCAGGGGGACTGATGAGGGCATGACGGTAGATGTTGTCTACATGGACTTTATTTACTAATTTTTATTTAGAGATGCAGTGCAAAATAGGCCCTTCCAGCCTTTTGAACCCTACCGCCCAACAAACCCAATTTAACCCTAACCTATTCACGGGACAATTTACAATGACCAATTAACCTACCTGATACGTCTTTGGACTGTGGGAGGAAAGCGGAGAGCCTGGAGAAAACACATGCATTCCACGGGGAGGACATTCACAAAGCCTTTGACAACGTCCCATGTGGGAGGCTGTGACCCTTCATAAGGACAGTAAAGGAAAGGATAGAAGCCAGAATGGATGATAGTTCCCCACCTCCTTCCCATTTTCCATGCTCTCCTATCAGACCCCTTCCACCTATCACCTCCCAGCTTCTTACCTCAGCTCCTTCCCCACCCACTTACCTTTACCCTCATCTGCTCTCATCTATCACCTACCAGCCTATACTCCTCCTCCTCCTGCCCTTCACCTTCTTATTCTGGCTTATTCTCCCTTCCATTCCAGACCTGATGAAGGGTCTTGGCCCAAAAGGCCTTATTCACCTCCATAGACGCTGCCTGACCTACTGAGTTCCTCCAGCATTTTGCGTGTGCAGAGAAACTATTGATGGTGGGGGAGTCTAGGACCAGAGTGAAGGTCAGAAACCCTTTCTCATGGAGAGGGCAGAGAGACTTGACAACCTCCCCCTGCAGCTGGCAGTTGATAAAAGTTCAATTTATAGTTTTAAATGTGAAGCTGAAGAATTTTTGTAAACCAAAATCAAGGTTCAAAGTTCAAAGTAAGTTTGTTATCAAAGTACATATATATCACTATATACAACCTGTGAATGTTTTCTTGTGGGCATACTCAATAAATCCAAGAAACACAATGGAATCGATGAAAGACCGCACCCAACACGATGTACAAACAGACAATGTGCACAAGACAACAACCTGTGCAATTACAAAAGAAATAAAATGATATGGGAGGATGCCAGAGGAAAAGTATGTGTCAGTGGTCAATGTAACCTCCCTTTTTATTCACCAATAAAATCAGGTCTTCATAAATTATTTACAGGTTCAAATTAAAATACGATTGCTATTATCTACAACACATTAAAGCCCTGCGAGACCCACTGTTCATTGTGCCCATAGAGACTGCACAATGCTTCCCTAGGGACACCTGGGCAGTGACGTAACCCCGGAAGAGCGGCAGGTGGTCAGCTGGGGCACTTTCTGCCTGCCACCTAGGCCCCTGAATGGCCATCTTGGCCAGACCCAGGAGCAGACTGCCCAGGAGATTCCCCCAGGTGTCCCTTTCCCCTCCAGACTGAATGTCATAGATCAGGAGTGTGAGGTCAGAAACTGAGGAGCACTCTCTTCAGATATTCAAGCAGGGGGCATCAACCTCACATTCATTATATGTATGGTAGACCGACGACTCCTGGTCACAGCAAGGACAGGTCACCAGGCAGTCAATGAACTGATTCAAATTCTTTTGCACCTTTCACCCTAAGTCCCCGATGTACAAGGGAAAGACTCCTACATAAAGAGATGTCCACTGGGGACAACTGAGGTCTCCTGCCAACTTATTACCACAGGGGTGTTGTTGCACAGTGACTAATCACTCCTAGACAGGATTCCACAAGTTCAATCCTCATTATTGCAAGATCTCCAATGGGTCAGTCATGTCTTTCAAAGCAGTAAATGCTGTCCATTCTCTGTTTTGTCCCACACCTACACGTTCTAAATACAGGAAATTCTGGAGGCGCTGGAAATCACCAGTCCTGATGAATTGGCTTGGCCCGAAACATCATCCGTTTATTCACCTCCATAGATGGTGCCTGACCTGCTGAGTTCCTCCACCGATTGGTGTATTGCAAACAAGAGAAAATGTGCAGATGCTGGAAATCCGAGCAGCACACAAAATGCTGGGGGAGCTCAGCAGGTCAGGCAGCATCTGTGGAGAAAAGTAAGTGTGTGTGTGTGTGTGTGTGTGTGTGTGTGTGTGTGTGTGTGTGTGTGTGTGTGTGTGTGTGTGTGTGTGTGTGTGTGTGTGTGTGTGTGTGTGTGTGTGTGTGTGTGTGTGTGTGTGTGTGTGTGTGTGTGTGTGTGTGTGTGTGTGTGTGTGTGTGTTCTAAGTTCCGTTTCCAACATTACAACAAATACAGAACTTCACTGAACTGAGAAATTCTCTCCACATGCTACCTGACCTGCTGTGTCTTTCCTTTGTTTTTCCTTATTACTCTATATGGGATGGGTTCACATGTCGGTAAATGGGAATCAGATTCAGAATCAGGGTTAATATCACTGGCATATGCCTCGAAGCTTGTTAACTTTGCGACAGCAGTTCAATGCAATGCATGATATAGAAAGGAAGCTGAGCTACAGTAAGTATACATATGTATATTAAATTGTTAAATTAAAGTTAGTGCAAAAACAGAAATTGTAAAAAAAGTAGTGTTTCATTGTTCAATGCCCATTCAGAAATCAGATGGCAGAGAGGAAGAAGCTATCCCTGAACCGCTGAGTGTGTGGACTAGGCAGAATAGTGGTTCGGCACAGACTCGATGGGCTGAAGGACCTGTTTCTCTGTTGCTGTGCTTTATGACTCTATAACACTATTGGGTGCCATGGTAGCTGGTGTGGCTGCAACAGCACGCCGCTATTCCAGCTTGAGGCGTTCCAGAGTTTGGGGTTCAATTCCGGCACCATTCTGTAAGGAGTCCCTGCACGGCCACCCCGCGGAACGTGTGGGCTTTCTCCAGGTCCACCCGTTTCCTCCCAGAGTCCGAAGACGTACCGGGTGGGTTAACTTGTCATTGAGAACTGTCTTGTGATTACATTAGGGTTAATCGGGTTGTCGGGGGTTGCTAGGGTCGGCATGGCTCAAAGGGCTGGAAGGACCTCCTCCACACTATATCTCTGTATTGGTAAACAAACTATTATTCTACATGGGAGGGGTATGGAGGGTATGGTCTAGGTGGAGACTGATGGAACTAGGGACAAGAACAGATTGGCATAGACTAGATGGGTTGAAGGGCCTATTTTTTTTGCTGTAGTGCTCTGTGACTCCATGACTCTATTGATATGACATTTCTGTTCTCCAAACTGCTTGGAGAGTCATTCCATTGACATCTAAAAACTCTGTGCCAGTGACGTTGAAAACTAATATTTAAAGGAAATAATATATATTCAGACACAAGTAATTGCAGTGTATGCAATGGACCAAGTGTTTCTTTTTGATCTTTCATTCATCTAAATATATCTCACATTACAAGTGACACCCATTCTTCACATCCAGTAAGCGATTGACAGTTCCGGTTCATGCATTTCCAGTAAATGCACACTGCATTCTAAATTTTAAGACATTCATAGGGGTAATATGAAGGCACAAATCATTACTACACAGCTGATGACTTGTGAAATCGATACTGTTGACCAAAACTGCAGTTTACTACAAAATGTGCATAATTTTCAGAACCACATTGTGTCATCCATCTAATTTCATTTCACTAGCTACCCAGTTGTATCTCAGGAATATGAAAGTACAATGTAGAGTCACAGACAGTTAATACGGCTTAAGATCTGCACCTGGACGAGAGCTCTCAATGTCTTACCTGGACCATAGACCTCAATGCCTTACCTGGTCCATAGCCCTCTATGTCTTACCTGGACCATAGCCCTCAATGTCTTACCTGGACCATAGCCCTCAATGTCTTACCTGGACCATAGCCCTCTATGTCTTACCTGGACCATAGACCTCTATGTCTTACCTGGACCATAGACCTCAATGTCTTACCTGGACCATAGACCTCAATGTCTTACCTGGACCATAGCTCTCCATGCCTTACCTGGACCATAGCCCTCAATGTCTTACCTGGACCATAACCCTCTATGCATTACCTGGACCATAGCCCTCAATGTCTTACCTGGTCCATAGCCCTCTATGCATTACCTGGACCATAGACCTCAATGCCTTACCTGGACCATAGCTCTCCATGCCTTACCTGGTCCATAGCCCTCAAGGCATTACCTGGACCATAACCCTCTATGCATTACCTGGACCATAGCCCTCAATGCCTTACCTGGACCATAGCCCTCTATGCATTACCTGGACCATAGACCTCAATGTCTTACCTGGACCATAGACCTCAATGTCTTACCTGGACCATAGACCTCAATGCCTTACCTGGACCATAGCCCTCTATGAATTACCTGGACCATAACCCTCTATGTCTTACCTGGACCATAGACCTCTATGTCTTACCTAGACCATAGACCTCAATGCCTTACCTGGACCATAACCCTCTTTGCATTACCTGGACCATAGCCCTCAATGCCTTACCTGGACCATAGCCCTCTATGTCTTACCTGGACCATAGCCCTCAATGTCTTACCTGGACCATAGACCTCAATGCCTTACCTGGACCATAGACCTCAATGCCTTACCTGGACCATAGACCTCTATGCCTTACCTGGACCATAGACCTCTATGTCTTACCTGAACCATAGCCCTCCATGCCTTACCTGGACCATAGACCTCTATGCATTACCTGGACCATAGACCTCTATGCATTACCTGGACCATAGCCCTCTATGTCTTACCTGAACCATTGCCCTCCATGCCTTACCTGGACCATAGACCTCTATGCATTACCTGGACCATAGACCTCTATGTCTTACCTGGACCATAACCCTCCATGCCTTACCTGGACCATAGACCTCTATGCATTACCTGGACCATAACCCTCTATGCATTACCTGAACCATAGCCCCCCATGCCTTACCTGGACCATAGACCTCTATGCATTACCTGGACCATAGACCTCTATGTCTTACCTGGACCATAGCCCTCAATGTCTTACCTGGACCATAGCCCTCTATGTCTTACCTGGACCATAGACCTCTATGTCTTACCTGGACCATAGCCCTCTATGCATTACCTGGACCATAACCCTCTATGTCTTACCTGGACCATAGCCCTCAATGCATTACCTGGACCATAACCCTCTATGTCTTACCTGGACCATAACCCTCTATGTCTTACCTGGACCATAGCCCTCAATGCATTACCTGGACCATAACCCTCTATGTCTTACCTGGACCATAGCCCTCTATGTCTTACCTGGACCATAGCCCTCTATGTCTTACCTGGACCATAGCCCTCTATGTCTTACCTGGACCATAGCCCTCAATGTCTTACCTGGACCATAACCCTCTATGTCTTACCTGGACCATAACCCTCTATGTCTTACCTGGACCATAACCCTCTATGACTTACCTGGACCATAACCCTCTATGTCTTACCTGGACCATAGCCCTCAATGCATTACCTGGACCATAACCCTCTATGTCTTACCTGGACCATAGCCCTCTATGTCTTACCTGGACCATAGCCCTCTATGTCTTACCTGGACCATAACCCTCTATGTCTTACCTGGACCATAGCCCTCCATGCCTTACCTATGTAGAATAGTAGAGACAGAGTCACACAGAACAACAGCATAGGAACAGACCTTCCAGCCCATCTAATACATACCAAACTGTTATTCTGCCTAGTCCTATCGGCCCGCACCTGGACCACCTGATCCTTGTGTTGGTGTGGTCTCACCATTCAGCTCTGGGTCCGTACCCTGCACCTTAGAACTTTTCATGTCCAGCTTAAGTGTAAGAAAGTTTTCTGTCCTTCACGTCCACCACCCATGTGGACCATGAGTTCCAGGACCCCACAATAATCTCCTCATCTCCCCTCCTATTCCCCACCAATGGCTTTAATCCCATATCCCTTTTTTTTTGTGACTACTCTGCTAAAAGAAATATCTCTTCCTGCTCATGCTGACTGAGTTCCCATTATTCTACACGCAACCCTCCTCAACCTCCCCCCTCCACCTTTCCACATCTGAAAATGACAACTCATCCAGGGTTTTGATATTTGGAATCTAGCAGCCTGGATTAACGATTCTGAAGTAAACTGGGAGTTTAAATTCAGTGAATTGTTCAGAATTGATTGAATTCTCTACAGCTTCCTGTGGCAACGAAATCCAGAGATTCACCATGCTACGTCTCAAGAAATTCCTCCCTATCCCCGTTCTAAAGGGACGTTCTTTTAACCTGAGGCTGTGCCCCCTGGTCCTACGCTCACCCAGTATATGAAACATCCTCTCCACATTCACTTTATCCAGTCCTTTCAAATATTCAGTGGGATTAAATGAGAACCTCTTTTGTCTTTCTAAACTCTAGCAAGTACAAGCCCAGAGCCTGCAAACACTCCTTAATCGTTAATTCTTTCATTCCCAGGATCATTCTCGTAAACTTCCTCTGGACCATCTCCATTGCCGGCACATCCTTCCTTAGATACGGAGCCTAAAACTGCTCACTATTCATGGGGTAATAGGCACAGAGAGTTCCTTGGCAGTACTACTGAATGTTGCAAAATAACACAGTGCATCATGCAGCACATTTCATCTCAGTAGCAGCTATCTCCCAGGGATATGAAAGTACAACATAGAATCACATCTGGTTTATGACCACCTGAACCTTGAGTTCTGTTCCCTCTGGCTGCGCGGTTGTGAGATCACCAGTAACGGCAATGCTCCCACGCACCTAGCCTTCGTTGCCACGCAGCTGGAAGCAGACGCAGCTAGAAAAACTTTATGAAACATAGAAGATTTTCTTTGTTGCACTGTATTTCTTTATACCCTTCAATTAATAAATAAAATCACAAGTATGTGATGTTTCAATTTTCATTCTAAGTATTCATAGTACGCATTTTACAAAAATAACATTTAAAGTGCCGCGCAAGTTTTCAAGCAGTGTAAAAATTTCCTGCTCTGAGCAATGGTTGGTTGTTCCTGCACCTGAGAAGTCTTCAGGTTCTGTTTGTTTGTTGAGGCACAATGTTGTCTTCAAGCTGCGCTGCCCAGCAACCCCCCAGTTTAATCCTAGCCTAATTGCTGGACACCATGTTCTACAACCAATTAATTAATCAATTAAATAAATTAATAATTAATCAATCAATTGATTACTAATTCATTGATTACTCAAACATGTTAATCCCCTGAATTAATTAATCGAGAAAGTTGGATTTACCTGCACCGTTCTGTGTGGCAGTGACTTCCATGCTTTGGATAAGGAAGCTTCCCTGTGCCTCCTGCAGACATGACTTCAACCACCTCCCAGCTGAGGGTCCGTGCCCCGTACATCGACTCAGCCAGGTCATGGTGTCATAAAGTCGCAGAGGGACGCAGCACAGAAACAGGCCATTCAGCCCATTAAGTCAATGCTGACCATCATCCTCCCATTCCTCCTACAGAAATCCCATTTCTTATTCCCTCCACGTTCCCTTCAATACTAGTACTTTATTCCCTAGAGCATAGGAGATTGAGAGGAGATTTGATATAGGCATACAGAGATCTGAGGGGTATAGATACGGTGAATGCAAGCAGGCTTTTTCCACTGAGGTTGAGTGGGACTCAACTAGAGGTCATAGGTTAAGGGTGAAAGGTGAAATATTTAAGGGGAACCAGAAGGGGCACTTCTTCATTCAGAGGATGATGCGAGTGTGGAATGAGCTGCCAGTGAAAATGGTGGATGTGGGTTTGATGGCGATATTTGAGATAGGTACATAGATGGGAAGGGCGTGTGGAGCTATGGTCCAGGTGTGGGTCGATGGGACTAGGCAGAATAACAGTTTGACATGGACTAGATGGGCCAAAGGGCCTGTTTCTGTGGTGTAGTCCCCCAGATTTCAACCTGCAGCTAGACACCAGGGGAAACTTGCAGTGGCCACTCATCTCAACTCTGAACTGATTCTATTACCTATGGCCTCACTTGCAAAGGACTCTGCAACTCTTGTTCTCAACAATATTTTTTAAAATTATATTTGCACCATGTGACAGACACGTTGGCTGCTTGTCAGTCTTGTTCTTTGAATCTATTGCCTTGATTTATTCTACGGTGAATGCCTGCAAGAAAACAAATCAGAGGGTAGTATATGGTGATATACACATACTGTGATTATAGATTTACTTTGAACTTTGAACTTTGAGCTAACTCACCAACCCACGTGTCCTAAGGATGTGGGAGATAACTAGATCACGTAAGTCAATGGGAGTACCTGCGAAGTGCATACAGGCAGCACCTGAGGTCAAGTTCAAAGTAACTTTATTATCAAAGTACAGATATATTACCAAAGGTTCACGTAGTTTAACATCGGTAGCTGAGCGAAGGGCGCTGAGTAGGCTACGGTCAATTATGGATAACTCTGAACATCCTCTACATAGCACCAGAGACAGAGAAGCAGTTTCAGCGACAGGTTACTATCGATGCAATGCTCCTCAGACAGGATGAAGAGGTCAATACTCCCCAATGCCATTAGGCTTTACAATTCTACCGCCAGGACTTAAGAACTTTTTAAAAGCTATTATTAATGCTTTTTGAGATAGTGATTTAGATGCATATCATATTTTTTACTGAGTTAAGTATTGTATGTAATTAGTTTTGCTACAACAAGTGTATGGGACATTGGAAAAAAGTTGAATTTCCCCATGGGGATGAATAAAGTATCTATCTATCTATCTATCTATCTATCTAGTATCAAAGGATGTATGCTATATATAACTCTGACACTCTTCTTCTCCAGATAGCCATGAAACAAAGAAAAACCATGGACACCATTCAAAGAGAAACATCAAACCCACCACCCCACATAAAAATAGAATGGCAAAACAAACATCGACGCCCCCTCTCCCACCCCGAAACCCCCTGCTCCTGCATGAAACGCAACAAGAACATCGGCCCTCAAATCCCCCTCCCCCGCACAAAAACGGAACAAAAACATCAGCTCCCGAATCCCAACCCCCCCGTACAAAAGACAATCAGCCCCCTGAATCCGCCACTACCCACACAAAAAAAAATGCAACGAGGACATTGGCCTCCCCTCCCCCCCCCCCACTTCTTGCACAAAACACAACAGGAACATCAATTACCTTGAGATTTATTTTCTTGCAGGCGTTGATGGGGAGAAATCTATGACGAGCGGCACGGTACCGTAGCAGCTGACGTAACGTTATTACAGTGCCAGCAGCTTTTGCATTCTCCCTGTGACCGTGTGGGTTTCCTCAGTTTCCTCCACAGTCCAAAGGCGTACTGGTTCATAAGGGTTAATAAGTCGTGGGCATGCTATGTTGAAGCCAGAAGCATGGCCACACTTGTGGGCTGACCCCAGCCCATTTTCTGAAGCTTAAGGTAAAAAAAACCCTCAGGAGGCAGTGAGCTCAATATGATTGAGTTCAACTTGAAATCTGACACAGCAGTATTTCTGTGGAGTAAAGAAAATTACAGTGGTACGAGAGAGGAGTTGGCCAAAGTAAACTGGAAATTGCTGCTGGCAGGGATGAAAACAGAGCAGCAATGCTGTGAGTTTCTAGAAAAAATGAGGAAGGTGCAGGACATGAGTATTCCAAAAACAAGGAAATACTCAAATAGAAAATAGTACAACCGTGGCTGACAAGGTATGTCAAAGCTAATGTAAAAGCAAAAGAGAGGGCATACAACAAGGTAAAAATTAGCAGGAAGATAGAGGATTGGGAAGCTTTTAAAAACCTACAGAGAGAAACTAAAACAATCATTAGGAAGGAAACAATGAAATATGAAAGCAAGCTAGCAAACCACATCAAAATGGATAGTAGAATCTTGTTTAAGTATGTAAAAAATAAAAGAGAGGTGAGAGTGGATATAGAACCGCTAGAAAATGAGGCTGAAGAAATAATAACGGGAGCCAAAGAGATGGCAGATGAACTAAATGAGTGTTTAGCATCAGTCTTCACTGAGGAAGACACTAGCAGTGTGCCAGATGTTGAAGGGTGTGAGTGCAGTTACTAATACATGGGAGGAGGTGCTCAGAAAGCTGAAAGACAGAAGAGTACATAAGTCACCTGGACCAGATGAACTGCGTCCTAGGGTTATGTAAGAGGTAGTGGTAAAGATTGTGGGGGCATAAGTAATGATCTTTCAAAAATCATTGGACTCTGGCATGATGTCAGAGGACTGGAAAATTGCAAATGTCTCTCCAGTCTTTAAGAAAGCAGGAAGAGAGCAGAAAAGAAATTAAAGACCAGTTAGCCTGACTTCAGTGGTTAGGAAGATGTTGGAGTCAATTGTTAGGATGAGTTGATGGAGTACTTGGTGACACAGGACAAGTACTAAGTCAGCACTGCTTCCTTAAGGGAAAATCCTGCCTGATGAACCTGTTGGAATTTTTTGAGGAGATTACAGGTAGGATAGATGAAGGGGATATTGTGAATGTTGTATATTTGGACTTATGGAGGCTGCTTACCAAGTTTAGAGCCATGGTATTACAGGAAAGTTACTGGCATGGTTAAAACATTGGCTAATTGGTGAGAGACAGCAAGTGGGAATAAAAGAATCCTTTTCTGGTTGGCTGTCAGTGACTAGTGGTGTTCCGCAGGGGTCAGTGTTGGGACCGCTTCTTTATATGCTGTATATCAATGATTCAGACGATGGAATAGATGACTTTGTTGCTAAGTTTTCAGATGATACAAAGATAGGTGGAGGGGCAGGTAATGTTGAGGAAACAGGTAGGCTGAAAAAGGACTTAGAAAGATTAGGAGAATGGGTAAGAGAGTGGCAAATGAAATACAGTGGTCATGCACATTGGTAGTAGAAATAAATGTGCAGACTAATTTCTAAATGGGGAGAAAATCCAAAACTCTGAGATGCAAAGGGACTTGAGTCCTTGTGCAGAACACCCTAAAGGTTAAATTGCAGATAGAGTCAGTGGTGAGGAAGGCAAATATAATGTTAGCATTCGTTTCAAGAGGTCTAGAATACAAGAGCAGGGATGTGATGCTGAGGCTTTCTAAGGCACTGGTGAGTCCTCACCTTGAGTGCTGTGAACAGTTTTGGGCTCCTCATCTAAGAAAAGATGTTCTGGCATTGGAGTGTCTTCAGAGGAGGATCACAAAGATGATTCCGGAATGAAGGGTTATCATACGAGGAATGTTTGATGGTTCTGGATCTGTACTCACTGGAATTCAGAAGGATGGTGGGGGGGGGGGGGGGTCTCATTGAAACCTTCCGAATGTTGAAAGGCCTCGACAGAGTAGATGTTAAAAGGATGTTTCCCATGGTGGAACAGCCTCAGGATAGGGGGGTGGCCATTTAAATTAGAAATGCGGAGAAATTTCTTCAGCTAGAGGGTGGTGAATTTGTGTTTACCACTGGGAGCTGTGGCACCAGGTCGTTGGGGGTATTTAAGGTAGAGTTTGATAGATTCTTGATTGGACATGTCATCAAAGGTTATGGGGAGAAGGCCAGGGAGTGGGGTTGAGGAGGAGGAAAAAAGGATCAGTCGTGATTGAATGGAGGAGCAGACGATGGGCCAAATGGCCTAATTCTGCTCCTATGTCTTAGGGTCTTATGGTCTATGTCCCTTGGTGTCAGTGAGATGAGAAACATGGAATTACTGGGCCCCAATATTCCAAAGTCAGTGGTTATCTTTGTGAGCAAGAGGCACAAGGGTTGGTCAGTTCACACTTATATTTTGAGCCTGGAGTTCAGAATCCTGCCAGTGGCTAGTCTAAAGTTCAACAACGAAGAACAAAGCCCGACGGTCAGTTGGAAGTTCAGAAATCGTAACCTGATGGCCAAAGCCTGGCCACTGGAGGCCGATTGGCCTGGAGGACTGGATGATCAGAGGCCTGGAGATCTGAAGGCCCAGAGGCCAGGCCTGGAGTAGTTGGAAGAGTGTGTGTGTGTGTGTGTGTGTGTGTGTGTGTGTGTGTGTGTGTGTGTGTGTGTGTGTGTGTGTGTGTGTGTGTGTGTGTGTGTGTGTGTGTGTGTGTGTGTGTGTGTGTGTGTGTGTGTGTGTGTGTGTGTTTATGACGACATTTGCAGGCAACCCCCAGCTCATCCTTAATTATGTTGGTTGCTAATGCAAATAATACATTTCAATGTATGTTTCAATGTACCTGTACATCTGATAAATAACTCTGTATCTCTATCTGAATCTGGATCGGAAGTCTTATAGTTAGTGCATCAATTTAATCATAGCCTGGCTGTCGGAATAAGTATTCTCTTTATTCAGAGATCAAAAGTCCCTCTGATTATTTTGTATACAATCATCATTCATCCCAGCCTCTGAGAGTGAAAACACTAAGGGATATGGTCAAAACAGTCTACCCTTGATTCATTCCTTTACCATCGGTTCTCACTATTAGTGGCCATTTCGCTACTAGTAGTAGGATGGTGCAAGCTGTAAATATTAAGAGAGGACTTTCAGTTTTAGACCGAGTTCATCATGTCTGTGCTAACTCTTTGCCAGAAAGAAGTAGAAAGAAGAAAGGAAAGTAACAGCAAGCTTGCACTTGCCAGTTTGACATCATGGGTGTTTGGTGGGTTCACACTCAACTTTCAGATCTTCTAACAAACCCCATCAGAGTCTGGCGGAGATGGGTTACATTGAACACAATACCTTGGCAAATGTCGGACATTTTAATTGTCTTGCAAAAATCTCTGATGCCTTTCGAAGGATTCTCCCAATGTACTGGTGGACAGCAGGGAAAGTGTTCAATTGCCATACACCTGAGCAATACACGCACAACACTGGGGGAACTCACCAGGTCAGGCAGCATCTGTGAAGGGAAATAAACAGACAATGTTTTGGGATGAGACTTTTCATCATGTCCTGGAGTAGGTTAAAATATCAGCACAATATCATGGGCCAAGGAGTATTACAGCACAGAAACAGATCCTTTGGCCCACCTAGTCTGTGCCAAACTATTATTCTTCTGTGTCCCATCAACGTGCACCTGAAACATGGCTCTCTAGGCCCCCCTCATCCATGTAAGTCTTTTAAATCAAACCCACATCCACCACTTACTTTGGCAGCTCATTCCACACTCACACCATCCTTCGAGTGAAGAAGTTCCCACTCAAGTTCCCCTTAAATATTTCACTCTTTTCTCTCTTAACCTATGACCTTCAGTTCTCCTCTTACCCAATTTTGATGGAAAAATCCTGCTTGCGTTTACCCTATCTATACCTCCTATCATTTTGTAAGCATCTATCAAATTTCCCCTCGTTCCCCCATGCTCTAGCGAATAAAGTCCTAACTTATTCAACCTTTCCCTATAACCCAGGTCGTCAAGTCCCAGGAACATCTAGGTGAAAATTTTCTACACTCTTTCAATCTTATTGATTTCTTTCCTGTAGATGGGTGACCAGAACCTCACACAATTTGGTCTCTCTTGAAAAGTCAGAATCAGGTTTAATATCATTGACATAAGTCGTGAAATTTGTTGTTATGCAACACTGGTACAATGCAATATATAGTAATAAAAGCTGTAAATTACAGTTAGTATATATATATAGCTAAATTAAATAAATAGTGCAAAGACAGGAAAAAATAGAGAGGTAGTGTTCATGGGTTCAATGTCTATTTAGAAATCAGATGGCACAGGGGGAAGAAGCTGTTCCTGAATCATTGAGTGTGTGCCTTCAGGTTCGGGCAGCTCCTTCCTGATGGTAAAAATGAGAAGAGAGCATGTCCTGGGTGATGGGGTCCTTCTTGAGGCATCACTTCTCGAAGATGCCCTGGATGCTGGGGAGTCCAGTGCCCATGATGGAGCTGACTGAGTTCACAGCTTTCTGCAGCTTATTTCGATCCTGTGCAATAGCTCTCCACATCCCCCCCCCCCATACCAGACAGTGATGTGGCCAGTTAAAATGCTCCCCAAGGTACATCTGTGGGAATTTGTGACAGACCAAATCTCCTCAAACTCCTAATGAAATATAGCTGCTGTCATGCCTTCTTTATAGCTGCATTGATATGTTGGTGTCAAGATTGATCCTCAGAGATGTTGGCACCCAGGAACTTGAAATTGCTCACCTTTACCACTCCTGATCCTTTGATGCGAACTAGTGCCTGTTCCCTCGACTCACCCTTTTTGATGTCTGCAATCAGTTCTTTGGTCTTACTAACGCTGAGTGCAAGCGAAGTTGTTGCTGTGACTCCACTCAACCAGCTCATCTACCTCGCTCCTGTGCACCTTCTTGTCACCATCTGAAATTATGCCAGTAGTGGTACCATCAGCAAATTTGTGAATGGCACTTGAGCTGTGCCTAGCCACACAGTCATGGGTGTAGAGAGAGTAGAGCAGCGGGCTAAGCACGCACCCTTGATTATCAGCAAGGTGGAAATGTTATTTCTGATCTGCGCACTGTGTGGTCTCCCAGCGAGGAAGTCGAAGATCCAGTGGTGGTGGTGACAAGCTCGTCTTCGCTCTGTAGCTGGAAGGTGCCAGGTTTCTCGATGTTGCTTGGTTGCAATACAAGCATCTCATGAGTGAAAACTAGAATAATTTTATTGCCAGTATGTGAAACATACCAGAATTGATTGTGACTCGCTGACAAGCATAAAACACAGGACGATACCATAGCAGACAACACAATAATAATCAAACTTAAATAAATGTGAACGTATGAACAGACTAAATAATTATCAACTGAACAAAGAAAGTACTTGTTCTCCCCTGGAGAAGAATTAAAAGCTAGTGCAATCATCTGTTGTCGGAAATATTCAACCAATTGTTTAATAGAAAAACAGTGGAAGAAATATGTTTCTGTTTGAAAGATCACACTTGTTATTCTGGTTATGTGAACAACAGATAAACATCAATCTAGTAAACCTGGTACATTTTCCACTTTCTCACAGAGTTATGAAAGTGGAAAGAAAAAAAAATGCTTTGTCAACCTTAAAGGAGCGATTTCTTATCTCAGATGTAAACATTGGTACATTGCCTTAGGAGCCCTTGGTGATTGAAACGGTCATTTACTATCAAAGTCGTTTTTATTATCATCTGCACAAGTGCATGGCTGCACTGGTGCAGTGCATGGCTGCACTGGTGCAGTGCAGAACTCACTTGCAGCAGCATCACAGGCACGTAGCGTCATAAACTCGAGGAAGTCTGCAGATGCTGGGAGCCCAGAGAACCACCACCACAAGCTGCAGCTAGAGGAACTCGACGGGTCAGGCAGCCGCGGTGGAAATGAATCAACAGTCTATGTTTCAGGCCGAGACCCTTCTTCAGGACCGAGGAATCATATAAGCAGCATCCACAACAAAAACATATGTGAAGCTTATATTACACAAGAATTTTACAAGAAAACACACCTAGAACAAATAAAGATAAAGCAATACACATAAAAATGCTGGAGGAACTCAGCAGATCAGGTAGCATTGATGGAAGTGAATGAACAGTCGGCGTTTCAGGGTGAGACACCAGGGAAGATGCTAGAATAAAAAGGTGGGGGAGCGTACAGAAGGACGACAAGCTAGAAGATGATAGGTGAAGCCAGGTGGGAAAGGTAAAGGGCTGGAGAGGAAGGATCTGATAGGAGAGGAGAGTGAATAATAGGAGAAAGGGAAGAAGGAGGGGCACCAGGGGTAAGTAATAGGCAGGTGAGAAGAGTTAAGAGGCTAGTGTGGGGAATAGAAGAAGAGGGAAGGGGAAGGGCTATTTTTCTAACCAGAAGGATGAATCAATGTTCATGGCATCAGGATGGAGATGACCCAGATGGAATATGAAGTGTTGCTCCTTTACCCCGAGGACTGACATGTCAGAACGGGAATGGGAATAGCAATTAAAATGGTTGGCCTCCGGGAAATTGGCAGATGGTGAAATGTAGACAAAACTTAGTTTAGTACAAGCTGGTTGAAGTGGTCATAACAGTAGTGATTAGGGTTTTGCAGACCCCAAAGACCCGTGACCTCTTCAGCTGTACGCAACTGGAGAAAATCTTGAGCTGTTTTTAATTGCCAGACCAGTGGGTAGGATTTCACCTCTCACTGCATTCCCAAGAGGTCTCTAACTAACTCTCCCCATTGACGTGTTGGCAGCTGCAGAACATTAGAAACTGAGAAAGTTAATTAAGAATCTTCCCTTTCTTTGACAATGCACAGTACAAAAGCAACAAAGCCAACGTTTCCTCTCATTTTCTTTCATAGCTTCGCAGACCTATCATTGCTCTGAGCAGGAGAGCTTTACACAGCCAGAGTGCTGCCCAGCAGTTTAATAAAGCACTGTGCACCCTGCAGGAATTCCCAACCTTTCTAATGCCATGGAGCCTACAGTTAACTGAGAGGTCTGTGGACACCTGGTATACAGTAAAAGAAAATGGCAGCTGCACGGCAAGAAAGGCTACGTTCACGGGAGCATTTCGGTTACTGCGTAGCCACACCCTACACACGGCTTAGAGGGAACAGTGAAAATCCAATGTACCTCGAAACACGTTGGATGTTTTACTTACAGGACCTCCCCGCCCAGTTAGCCCACAGGAGTTTCTGCAGCAGCAAAAGAGACGCCAGGACAGTGTGTTGTCTCCTGGGTGCTAAGGGCCAGGATATCTCTGAGAGGTTGCAGAATATTCTTGAAGGGGAAGGTGAGCAGTCGGAGGTTGAAGTACATGTTGGTACTAATGACATAGGCAGGAGTGGTGTAGCGGTCCTGCACAGTAAAGTTAGGGATTTAGGAAGGAAGCTGAAGAGCAGGACCTCCAAGAAGGTAATTTCTGGATTACTCCCAGTGCCACGAGCTAGGTCAGAACAGGAAGATAGTGCAGATGAATGAGTGGCTGAGGAGATGGTGCAGGAGTAATGGTTTCAAGTTCTTGGATCACTGGAACCTTTTCTGGGGTAGTGGATGACCTGTACAAGTGGGACGGGTTGCACCTGAACTGGAGAGAGATTTACTAATGCTATCGGGGAAAGTTTAAACTAGATTTGCAAGGGGGTGGGAACTGAAGTGAAGAGGCAGTGGATGGGTCATTCGGTGCACAAGTAGAGACAACTTGTAGGGAGTTTATGAGAAAAGTTAAGCAGGTGATAGAGCAAAGATCCACTCAGCCAGATGGTTTGAGATGTGTCTATTTTAATGCAAGGAGTATCAAAAGCACGGTGGATGAACTTAGAGCTTGGATCAATATGTGGAACTATGATGTTGTGGCCTTACAAAGACTCGGATGTCTCAGGGGCAAGAATGGCTGCTGAGTGTGCCAGGCTTTAGATGTTTCAAAAAGGACAGGGAGGGAGTCAAAAGTGGGGGGGGGGCATTGCTAATCAGGGATAGTATCACAGCTACAAAAAAGGAAGAAGTCATGGAGGAATTGTCTACTGAGTCATTGTGGGTGGAAGTCAGAAACATGAAGGGGGCAAAAACTCTACTGGGTGTTTTTATAGCCCCTCACCCCCCTCAGTAGTAACAGAGACATCGAGGAACAGATAGAAAGGCAGAGTCTGGAAAGGTGCAATAATAACAGGGTTGTCGTGATGGGTGATTTTAACTTTCCTAATATAGACAGGCAACTGCTTAGAGCAAAGGGTTTAGATGGGGCAGAGTTTGTTAGGTGTGTTCAGGAAGGTTTTCTGATACAATATGTAGATAAGCCAACCAGAGGAGAGGCAGTACTTGATCTGGTATTGGGAAACAAACCTGGTCAGGTATCAGATCTCTTGGTGGGAGAGCATTTTGGAGGTAATGATCACAACTCTCTCTCCTTTACCATAGTGTTGAAGAGGGATAGAAGCAGACAATTTGGGGAAACACTTAATTGAAGTAGGGGGAAATATGATGCTATTAGGCAGGACTTGAGAACGTAAATTGGGAGTAGATGATCTCAGGGAAATGCATGGTGTTCTGCATAGGTATGTTCCATTGAGGCAGGGAAAGGTTGGTAGAGTTAAAGAACCATGGTGTATAAGGGATGTAGAAAATCTAGTTAAGAAGAAAAGAAAAGCTTACAAAAAACTAGGTGCTGTTAAAGCTGTAGAAAATTACAAGGCTGCCAGGAATGAGCTCAAGAATGAAATTAGGAGAACCAGAAGGGGTCATAAGAAGGCCTTGGCAAACAGGATTGAGGAAAACCCCAAGGCATTCTACAAGTATGTAAAGAGCAAGAGGATGAGCCGTGTGAGAGTAGGACCAATCAGGTGCAATAGTGGAAACGTGTGCATAGAGTCGGAGGAGGTAGAAGAAGTACTTAATGAATACTTTGCTTCATGTACACCAGTGGAAAGGACCTTGGCAATTGTGGGGATGACCTACAGTGGACTGAAATGCTTGAGTGTACAGACAGTAAGAAAGAGGATGTGCTGGAGCTTTTGAAAGGTATTAAATTAGGTAAGTCACCAGGACCAGATGAGATATACCCTAGGCTACTGTGGGAAGCGAGGGATGAGATCGCTGAGCATCTGGCAATTATCTTTGCATCATCAATAGGGATGGGGGAAGTACCAGAGGATTGGAAGTTTACAAACATTGTCCCCCTGTTCAAGAAAGGGAGTAGAGATAATCCAGGAAATTATAGACCAGTGAGTTTTACTTCAGTGGTAGGCAAGTTGTTGGAGAAGATTCTGAGAGGCAAAATTTATGAGCATTTAGAGAGACATAATCTGATTGGGGATAGTCAGCATGGCTTTGTCAAAGGCAGGTCATGCCTTATGAACCTGATTGAATTCTTTGAGGATGTAACAAAAAACATTGATGAAGGTAGGGCTGTGGATGTAGTGTATATGGATTTCAGTAAGGCATTTGATAAGGTTCACCATTCAAGACTTATTCAGAAAGTATTGAGTCATGGGATCCAAGGGGACCTTGCTTTGTGGATCCAGAATTGGTTTGACCACAGAAGGCAAATGGTGGTTGTAGATGGTTCGCATTCTGCATGGAGGATGGTAGAAGGCTGGGTTAGTAAGTTTTTTGATGACACAGAAGTTGGGTGTATTGTAGATAGCCTGGAGAGTTGTCAGAGGTTACAGTGCAAAGTCGATAGGATGCAGAACTGGGCTGAAAAGTGGCAGATGGAGTTCAACCCAGATAAGTGTGAAGTGCTTTATTTCGGTAGGTCAAATTTGAAGACAGAAATAATATTAATGGCAAGACTCTTGGCAGTGTGGAGGATCAACGAGATCTTGGGGTCCATGTCCATAGAACACCCAAAGCTGCTGTGCAGGTTGACAGTGTTGTTAAGAAGGCGTATGGTGTGCTGGCCTTCATCAACTGTGGGATTGAGTTCAAGAGCTGAGAGCTGAGAGGTAATGTCACAGCTATATAAGAACTTAGTTAGGCCCCACTTGGAGTACTGTGTTCAGTTCTGGTCACCTCACTACAGGAAGGATGTGGAAACTATAGAACGAGTGCAGAGGAGGTTTACAAGGATGTTGCCTGGATTGGGGAGCATACCTTATGAGAATAGGTTGAGTGAACTTGGCTTTTTTCTCCTCGGAGGGGCAGAGAATGAGAGGTGACCTGATAGAGGTGTATAAACTGATGAGAGGCATTGGTCGTGTGGGTATTCAGAGGCTTTTTCCCAGGGCTGAAATGGCTAACATGAGGAGGCACAGTTTTAAGGTCCTTAGAAGTAGATACAAGGGGCCAGAGGTAAGTTTTTCACACAGAGAGTGATGGGTGCGTGGAATGCACCACCAGCGACGGTGGTGGAAGCGGATACAATAGGGTCTTTTAAGAGCCTCTTAGAAGGGTACATGCAGCTTAGAAAAATAGAGGGCTATGAGGTAGGGAAATTCGAGGCAGTTTCTAGAGTAGGTTACATGGCCAGCACAACATTATGGGCTGAAGGGCCTGTAATATGCTGTAGATTTCTATGTTTCTACGATCAGCGTAATATTTTACAGAGGAGAATATATAAAAAAGGGAATTTTTTTCACACTGTTACTCATCCACAGCCTATGATGATTACCGTGAGATTTTAGACAAGACACATTTATATAATTTTCTTATAAATCCAATCCTTGAGTGTCATTGTTGTGTTTCGGTATCGATGTAATGCCCAGATTAGTCATGCCCCCCTGCACGGCACTGTTTACAATAAACAGCGAGAAGATGGCTTTCAAAAGACCATTCACAGTCCTGGAGATTGGTCACATTTTGCGTTACTCTCTGTGGTATCTTCCTGTGAATCAATTGGTTTATGCATTTCTTATATTAGAATTAAAATCGAAAACCACGTCACTGTCTGTGAATCAAGTCTGTGAGTTTCAAGCTGATGAAACATCCTGTAGCATCTCAGAGGGCCCATGCTGGGCCTGACATATTGTTGCCACTATGAAGAAGGCTTGCCAGTGGCTATATTCAGTAGGAGTTTGGGGAGAGTTAGTATGTCACCAAAGTCTCTCGCAAATTTCTACATATAAACCATAGAAAGCATTCTAATTGGTTGCATCACCATCTGGTGTGGAAGAGCCACTGCACAGGATTGTTAAAAAGCTGCAGAAAGTTGTGAACTCTCCCAGCTCCATGGTGAGTACTAGCCTCCGTAGCCTCGAGGACATCGTCAAAAGGCCATCCCTCAAGAAGGTGGCGTCCATCATTAAGGACCCCACCACCCAGGACATGGCCTCTTCTCATTGCTACCATCAGGGGGTGGTAGAGAAGCCTGAAGACCCACACTCAATGCTTTAGGAACAGCTTCTTCCCCTCTGCCATCAGGTTTCTGAATGGCCCTTGACCATGAACAACAGCAGAGAGATAATGTTGCAGCTATGTAGGACCCTGGTCAGACCCCACTTGGAGTACTGTGCTTAGTTCTGGTCGCCTCACTACAGGAAGGATGTGGAAGCCATAGAAAGGGTGCAGAGGAGATTTACAAGGATGTTGCTTGGATTGGGGAGCATGCCTTATCAGAATAGATTGAGTGAACATAGCCTTTTCTCCTTGGAGAGACGGAGGATGAGAGGTGACCTGATAGAGGTGTATAAGATGATGAGAGGCATTGGTCATGTAGATAGTCAGAGGTTTTTTTCCCAGGGTTGAAATGGCTAACACGAGAGGGCACAGTTTTAAGGTGCTTGAAAGTAGGTACAGAGGAGATGTCAGGGGTAAGTTTTTGTTTTTAAAGGCAGAGAGTGGTGAGTGTGTGGAATGGGCTGTCAGCAAAGGTGGTGGAGGCGGATACGATAGAGTCTTTTAAGAGACTCCTGGACAGGTACATAGAGCTTAGAAAAATAGAAGGCTATGGGTAACCCTTGGTAATTTCTAAAATCAGTACGTGTTTGGCACAGCTTTGCGGGCCAAAGGGCCTGTATTGTGCTGTAGGTTGTCTATGTTTCTATTACCACATTAGCTTGCTCTGTTTTTGCACTACTTATTTGTGTGTGTATACTTTGATTGGTACCTATACTACATTTTATATATTGCACTGTACTGCTGCTGCAAAACAACATGGCAGTCTGCGGCCTTACCTTGTGCATGAATATCAATTTCTCCTTCTGGTAAAAAAAAATTTCCCTCCCCCTCACCTCTTCTTCTATTCCTCACTCAGGCCTCTTACCTCTTCTCACCAACCTATCACCTATGCCTGGTGCCCCCTCCCTTCCCTTTCTCCTATGGTCCACTCTCCTCTCCTATCAGCTTCCTTCCTCTCCAGCCCTTTATCTTTCTCACCCACCTGGCTTCACCTATCAGCTTCTAACCATCCTTCCTACCCTCTCCCCCACCTTTTTATTCCGGTATCTTCCCCCTTTCCTTTCCAGTCCTGAAGAAGGTTCTCAGCCAAAAACTCTGTGCACCTGCCCACCACAAGCAGTATGTGTTTGATCGTGGACTTCAGGAAGGGGAAGTTGAAGGAAAGCACACCAGTCCTCATCAAGGGATCAGCAGTGGAAAGGGTGAGCAGTTCCAAGTTCCTGGGCATTAACAACTCAGAAAATCTATCCTGGCTCCAACATCTTGATGCGGTCACAAAGAGGCACAGCAACCTCTATAGTTCATTAGGAGTTTGAGGAGATTTGGTATGTCACCACAGACTATAGCAAATTTCTACAAATGTGCCATGAGAAGTATTCTGGCTGGTTGCATCACTGTTTGGCCACTGCACACGATCATAAAAAGCTGTAGTGTTGTGAACTTAGCGAGCTCCATCATGGGTACAACTCTCTGAACCATTGATGACATTTTCAAAATGTCCATTATTAAGGACCATCGTCTCCCAGGACACACCCTTTTCTCATTGCTACCATCAAGGAGGAGGAGGTACAGAAGCCTGAAGACACACACTCAACGTTTCAGGAACAAGTCCCTTCCTCCACCAACAGAATGGGCAATGAGCCCATGAACGCTACCTCAGCACCTTTTCTCACCTCTCTTTTTGCACTACTTTTTAAATATATTTCTTTATATTTCTATATTTCTTTTTAAGTATATACTAATTGTAATTTATAGCTTTAATTGTTATGTATTGCAATGTACTGCTACCACCAAAGAACAAGTTTCATGATATGTGCCAGTGATTTTGGGGAGGCAAGCTATCATAATGCTCAGCACAATGCTTTACAGTAGGGGTGACCTGGATCAATTCCGGTCACTGCTTGTAAGTAGTTTCTACGTTCTCTCCATGACCATGTGGATTTCCTCCTGGCACTCTGGTTTCCTCCCACAGCCCAAAGACGTACCAGTTGGTAGGCTAATTGGACATTGTAAGTTGTCCTGTGATTAGGCAAGCATTAAATTGGGGGTTGCTGGGTGATGTGGTTCAAAAGAAGGGCCTACTCCGCACTGAATTTCAATAAATAAATATTAAACCCGATTCTGATTCTGAGCAATGCAAACCATTCTCCAATTCCATTCTTCAGACCACCCTGCTGTTCTCTAAAAATGCTCTGAATTTGCACCCAGCTTTTTTCTTTTGAAATCCCTTCCCTCTCTAATCTTCCTTCGGAACCACAGCGTCATTCTTTCTGTAGAATTCAGTGCGACCCTTCATAGATCCAAATCTCCTCCTCAATAAAAGATCTCTCACCTCAGCTCCCTCCAGAAATTAATTTCACTGTACAATCTGGGAAATGGTATGGCAGTATAAAAGCCAGGACCAACAGGCTCCGGGACAGCTTCTTCCACCAGGCCATCAGGCTGATGAACTCACGCTGATTTGAGTGTATTTCTATGTTACATTGACTGTTCTATTTATTATAAATTATTATGATTACACATTTAGACAGAGACATAACGTAAAGATTTTAATTCTTCATTTAAGTAAAGGATGTAAGAAATAAAGTCAATTCAATTCTCTTTATGAGAAGTTGCTGTTACTCTTCTGTGATCAACACACTTCAGACACTTCTGTGTTACAAAGCCACAGAACCCAGTTCAGTTAAAAGGGACAATTTTCAGAAAATCACAAGTAGCTCGGTTGATTATCAGTGATTATGATGTAAAACATGTCACTTGATTCTTATTTGATTGCTAATATGAGTGGTTCATTTTCACATTTTGTTCTTTTCAGTAATTTCTCCCACATGGTTACACAGGCAGTGACTGGAACAACTCTAAGCACATGACTCAATCGAATATTAATGCATTGGTAATGGTTTACAGTTATCGCGTAGTCACTCTGACCGCAGCTTTGCTGTTAAGCCCTAGCAGGCGACTGACCATGGAAGATGGGTGTACGCAGCAGAACAGTTAACAGATTGCCAAGGGGAAGTTTCTGCTCTTCAAATAGCATCATGGGGTCTTTTATATCCGCAAGAGAAAGTGGAGGGACTCCCTGTTTCGAGTCACGGTGTTATACAACATGGCAATGGAACATAGAACACTGAAGTTAGATGACAAGCCCACCATGTTGTGTCAGCCTTTCAACACATTTTAAGATCAATCGAAGCCTTCCATCCCACAGAACCCTCCGTTTTACTTTCATTCATGTGCCTCTCTGAGTCTCTAAAATGTCCCTAATGCATCTGCCTCTACGATCACCCCTGGGTAGCATGTTCCAGGCACCCATCACTGTCTGTGTAAAGAGCATACCTCAGTCCTCCTGTCGCCTTTTAATTATGCCCCCAGGCATTAGTTATTTCAGCCCTGAGAAAAGGTCTCTGGCTGTCCACTCTATCGATGCCTCTTATCATCATCTTGTACACCTCTATCAGATTAACTCTCATCTGCCTTCGCTCCAAAGGGAAAAGCCTTAGCTCTCTCAACCTGTCTTCAAAAGACATGCTCTCTAATCCAGGCAGCATCTTGGTAAATCTTCTCTGCACTCTCTCTAAAGCTTCCATTTCCTTCCTATAACCCTTCCTATACAAGCCATTCACCACTGATTGACACAATTCACAATTCCTACACACCCATTGACACAATTCCTAAACTAATCCCATTCTTTCATTCCCCATTCCCATTAGCTCCACCAGGTCTCATCACTCACCAATATGGGGGAATTTGCAAGGGCCAGCCCACATGTATTTGGGATGGGACAGGAAGACAGAGCACCCTTGAGAAAAGCCAGCCATGTCACTTTGTTTGGACTTTAGGGGTTATGCAGAAAATTAGAGGTCAGCGACACTTACATCAGCGATAAGGACATTATTGGGGTAATTTCTTAGGGAATGCATTTACTCAGATTTGGAAAGGGATAGATTTACTATGGATAGTCAACATGGCTTAGAGCAGAGCTGGTCATTCTCAAAGTTATAAGCAAATGTATTATCAAAGTACATCCATGTCAACATGTACAACCCTGAGATTCATTTTCTTGTGGGCATACTCAGTAAATCCAATAACCATAATAGAATTAATGAAGGACTGCACCAACAGGGTGTACAACCGGTGTGCAAAAGACAACAAAGGTGTGCAAATACAAAAAGAAAGAAATATTGATTGTTGTATGTAACATTTCACTAATATTTGAGTAATCTTGTGTGTATTTATTGGTTGATTAAGCATTTTTATATATATAAATACGTGAATTGCAAATGTTGTCATGCTACCTGCACACCTCGCTTAAAGTAAACACGAAGCTAGACCCGGATTTCAGACTCCAGTGTCTTCCTTTAATTTAGTTTAATGTTTTGAAGTTACAAAACATAATATTGAAAATGAGGTACTTTTATAATGAACCAGAGACGACTATTGACCTGTTGAAGATCGACGAGACATTCAAACTAAAAAAAGCACAGTGAGGAACAGTTAATATCGTTTTAGAAAGCTCAATACGTGCAGAGATGGTCGAGTTTAAAAAGTGGCAAGGCACATGTTCTCTGGAAGGGAAGACATGATCAAGTTTTTTTTTGAAAGTCAGCAAATGGAGGAATTCACAGGTTCATAAAGAGTGTGTACCAGGTGATAATAATCATAAGAAACAGAAGTGGCTGGCTACATCAGAAAAATTGACATATTTGATTACATTAAAGATAACTGGAATGCATATGCTGAGCTAATTTAGCAACATTTTGATGCAAGTTAAATAGCCAGTGAGAAACAAGTACCGATTTTACTGAGTGCGTTGGGCTTCAAGGCATACAATTTGCTTCAAAGTTTGACTGCTCCAACCAGACCAGCAGAAACGAGCTGTAGTGGAGGTGGAGACTGCTGCAGACTTTCCATGATATCATGTTAATAAACTTTTTAAATGAAACTCAAAGTTGCTCTGGTGCTCTTAGTTAGTGTTTCCACAACAACTGCATTTCAAAGATACAAAACTGAAACCTGCAGATATCCAACTGAGAACTTGTACTGGAGAAAAGATAACCCCTGTAGGAATGACGTTTGTAACAGTGAAATACAATAATGAACAGGCCACATTGGGCTTGGATATAGTAAACACAGGAGGGTAAGCATTGTGGGGATGTGAGTGGCTGGACAATTACAAATCCATCCACCATTTGCACACCACATCCCCTACAATGAAGCCAAATGAAAGCGAAATAAGAAATGTACTGCATGATGCCACAACTGTCTCTATGCCTAACACCATGAACCTTTGCCCAAAAGAGGACAACCAGTTGTTGGTGTCAACCTCTGTGCCTCTGGTTGGAAAGCATATCGGACCCAGGAAGAGCCATCCTGCTCAGAGGAAGCAAGAAAGTGACAGAAGTAGTGGTCCGACTACAACAGTTTTTGTAGGCAACATGTCTGAAAATGTTTCTGATATTCTAATCAGGCAGTTACTTGCAAAATGTGGCTTGGTTTTAAACAAGAGGAGAGTTCAAGGAGCTTCAGGAAAGTTGTAAGCATTTGACTTTTGTGAGTATAAAGAACTAAATTCTACTCTGCATGGTGAATGGAAGTGAAAGAGAAAGGAGTCAATCGATTTGTCAGATGATGCTGTGGATGAGAAAACCAAGAGGAGAGGTCAGATTGTAAAGGGAACCATAGAAGTATTAATAAGAGTGAAGTAATTGCACCTTCCCAAGATCAAGACACACATCCTAGAAAGATGAAAAAGGAAAGGAAAAAGAGATAAACGGTATCCAGAGCTGTCAGATTACCTCCCGTTCTCAGAGTCAACTCCTACCACCACCATGGAGGAGGCCCCAGAACTTAAAATTATTTCAGTCACAAATCTCCCCTGCCAAGCAGAGTGACCACCTCCCGTCAGGAAAGATGTTATCCTGCAAGAGTAATAAATCCTCCACGGTGATTAAATCTTCAGGCCTGGATGGGACAATTTAAAATTCACTATGCTGTTGATGTCTGTATAGTAGTTGTATTACATAGTATACCGTATATATAGTTGAGATGTGTATATTTATTGAGTTGGTGTTTATAACTAAGCAGGGAGGAGTGTGTGTATTTAATATTTCACTAATATTTGAGTAATCTTGTAAATACATTGTTTTATTAAGCATTCTTGTTTGTTTAAGTAATTTATTAAGGTTATATGTAAAAGTATGTAAAATATATGTAAAATATGTAAATATGTAAAAATATATGAATTGCATAAGACAAGGCGCTACTATTAAATTCCACCTACACAATGTTTATATCCTTCTCCTTCCTACAGATATCTGTCATATTTGTATGCCTTCTGGTATTAGGCATTTCAACTCTGAGGGAAGAAATAGATACCAGCTCATAAACCTCTCATAACCTGATGAATCTCTATCAGATTGCCCCTCATCCTCTGCCACTCCACAGAAAACAACCCAGGCTGCTCCAACTTATCCTTATAGCTCATCTCCTCTAATCCAGGCAGCATCCTGGTTAACCTCTTCTGCACCCTCTCCAAAACCTCCACATCCCTCCTATAATGGGGTGGCCTGAAATGAAAGTAACACCCCCGATGTGGCCTAAAAAACATTTTGTAAATGTGCAATGTAACTTACCAACTCTTGCACGAGGAAATCTGCAGATGCTGGAAATTCAAGCAACACACGCAAAATGCTGGTGGAACACAGCATGTCAGGCAGCATCTATAGGAAGAAGTACAGTCAACGTTTCGGGCCGAGACCCTTCGTCAGAACTAACTGAAAGGAAAGATAGTAAGAGATTTGAAAGTGGGGGGAGGAGGAAATGCAAAGTGATAGGAGAAGACCGGAGGGGATGGGGTGAAGCTAAGAGCTGGAAAGGTGATTGGCAAAAGGGAAACAGAGCTGGAGAAGGGAGAGGATCATGGGACGGGAGGCCTCGGGAGAAAGAAAGGGGGAGGGGAGCACCAGAGGGAGATGGAGAACAGGCAAAGAGTGATGGGCAGAGAGAGAAAAAGATGGAGGGGGGAAATAAATAAATAAGGGATGGGGTAAGAAGGGGAGGAGAGGTATTAATGGAAGTTAGAGAAATCAATGTTCATGCCATCAGGTTGGAGGCAACCCAGGTAGAATATAAGGTGTTGGAGATCCTGCTTTCTCTGGCGGACAGATTCTCCCAGTGGCCACATATTTCAATTCCGTGTCCCATTCCCATTCTGATATGTCTACCAGAATCTCGCACCCCCACATCCTCATCACATTCTACAGGGGTTGTATTGAGAGTATCCTGAGCAGCTGCATCACTGCCTGGTTCGGAAATTGCAACATCTCGGATTGCAAGACCCTACAGCGGATAGTGAGGTCAGCTGAGAAGATCATCGGGGTCTCTCTTCCCACCATCACGGACATTTACACTACACGCTGCATCCGCAAAGGAAACAGCATTATGAAGGACCCCATGCACCCCTCATACAAACTCTTCTCCCTCCTGCCGTCTGGGAAAAGGCACTGAAGCATTTGGGCTCTCATGACCAGACTATATAACAGTTTCTTCCCCCAAGCTATCAGACTCCTCAATACCTGAAGCCTGGACTGACATCTTGCCCTACTGTCCTGTTTATTATTTATTGTAATGCCTGCACTGTTTTTGTGCACTTTATGCAGTCCTGTGTAGGTCTGTAGTCTAGTGTAGCTTTCTCTGTGTTGTTTTTTTTAATTACATAGTTCAATCTAGTTTTTTGTACTGTGTGATGTAACACCATGGTCCTGAAAAACGTTGTCTCATTTTTACTATGCACTGTACCAGCAGTTATGGTCGAAATGACAATAAAAGTTGACTTGACTTGACTTGACTTGACTATCCATGGCCTCCTCTAGTGTCAAGATGAAGCCACACTCAGGTTAGTGGACAACACCTTATATTCCGTCTGGGTAGCCTCCAACCTGATGGCATGAACATTGATTTCTTTAACTTCCGTTAATGCCCCTCCTCCCCTTCTTACCCCATCCCTTATTTATCTATTTCCTCCCCTCCATTTTTTTCTCTCTCTGTCCATCACTCTGCCTGTCCTCCATCTCCCTCTAGTGCTCCCCTCCCCCTTTCTTTCTCCTGAGGCCTCCCGTCCCATGATCCTCTCCCTTCTCCAGCTCTGTATCCCTTTTGCCAATCACCTTACCAGCTCTTAGCTTCACCCCACCACCTCCGGTCTTCTCCTATCATTTCGGATTTCCCCCTTCACCTCCTACTTTCAAATCTCTTACTATCTTTTATTTCAGTTAGTCCTGAAGACGGGTCTCAGCCCGAAACATCAACAGTGCTTCTTCCTATAGATGCTGCCTGGCCTGCTGCGTACCACCGGCATTTTGTGCGTGTTACCAACTCTTGAACTGATTGCCTTGACTAATAAAGACAAGCATGCCATATGTCTTCTTTACCACCCTATCAACCAATGTGGCCACTTATGGGGAGCCATGAACTTGGACCCCAAGATCCCTCTACACATCAATACAGTTAAAGGGTCTTGCCATTAACTGTGTACAGTCACTTACGTTTGATCTCTCAACACTTCATATTTGGCCGGGTTAAACTCCATCTGCCATTTCTTCTGCAATGTCTGCAACTTATATTCTGTTGTATCCTTTGCCAGTGTTCTATGCTATCCATAAAACACCAATCTTCATTTGGTCTGCAAATGTAATAACTCACTCAACTATTTGTTTCATCCAGTTCATTTATATAGACCACAGACAGCAGAGGTCCCAGTACAGATCCTGGTTGCACACCACTAGTCATGACCTCCAGCCAAAATAAGTCCCATTGACCACCACCATAAGACCACAAGAATATAAGACCAAAAGATATAGGAGCAGAATTAGGCAATTTGGCTTATCGCGTTTTCTTCACCATTTCATTACGGCTGATCCATTTCCCTCTCAGCTTCAATCTCCTGCCTTTTCCCTGTATCCATCATGCCCTGGCTAATCTGCCTTAAATATACCCATTGACACTCTGCCTCCACAGCCGCCTGTGGCAATAAGTTCAACAATTCATCACCCTCAATCTTCTATGGGCAAGCCAGTCTGAATCCAAAGTGGCCAGACGACCAAACCAAGCATCTTAATCTTTTAGATGAGCCTCCCAGGAGGGACCTTGTCAAGCACAGTGTACTAAAATCCATGTAGACAGCATCCACAGGTGTACCTTCATCACTTCCTGAAGAACTCCATCAAGTTAGTAATTCATGACTTGCCCCACACATGGCCATTCCAGCTGTCACTAATTAAGCCATAGTTTTCCAAAAGCACAGAATTCCTATCCCCAATAATCCTCTTCCTGACAAGTAGTCAGTGATAGTCAGTCCCAAGTGCAGAGGGAGAGATTTGGACCCAGAATGAAGAGTTCGCTGAGCTTAATAAGAACTGTTCAGAATAAAGGAAATTTATAAAAAGCTAGGCTAACAGGTCCTCACACTGAAATCTCTCAAACTAATTAAAATCTCATTCCATCACTGTGGTTCAAAAGCAGGAACCTGGAGCTAAATGGGTGCCGGGGTTTAAATACATCTCTACTAAAGGAGGTGTAAGGTCTCCTTCCCTCCGCTCACCTGCAGGTCACCCTTGGGAAGGTGTAGCACCTGTTTAACGCCCCCCCCCCCCCCCCGCCTGATCAGGGTTACATGAAGCCATGGGAGCAGGTGGTGGATGGTCGTATGAGCAGCCGGTGTACATCACAAGTCCTGGTTATGCGACCACTGACGCCAGGCTGACAATCTCTGAAGAGTATAGATAATGGCCGGGGTCACCTGTCTTTGAAAGACAGTACCCCAAAGAAGGCAATGACAAACCCCTTCTGCAGAAACATTTGCCAAGAACAATCATGGTCATGGAAAGAGAAAAGAATAGAAGAGCTTATTGATTAAAGACAAATGGAAAACCATGATCACCCACGTCATACAACACAGCACATAATGCTGATGATGAGAGCTAAATTAATATCGCTTCTTTAACAGCATCAAAATAGAGGCCAAATCTTTCCCAGAACATAAGCTGGGAGCATTGTCATCACTGTGCATCAATTAAGACTTCACGAGGCTGAAAGAGAGTTAAATACAATTACAAAGAAACCCTAATTAACTGGATTGTGTGTGTTCTCAGGGATGTGATTGCCGTCTTCTTTCAGCTGCTCGCTTGCTAGAGCACCTAGCCTCTGTGGCAGCCGAGTCTCACAGTTGTGATACTCCCTGCCACTGACGTGAGACTCACCTGTCATGGTGATTGCTGGCAATGACCGGACCCAGGTACAGGGAATGGCAGATTCTGTCACGGTGAACACTGGAAACGACTGAACCCGGGTGTGGGGAACGGCAGACTCCTATGTAGAGACGGAAACAAAAGGTTCTACATGGGAATTCCCAACAGAGCATCAGTGGCGGGATTAAGTGACATGGCAAGACAAATCCGTCTCAACACTAGGACCCCATGATCAGCGCTAAACAGGAGTCTGCAATACATGATCATAGAAAGCATAAAACCCGTGGCAGTCACAATTAACTTGAAAAGATTACACTGAAAGCACAAGGGCTTAATGACTCTCGTTAAGACAATAATTAATAATTACAGGTGCTCGAGAAAACCCAGAAGGTATAGTAGAGTCTCCACTTCCTCAAGAAGGAGGAACAACAGTCTCCACTTCCTAAGGAGATTGAGGAAAGCGAGGCTCCCCTTCCTCCCACCAACTTAATTGCATTTTCTAGGAGCACCATTGAGAGCATCCTGATAAGTTGCATCTCCATCAACCATGGGACCAGAAGTCCTTACAAAGGGCTGTGCAGCCGAGAGGATGATAGGGGTCTCCCTATAATCCATCAGGGGCATTTATCAGGAGCCCTGCATACACAGGGCTCTTAGTATTATTAAGGATCCCACCCATCCATCCAGTATCCCCTTTAACATTCTACCATCGGACAGGAGACGCTGATGCATAAAAACAAGAACTATCTGGGTGGGGAACAGCTTTCCCCCCAAAATATTAGGCTTTTGAATTCACTGCCACATCATACTCAAAGTGTCGCTGGTTAACCTAAACCTTGTTCTGTACCTTCCTATATTTAATTTATGCACTTTAGTTTGTATATCTATGTGTGTAATCCATCTGTAGATTCCATCCTTACTTTCATAAGTTACTGTGTGTTATTTGTGTTATGTGTACTGCAATGCTTTACACCCCGGTTCGGAGAAATGGTGTCTTGCTTGACGGCGTACATGTATATAGTTAAACGACAATAAACTTAACTTGACTAGAAGCTCAGTGCTCTACAGCAAGCCACAGAGGCCTGCAGGGCTCGTGACAGTCACCATCAATAGTTTCCAGGCTAAACCCTGTATGCTTTCTTGAATACAGGTGAGTCACCATCAATAGTTTCCAGGCTAAACCCTGTATGCTTTCTTGAATATAGGTGAAAAAATTGAACTAAGACGCAGTCGGCCTGATTAGTAAGTTTGCAGATGACAGAAGAATTGGTGGAGATGTGAATATTGATGAAGGGTGCCAAAGGTTCAGAGCATGAATGAGTAAAGCTGGAAACTTGGGCAGAAGAATGGCAGGTGGAGTTGAATCCATATGAATGTGAGGTGATATATTTTGGGTGGTTGAATCTCAGAGGAAAGTATGCAATAAATAGCAGGACCCTGAGGAGCACTGATGTACAGAGGGAACTTGAAATGCAAGTTGATTGCTCCATGAAAGTAGCAACACGAATGGGTCAGATTATCAAGAAGGTGGACAGCATGCATGCCTTCAAAGACAGACAGACAGACATACTTTATTGATCCTGAGGGAAATTGGGTTTCGTTACAGTCGCACCAACCAAGAATAGTGTAGAAATATAGAAATATAAAACCATAAATAATTAAATAATAATAAGTTAATCATGCCAAGTGGAAATAAGTCCAGGACCAGCCTATTGGCTCAAGGTGTCTGACACTCTGAGGGAGAAGTTGTAAAGTTTGATGGCCACAGGCAGGAATGACTTCCTATGACGCTCAGTGTTGCATCTCGGTGGAATGAGTCTCTGGAAAGGTTCAGCTTACTTACTGCCCATTATGCTGCTGGTGTTCAGGGCAGCAATGAAGGTCATCCATCTCTGATGGTGTTTAGGGCTTCCTTCATTGTCTCAGCTTCCTCTTACTATCAGTTGTGCAAGTCCCAGGTGGAGACTCAGGAATACCGTCACACTCAGATGTAGAAGGATTCTTCATCGCTGTTTCTGTAACAGTTTTGTTTTACCTGTCAGGGTTGTTAGCCCTGAGCTGAACCCCAACTGGAGGGTTGGTGGACCACTCTTAGTCTGGCTTCTACCCTTTGGCTGACTCTGCCAAAGCACAAAGCCCTGACTCCAGCCATCATAGCTCTCCGGGTCATTGAGACACACAAGCCTCCAAAACACAACAAGTGTGTATTTCTCTTGGAGGTCAAAGGTTCAGGTTCTAAGTATAAAAGTCAGGAAGTCAAGTTGCAACTGCATCAGACTTTGATCAGGCCACATTTGGAACTTTGTGTGCAGTTCTGGTCACCGCATTACAGGAAGGATGTGGAGGATTTGGAGATGGTGCTGGTGAGGTTACCTGGCAGTAACTAAGCAGAGATTGAAAAAAGATGCATTGCTTTTTTTTGCTGAAGCGTGGGAAGCTGAAAGATGATCTGATGGAAAAATTTAAGATTACAACAGTCATAAGTAGGTAGACAAGATCTTTTCTATCTGGGTAGAAGTGCCAAATACTAGAGGACATAGGTATTATGTGAGAGGGCAAAGTTCAATGGAGACATAAAACGCAAGAGTGGTGACAGGAAGATGGAATTAGTTTGATCTTCATGATTGGCACAGATCTCTTGAGCCAAAGAACCTCCTTCTATGCTGTTCTAGCCATAAGACCATAGGACATAGGAGTAGAATTAGGCCAGTCAGCCCATCGAGTCTTCTCCGCCATTCCATCATGGCTGATTTATTTTCCATCTCAATCCCATTCTGCTGCCTTCTCCCCATAACCTCTCACGCTTTGATCCACCAGCCTCTGCCTTAAGTATACCCAATGACTCGGCCTCCACAGTTGCCTGTGGCAACAAATTCCACAGATTCACCATCTCTCTGGCTGAAAAAAAGTCCTCCTCATCTCCATTCTAAATGGATGTCCCTCTATTCTGAAGCTGTGTCCTCTGGTCCTAGACACTCGCACCAAAGGAAACATGCTCTTCACATCCACTTTATCTAGGCCTTTCAACATTTGATATGTTTCAGTAACATCATTCCCCCCCCCCCCCACCCATTCTTCTAAATTCAGTTCTATCTATCTATCACCTAGAGGAAACGTACTCAGTTATAGGGAGAGCATGCAAAATCCACACCGATAGCATCAATCTGGATGCCACGATAGAGTCAAAGAATCATAGAAAGAAACGTTTTGGCCTCTCTCCCTCTCCTTCTCTTTCTCTCTCTCCCCCTCTCTCTCACTCTCTCTCAATCTCTGGCTCTGTCACTCACACTCTCTCTTACTCTCTCTCACACTATTTTGCTCACTCTCACTCAATCTCTGGCTCTGTCACTCACACTCTCTCTTACTCTCTCTCACACTATTTTGCTCACTCTCACTCAATCTCACTCTCTCACTCATACTCTTATTCTTTCTCACTCTTGCACACACTATCTCACTCACTTTCTCACTCTCTCCCACTCTCTTTCTCTCTCTATTACCTTCTCTCTCACTCTGTCACATTCCTGCGGTCACTCTCTCCCACTCACTCTCCCTCTCTCTCACACTATCTTGCTTTCACTCTCTCTCTTTCTCTAACTCACTCCCTCTCTCACTCTCTCACTCATTCTCTCTCTCTCTCTCCCTCTCTGTATGCCTCCATCCATTATTCACTTGCCTCAGCTTTCCAACTCCACCCCTCCATGCCCACTCCTGTACCTGGTCTACCTGCCTGTCACCTCACACCCTTCCTCAGTCCACACTAATCGCCACAAAATCTGTTCTAATGGCTCCCTTCTCCCCTTTACGGTGGCCACCTCTCCCTCTCTATTCTCAAACCTGATGCAGGGTTTCAACCTGAGACGTTGAGAATTCCCTTCTCCCCATGGATTGCCTCAAAGTCAAAGTCAAAGTACACATTATCCAAGTATGAGGTTTGTGTTCCACAGGCAGCTGTGAAACAAAGAAACACCATGGAGTGCATTCCTAGAAAAACATCAAACGCCCAACGCACGAAAGAAAAAACAAATTGCGCTAACGGCAGATAGCAAGGGAACAACGCCTGGAATATCAAACATTAAACCAGGAGTCCAGGAGAATTCAGTTTATTTCAGTTCAGTTCAGTTCTGCACTGCTAGCTGACTACACCAAAGCATACATCGAGAACAGTCATCACTGAAGTGCACCAGCCCTCACTTATCACCCCAATTAAAACAGCAATTCAATGAGTAACTAGATGCTGCTTGGTCACTGCTAATGGGACAGAAATGAAGGGTCACCAAGATCTTGGGTAGTTGCAGAAGTGAAGGAGATTCCTGGGATTGGACCATAAGATATAAGAGCAGACTGAGGCCATTCAGCCCATTGAGTCTGCTCCTTCATTCCATCATGGTTGATTTATTACCTCAACCCCAATCTCCTGCTTTCTCAACATAACCTTTGACATCTTGACTAACAAAGAACCAGATGGCATAGATTCAGAATAGAGGGATGCCCATTTCGAACGGAGATGAGGAGGAATTTCTTTAGCCAGAGAGCAGTGAGTCTGTGGAATTTGTTGCCACAGGCGGCTGTGGAGGCCAAGTTACTGGGTTTATTTAAGGCAGAGGTTGATAAATTGTTGATTGGTCAGGGGAGAATGGGGATGAGAAGGAAATGGATCAGCCATGATGAAATGGCAGAGCAGACTCGATGGGCCAAATGGCCAAATTCTTTTCTTGTATCCTATGGTCTTTTAACCTATCAACCTCTGTTTTAAATATACCCAATGACTTGGCCTTCCCAGCCAGCCTTGGCAATGAATTCCACAGATTCACCACTCTGGCTAAAGGAGTTCATTCTCCTAAGAGATTAAGAGGTGTAAGTTGCAAAAAAACCAAAGTTTTGGTTTTGATCAATAAAAGCTTGCTAATATTGAACGAGAATGAATTTGAAAGAGTGGATCCATTCAAAACTGTACTTCTTAATTTAGTCATAAAGATAAAATTGAACAGGTATTGCTCGAGCTCAGCTCATTGGCAATAATGCTGAGTGGCCAACTATTAGCAACATCTACGGACAGTTCTGCGAATTAACAAGGCTCAGAACCACTAATATCCTGTTTCGACACTTGGTATTAAGATTAAATCTTCATCAGGAAACCAAAAAAGTACCCTTGTTTAATATTGAAGGTGATTTTTGCTTCGCAATCACCATCTCACATGTGACTGTGTTTACTCCAGTGCGTGCCAGTTCCACTTAGTAATGGAGCATGTTACTACACAAACGTCAGCACTTCTCCAAGTACCTCGCACTCGAGGCAAGTTAAGTTTCAAAACTCAAAGTTTATACAAAAGAGAAGGAAGCAGGCAGCTATGAACAATCCTTTCAGCTGCCTTTTCATTGGATTTCTAAATTGCCTAAAGATGTCGAGTACCTTCACTACAGGCAGGGTTTCTTGGTGGCCAACCATTTAAATTCCAATCCCTTTTCCCATTCCAGCATGTCAGTCCATGGCCTCCTCTACTGCCCCAACAAGACCACACTCAGTTTGGAGGAGCAACACCCCGTATCCCATCTGGGGAGCTTCTAGCCTGATGACACGAACATCAGTTTCACTGACTTCCAGTAATTTCTCCTCCTCCCTCTTCTTTCTTTTTTTATTCCCCTTTCCCCATTCTGGTTCCTTTCTTACCTCTTCTCTTCTCCTCTCCTGTGGCTCACCACCCTCTTCCTCCTTCCCTTTCTCCCATGGTCCACTGTCCCTCCTTTCTTCTTCAGCCCTTCCTCTCCTTGATCTATCACCTCAGGGCTTTGTCCCCCCTCACCCACCCATCAACCTTCCCCTTCGCCGGGATTCACCTATCACCTGCCTGCTTCTAATCCTTCCCCTCATCCCCCACCCCCCACCACCTCCTTATTCTGGCTTCTTCTCACCGCTTTTCCATTCCTCATGAGGGGTCTCAACCCGGAATGTTGACAGTTTAGTCCCCTCCATAGACGCTGCCTGACCCCTGAGTACTCCAGCATATTGTTACTCCGGATTTCCAACATCTGCAGAATCTCTTGTTCGTACACTGGTGGCTTTAATCATGCTGCTTCTAGAGACACAGAGTCATAGAGCACTGGAGCACAGAAACAGGCCCTTCAGATTTAGAATTTATTTAAATCTTACATTCATCCCATAACGTGAGGGAGTAAAAATCTTTGCCTTATGACTCTGTTGCAGTGTACAGACATGTGAATTCTAATGGCTTGTAGAAAGAAGCTGTCCCATAGCCGGTTGGTCCCGGCTTTAACGCTGCGGTACCATTTGCCAGACGGAAGCCACTGAAACAGTTTATGGTTGGGGTGACTGGTGTCCCCGATGATCTTCCAGGCTTTCTTTCTGCACCTGCCGCTATAAATGTCCTTGGTGGAGGGAAGTTCACATCCACAGGTGTGCTGGGCTGTCCGTACCACTCCCAGCAGTGCCCAGCGATCAAGGTTGGTGCAGTTCCTGTACCAGGTGGTGATACAGCCAGTCAGGATGCTCTCAAAGGTGCCCCTGTAGAAGGTCTTGAGGATTTGGGGGCCCATGCCAAACTCCTTCTGTCACTCGAGGTGGAAGAGACGCTGTTGTGCTTTCTTTGCCACAAAGCCGGTGTGTACCGTCCAGGTGACATCATCGGTGGTATGTCTACCGAGGAACTTGAAACTACTCACCCTCTCAGCTGCAGACCCATTGATGTTGATCAGGCCAAGCCTGTCTAGTTTGCGCCAAACTATTACTCTGCCTGGTCTCCTCGACCTGCGGACGGCCCCTAGTTCTTCATACCACTCCCATCCGTGTACACAAGATTCATGAGGTTAATTCCTGGGATGTCAGGACTGTCTTACGCAGAGAGGTTAGAGAGACTGGGCTTGTACACGCTGGAATTAAGGAGATTGAGAGGGGATCTGATTGCAACATATAAGATTATTAAGGGATTGGACAAGATAGAGGCAGGAAATATGTTCCAGATTCTGGGAGAGTCCAATACCAGAGGGCATGGTTTGAGAATAAGGGGTAGGTCATTTAGGACAGAGTTAATAGACAATAGACAATAGGTGCAGAAGTAGACCATTCGGCCCTTCGAGTCTGCACTGCCATTTTGAGATCATGGCTGATCATCTACTATCAATACCCGGTTCCTGCCTTGACCCCATATCCCTTGATTCCCCTATCCATAAGATACCTATAAGAAGATAAGAAGAACTTCTCCCAGAGAGTTGTGGTGGTCTGGAATGCACTGCCTCAGAAGGCAGTGGAGGCCAATTCTCTGGATGCTTTCAAGAAGGAGCTAGATAGGTATCTTATGGATAGGGGAATCAAGGGATATGGGGACAAGGCAGGAACCGGGTATTGATAGCAGATGATCAGCCATGATCTCAGAATGGCGGTGCAGGCTCAAAGGGCCGAATGGTCTACTTCTGCACCTATTGTCTATTGTCTATTGTCTCATCCAGACTTCTCTTAAATGTTGAAATCAAACCAGCACCTTTCACTTCTGCCAGCAGCTTGCTCCATGCTCCCACCACCATCTGAGTGAAGATCCCCCTCCTGTTTCCCTTAAGCATTTCACCTTTCACCCTTAACCCTTCACCTCTAGCCATAGTTCCATCCAACCTCAGTGGAAAAAGCCTGCTTGCATGTACCCCATCTGTACTCATCACAATTTTGTATGCCTCTATCAAATCTCCCGTCATTCTCCTGTTCTCCAGGGAATAATGCCCTAACCTAATCAACTTTTTCCTATAACATAGGTCCTCAAGACCCGACAATATCCTTGTAAACTTTCTTTCAATCTTATTAATATCTTTCCTATAGGTAGGTGACCAGTCCATTTATGGACCATGGGGATGATAGATCAGCTATGATGGAATGGTAGAGCAGACTCAATGGGCTGAATGGCTTAATTCTGCTCCTATGTCTTATGGACCTGAACAGCACCCAATTTTTTTCAAAGTTTGCAGGTCCTCTCTTATCCAGAGGGACTGGCGTCAGCTGATATTAGAACAGGGACTGAGACGAGAATGCACTTCCAAATCTCTGCTGTGCCTGCCTTTCAGGACATCGTGTTGAAGAGCTGAATGACATTGCAGAACAGAAATCAGGAAACCATCTCATGAAGCAAAATACAAAGGCAGGTGCTGCCTCACTGTGTCTGTGGGAGCTGCCCCAGTTGCTGAACTGCCCTCTACTTCCTGTCTAAGCATCGAGGTAGATAAACACAGAGATTCTGCAGAGTAACACACATACAAAACACTGGAAGAACTCAGCAGGTAAGGCAGTCCCGGTGAAGGGTCTCGTCCCGAAATGTCAACAATTTATTCCCCTCTGCCTGATCTGCTGAGTCCCACCAGCATCTTGCATGCATTGCAATGTACATCAGCAGATCTCTCCAATTTCCACGTTTTGCATGGAAATCCTAAAGTGTTCAAATTCAAAGGTGAAAATAAGTTTATTATCACAGTACATATCTGTAACCATTTACTGTCATGAGATTCATTTTCTTGCAGGCATTTTCAGTAGAACAAGGAAATACAATGGAAGAAATGAAAAAGCTAAGTGTGGAGACTGACAAACAACCCATGTGCAAAAGAAGACGAACTGAAAATACAGAAATAATAAGCAAGTAAACATATAAATGGATTAATAAATAAATAATGATGAATGATCAAATAAAATGAGTCCTGATGAAGGGTCTTGGCTCAAAACGTTGACTGCTCGTTTCCACGGATGCTGCCTGACCTGCTGAGTTCCTCCAGCGTGTTTGTATGTGTTGCTTTGACCACAGCATCTGCAGTGTACTTTGTGTTTAAAATGAGTTGTAGAGTCCCTGGAAGTGAAGGTTGTGGAATCAGTTCAGCGTTTTGGTGAGTGAAGTTATCCACGCTGGTTCAGGAGGGTTATAACTGTTCTTGAAGCTGGTGGTGTGGGACCTAAGGCTTCTGTACCTTCTGCCTGATATGTTTGCATGGTGTAGGGTTGTACTAGTAAGATAAACTCAAAAGTGTGAGCTCTAATGTATAGAGAAAATGTAGTCTGCTGTGCATTGCACTCCTTTCCATTGAGAACAAGGAGTGGCAGACTAAGGAAATATTGTCACTGATTCAGCCCTGTGTCCATTCACCAGTGTAGGATCAGAACAATGGGACCTTGGGTCCTCCAGCCAGAAAACATCTCCTGACCCACGCAAGCAGAAACCTGGAAAAATGCTCATTAGGAGCTTGTGGAGAAGGCACCAAAAACTCTTAGCAAATTTCTACAGATATACCAGAGAGAGTATTCTAACTGGTTGTATCACTGTCTGGTATGGAGGGGCCACTGCACAAGATTGGAAAAGGCTGCAGAGGGTTGCAAATTCAGTCAGCTCCATCATGGGCACTAGCCTCCCCAGAATCAAGGACACCATAAAAAGGCAATACCTCAAAAAGACCACATCCAACTTTAAGGAGACCCACCACCCAGGACATGCCTCCTTCTCAATACTCCCACCAGAGAGAAGGTCCAGGAGGCTGAAGACACACATTCATGTTATTAGCAAGTTTCTTCTCCTTGGGCATCAGATTTCTGAACAGACAGTGAACCCATGAGCATTACCTCACTATTTTTGCTTTCTTTTTGCACGGCTTATTTTATTTGGTTTTGTATGTATATAATCAATTTAAATATTATATATACCCATATCAGATTTCTTATTATAACTTATAGTTTATTTTAAGTATCATACTATGCTGCTGCCACAAAACAACAAATTCCATGATATATGTCTGTGATAATAAACCTGGATCTGATTCTGATTCTGATTCTGATCCTGGTCCCAATGTGCAGAGAAATGTGCGAGGACCAGAAACTGAGATTAGTGCTCGTGGTAGCAATATCTAAGCTTCAAAGTATTAATTACATAAGAATATCGACGAGCACTGCAAAATGTTAGTAACGGGAAAAAAATATATATATGGTCTGAAGTTCAGAGCAAAATTTCACAATGATTAAAAGACTTAAGTATTAATGGAAACTTTAATTACCAGAAAGCTTTTGGTGACATTTAGAAATTGGTAGACAACCTAAGTAATATATAACCAACAGGAAATTCAATAGGAAGTTAGAAACCAAAATGAGCCACAAAGGGAAATATATAAAGAAAAGTCTAAGTGTCAATCCATGCACACGGCTGTGTGAACGAGACAGAATTATGAAGAGCGTGACTGCGATATTGTGTACACTGATTAACATTCAGTGCTGGTGCTACAGCATAAGCCACACGCATCATCGCTGCTTTAATTATGCTGTGTTTCCTGCTCACATCGAAGAACTCAGAACTTCTTATCAACATATAAAGAACCATTTTGTAAGTATTCACTGAAAATATGTTTTCTCGTGCCTGGTGGAGGACAATTCTTTTTAAATTACAGATCTCCCGCTTCTGAAGTGCAGGATATTTAATGAGAAGCCTGAGACAGTATTATTGCAAGCTGATTGCAAATAGTACTTTTAAAGATAAAACAAGTAAATAAAATATGAAGTTGAAAATCTATCAATGAATATACTAAAACAGTTGAGCTTTGATATCAGTCATTTTAAGCAAATAGATGTAGTTTTATTAAAATAATACATTGCAGATATTTTATATCTAGAGTTGTTTAAATCTATTTTGCATTATTTTGTGAGAGGTGAACATTGCTTTTCTTTAGAAAAGGTTAAGGTCAAAGCCAATTTTATTGTCATATGCACAAGTACATAGACTGTATGCACAGGTGCAAAGATAAACACACTTGCAGCAGCAACACTGACCCACCGTATCATATAAGCAGCATTTGCAAGAAAAAAACATAAGTATAAATTATACACAATTTTTTCCAAGAAAACGTGAGTGCTGTTATTGGAGATTCGGTTAGCCCAGAGAGGGCAGATTTTAAACGAGATAAGCACTCTGTCCGCAGTTAATCAAACATAAACAAAAGGATTTAATGCTTGACACCAGACGATGGTTTCAGAATCAGCTTTCATGCCACAGGAGCTTTAAGTGCCACACCACTAGGTTCAGGAACAGTTATTATCCTACAAACATTTTGGCTCCTGAACCAGCCTGGATAACCTCAAATCTGAACTGATTCCACAAGCTATGGACTCCCATTCAAGAACTCTGCGACTTACATTCTCAGTACTATTTATGTTTTTATTTATCGTTTGCACAGCTTGTCATCTTTTGCACATTACTTGTTTGTCAGTCTTTGTTTTTAGTTTTTCATTGATTATCATTGATCAATTTTGCTCGACTGTGAACGCCTGCAAGAAAATTAATCTTAAGGTAGTATAAGGTGATAAATATGTACTTTGACAATCAATTTCTTTGAACTTTGAACCTTGGAAAAGTAAACTGGGTTTGTGCCTAAAAGTGTACAGGTCAGGCAACTATTGGAAGGAAGAAATTATTCATTGGATAAAAGATTTTGTATTTGTTTTTTGTTACAGCAAAGAAAAGATGACAATATTAAGATAACATTGCTGGAAAGACAAGGTCTGCCAGGAATCAGGGTGAGTAATGTTTCACATGATCAGTCATACATCAGTTATTAAAGCTGGGCATGATTGCTGTCGGAGGGTTCTGGTGTTGCAGGCAGGTTTTACTGCCTGAGAGACTCCACGTAAAGAAAATAATAGATCAAACGTCTCATGTTGACAAATGATGCCCTTTTTGAGGCTGATTTTCACTGCACTGATTTGTGTTGTCTTGTCACCGCTGAGTCACAAAGCTCTTTGATCAGAAAAATAAACAGAGCACAGAGAAAGGTCACAGCCGTGGGATGGGAATGGTGTACAAATGTGAACACCAACCTCAGCACTGACCCGAGTCTAATTTTACCCGAAACTGGGATTTAGACTGATTTTCCTGATGGCTGTTCACTGCCATTACAGGAGTTATCAATAACGACGAACATTTCCATATCTTTTCAGTATTTTTGTTTATTATTTATTAATTTATCATTTATAAGATACACTGTGGGGTAGGTCCTTCTGGCCCCTCGAGCCGCACCGCCCAGAAATCCCCCGATTTAGTCTCAACCTACCAACCGGTAGGTCTTTGGACTGTGGGAGGAAATCAGAGCACCCGGAGGAAAGACACGCAGTCACGTGGAGAACATACAAACTCCTTACAGGCAGTGGCAGGAATCGAATCCGGGTCACCTGCACCATAAAAAAACTTTGTGCTATCCACTACGCTACCGTGCCCCCAGTTTATAAGTGGGATATTGATAATTCCTGTAATTGCAGTGAGCAGATAACAGGAACATCACACTTGACCTGAAACCAGTGCAGTCCCTCTGGTGAATCTCTTCCACAATGTTGCAAGGGCCAGATTACAGAATTTAGAACCATGGGCTCGATGCCCTATTTTTGTGTGGGAATAGATCTGTCAGGGGGCAATGCTAGCTGGAGCACACCCGGCACATCTTTAAGAAAAAAGCCAAACTAAACAGGCTAATTAATTAGGTGCCGCCCTGGGCGATTTGAGTATCCCAGAAACTGCTGATCTCCTGGGATTTTTATGCACAACAGACTCTGGAGTTTACAAAGAATGGTGCCAAAAACAAAAAAAACATCCAGCCAGTGGATTTAACAAGATGTCTTCGCTCACAGAACAACCACTCGCTGGGTGTGCTCTGGCTAGCACTGCACCCCTCAGATCTGTCATCTCATGTAGTGTTACATAATACTGATAGTAAAATAGCAAGTCCGGTTAGGATGAGACTACAGGCTCTATAAATAGGACCCAGATACACCACATAACCCTGTTGTAATGTGGATGAAGTCACAGGAGAGACTCTGAGGTTTGTGGATATAGAAGTGTCTTATTCAACAAAAATGAGCAACAGGCATCATAGTGAGACACTCTTGGAGCAAGAGACTTCCCGACCAAACACTACATGACATTTCTATAAGCTAAAGATCAGAAGTAACCGCAGGGCAATTCTATATTTACATTGTATCTACAATGCTTCCTTTGAATTACATATAGTTTTTATACACCTCCTTCTTCGCACCCACACTCCAGACACGCAGAATGAATGTTAATCAGAATTGTCTGGTTTGCAATCAACTCCAGCCTACAGCTCCAGAAAAACTATTGTTCAGAGCTGCATTTTAAATTCAATCTACAATCCATGTTCATGCCTGAAGATTAGTTGCTGGAGAGATTAATATTTGCTATATAGTCTAACTCCTCAATATGCCCTAACAACCCCATACATCGGTCTGTGCCTAAGGGTCGTTGGGGGGCGTGCTCACTCTACGCGGGCATGACCCAAGGAGCCAAAATCAAATTCCTTCCAATGCTTGGGAATCCAAATTAAAAACAAATTAAAAAGCTGGGAACACTCCCCCGGTGAGGCAGCATCTGTAGAGGGGCAGAATCAGTGTTTCAGGCGGGTGAACTTAAATTAAACCAAATGAAACTGAACTCCCAGCAACCCGTCTGTGTTGTAATTGAGTAGATACTAAGGGAAGAAATAAATAATTTTAAAATTAGGTTTATAAATAGAAAATGAAACAATTTAATTCTGTAGTATTTTGAAATAATACCTTATTTGTATCAATTTCACTTTTGGGTTATGAGTCTACAGTTTGAGAAAGTGCATTACAGATTACTAGAACTGTTGCAGTTTTCAAGTTGTGCAATGGCCAGATTAAGGGCTTAATAGTGACCTCTTGTAAATGTTTAGGATAAGCACAGCTGCCAGTTCCTGAAGGAGATGCTGAACTTCTACCTCAAGGATGTAATCCCTGCAGCCAAGACCAACAAAAGGATAATCAACAAACACATCAGTAAAATTGGGAATGCCTTGCATGAGCTGAACGAGAATGTGCAAAACTGTGTAAGTACTGCATTTTTTCCCCGTGAATTCCAATTGGAAGGGAAAACACTGTGAACAACTTCGCAAAACACACAAAATGCTGGAGGAACTCAGCCGGAGAGAAATAAACAGTCAATGGTTCAGGCTGATGAATAACTTGAGAAGTTTTTTTTAAAGTTATTTTTAAAAATTATTATAAGACAATAAGACCATAAGACATGGCAATAGAATCAGGCCATTTGGTCCATCAAATCTGCTCCTCCATTCTATCATGGCTGATCTATTAACCCTCTCAACCCCATCCTCCTGCCTTCTCACATAACATTTGATGCCCTGACTAATCAAGAGCTTTTTAACCTGTGCTTTAAATACTACATATCTAATGACTTGGCCTCCACAGCCATCTGCGGAAATTAATTCTACAGATTCACCACTCTCTGGATAAAGAAATTCCTCTTTATCTATATTCTAAAGGGATGTCCCTCTGTTCTGAGGCTAGATTTCTGGTCCTAGACTCCCTCACGATAGGAAACATCCTCTCCATGTCCACTCTATGCCTTTTACGATAAGAGAATGTCATTTGTGGAATTACCGATGGAAGCATTACCAGCATTCACATTAGTTATATCATGGCATTGATGATAGCTTTAGAGTGTTTGCCCTTGGAACTTCACATGGAAACCCTGAAATGACAACTTCTGCACCATCCACCACCAGAAGGCTGCTGTGCTTGGACCCTTCTCTGACACTATCGGGGAGATCACTGGAACTGAAGTTCCTTATGGGGTTCATGCTCTAAAGATGCTGAGAATAGGCATGATCTAACCAGGATTGTAGCATTCAGCTTAGGCAACAGAGTCATCCTAATGCTTATGGATTGTAATATATTTTGGAGTTTATATCTAACAACCTGGCCTCAGTAACTTTCCAATCTTTATTTAGCTTTTGCAAAATATTCACTGAAAATTGTACAATATTCTATGGCTTTTGATCTTCAGACACACCGTAAGTTTAGATGATTCATGTTTCTAAACAGGTGTTCTGTTTGGAGAAGATGCAACATCACTGCTGTCTACCGAATCAAAGCTAAATGACCAAAGGGTATTTCCTAATGTGAACTGCAGTTGTTTCCTCTGACCCTTATTACCAGCTTCCATGCAGTATCCTGACTCATGCATAGGCTGCAGTTTCAGTTTATCATGATATTATTGGAAGGAAAGTCAGGCAACTTCTCTAAAAGCAAAATATAATGTAGTGGAGGAGTTCAGTAGGTCAGAATCAGCTTTAATACTACTGGCATGTGATGTGAAATTTGTTGTTTGGTAGCAGCAGTACATTGCAATATATAATAATACAATACAAATTACAATAAGAAATATATATAAAGAATTAAGTTAAATATGTTAAGAGTGCAAAACAAGAGCAAAAAAAAGTTGTGAGGTACATGGGCTCATTGTCCATTCAGAAATCTGATCGTGGTGGGGAAGAAGCTGTTCCTGAAATGTTGAGAGGGTGTTTCATGCTCCTGTGCCTCCTCTCTGATGTTAGCAAAGAGAAGAGGGCACGTCCTGGGAGGTGGGGTACTAAATGATGGATGCCACCTTTTAGAGGCATTGGCTTTTGAAGATGCCCTCGATGCTGGGGAGGCTAGTGCCCATGACGGGGCTGGCTGAGTTTACAGCCTTCTGCTGCTTTTTCTGATCCTGTGTGGTGGCCCCACTGTACCAGTCAGAAGCAGAAGGAAAGGAACTGTCTACGATTTGGGTCCTCCATCAGGTCATTGCTTCCTCTTCTCCCCCCCTCACAGATTTTACTCAACATGTTGAGTTCCTCCAGCAGAATGCTTTAAGCTCAAGATTCCAGCACCTGCAGCCTTTTGTGCCTCCAGCTTCTTTAAAATTCCGTCTTACAGAATGGCACCACCCTGTACCTACCTTACGTCCAACTATTTACTTAGGGCATCCAGAAAAAGTATTTAACATGGGAGGTTGTGCTCCTCATCTCTGTTCTACTGGGATGTCTTTCCACTCTGAAGCCCTCTTTTCTTACGACTCCCCACTATAGGAAACATCCCCTCCATGTCCACTCTATCTAGGTCTTTCAATGTATAGTCTATGTTTCTATGACATAGAATATAGACATCACAGCACAGTGCAGGACCTTCAGCTGTGGAGGCCAAGTCATTGGGGATATTTAAAATGGAGGCTGGTAGGTTCTTGATTAGTAAGGGCATCAAAGGTAACAGAGAGAGGGCAGGAGAATGGGGTTGAGAGGGATAATAAATCAGCCATGATGGAATGGTGGAGCAGTCTCAATGTGCCAAATGGTCCCATTCTGCTTCTGCCAAAAGACTTTTCTAAATATTTATAGATTAGCTTTATATGTCACATGTACATCGAAACATACAACGAAGTGCATCGTGTGCACCAATGACCAACACAGTCCGAGGAGGTCCTGGGTGCTGGGTGCTCAAGTGTGGCCGTGCCTCCAGCACCAACATAGCATGCCCCCAACTTAACCCATACCCCTCTGGACTGTGGGTGGAAACTGGAGCACTTTGGAGAAAACCCACACAGTCACGGGGAAAAATGTACAAAGTCCTTACAGGCAGCGGCGAAAACTGACCCCGAGTCACTGGTACGGTAAAGCTGCTGACCCCCCCAAGATGTGCTGGTTGCTAATTGATCGCTGTAAGTCCCTAATGTAGGCTGATGGCAGAAAGAGTTAACAGGTAATTGCAGCAGGAAATAGGCTGCAGGGTTACAGGGAATTAGGGAGGTAGGGGCTAGGATTAATGCAGTTGCTCTCTGGGAGCTGGTATGGACAGGATGGAACATTGAAAAGCCCAAGTAGAGTGGACTCCTGTGTCTTATGTCTTAAATGACATCTTTTTCTGCTGCTGTGAGCTTCAGGAGAAGGTTCCCAGTGATGTTTCAAGTGCTTGTCATTGATTCTGTGGCATTTCTTTGTTCTGCTGTGGATGCACACAAGAAAATTAATCTCACAGTAGTATATGGTGACATATACATACTTCGATAATAAATTTAGTTTTTTAAAAATACTTCTTCCACATAGATTTACAGGTCATGTTGCTGCTCATTGCAAAGCACCAAGTCTAAAGCACAGAGGCATTCTAACCCAGCAGGTCATGCGACTGGGGCATTGCTCTGTGTCTGATTTTGCGTCAGGAAATTGGGAGTTATCTGACGGTTTTGACCCCAAATTGTAAAGGCTATTGTTCTTTGCTGCAATGAGCATGCCAGAGCGAAGAGCGAGATTCGTTCAGGGGCTGGTTAAACATGCACAGCTCAACATTTGCACCAATTCAGAATGAAACAGAGGCAGGCATCAAATGAATGTTTCACCATAGTTACTGTGAAAACCGTTAACCAGATAACCAGGCAATTGGAGTGCACTTGCAAAAGCCTGAGCAAAAATAAAGAATGCAAATTTTCAGTGGGACAGCACCATTTGCAAACAGAAGGCTTAAATGACAAAACAAACTGCTGACCTAGATGTTTCTGCAGTTAAATCATCTTGTCAAAGCAAGAATGATTGACTGCAATACAATTGAAGGAAAAACTAGGTCTAATACTTGTGTGTTAAATAATGTCACATAAGTTATCTTCTAAACCCTGAACAGCTGCAAAAGTTAGTGTTCTCTACACCTTGTGACTCATTGGGTGACTCAGCAATAAAGTCTGCTTCTGAAACTCTAGGACAATAATGTGCCTCTTCCCTTTCCTGGCTTTGTGTTGAAAGAGATCCCTCCCATGCTGCCCACACCCACACTACAGCGGTTAATTGCACTCCTGATAAACTTGCTTTGATCTCAGCAGCAGCTTAACTCTGCAACTTTGGTTTTGCCTGAGCTGCTGTGGTATCAGCTTCAAGTCACATCCTATACAAACAGCAAACCAAAGCAGAAGGACCAAGTCGGAACAAGCCTTAAACTAAATTCAAGGTGCTGTGGGACCATAAGATATAGGAGCCGAATTAGGGAATTCAGCCTATTGGGTCTGCTCTGCCATTCGATCATGAATGATTTATTTTCCCTCTTAATCCCATTCTCCTTCCTTCTCCCCATAACCTTTGGTGCCCTTACTAACCAAGAACCTATCAACCTCCGTTTTTAATATATCCAATGACATGGCCTCCGCAGCTGTCAGTGGCAATGGACTCCACAGAGTCACCATGCTCTGGCTAAAGAAATTCCTCCTTACTGAGGCACTTTGGTCCATCTCCTTCAAATCACAGCCTGATGAAGGGTCTCAGCTCAAAACATTGGCTGTTTATTCATTTCTATAGACGCTACCTGACCTGCTGAGTTTCTCCAGCAGTTTGTGTGTGTTGCTTTGGATTTCCAGCACCTGCAGAATCTCTTGTTTTTATCTTCATTTTAAAATGGTCATGACTAGCATGCAGAGTGTCACAGGAACCAACAGGTACCTTGTAGCATATTTAACATGGCTTAACATGAATACTCTTTGCGCGAGTATTTGGTGTGTTGGCCTTCATCAGTCGGGGGACCGAGTTCGAGAGTTGCAGCCCTAAAAGAACTCAGGTCAGACCACACTTGGAATATTGTGTCTAGTTCCAGTCCCCTCATTATAGAAAGGATGTGGAAGCTTTAGAGAGGGTGCAGAGGATATTTACCAGTATGCAACATTTCCTATGAGGATAAGTTGAGTGAACTAGGGTTTTTCTCTTTGGAATGAAGGGGGATTTGAGCTAATAGGTTGAGGGGGCAGCCAGAGGCTTTTCTCCTGGGGTGGAGAAGGGGGTACAATTTTAAGGTGATTGGAGGAAAGTATAGGAGGGATGTTAGTAATTGGTTTTCTACACATAGTGCGATAGGTGTCCATGCCAGGGGTGGTGGTAGAGGCAGATATATTAGGGGCATAAAACAGGTTCTTAGATTGGCACGTGGATGATAGAAAAATAGAGGGCTATGTGGAAGGGAAGGGTTAGATTGATTCTAAAAGTTCAGCATAACGTCATGAGCTGAAGGGCTTGGACTGTGTTGTAGTGTTCAGTGGTCCATGTTCTATTGTTACCTTCGGTACTGGATTTCAAGCTAATCACCCTGTTGTTAATACTCACACTGCTTTCACAGGTTTATAACAACATTTAGACTTGGTACAGCTTGTATAAATTAGTATCAGAATGTGTGTCATTTCTAATTGGTAACAAGAGTGAACCATTTTGTAAGATGAGTTATTTTGCCTTTTAGCATCATTTCTTCAACTGCGAACTGTGCAGCTGCAACCGAAGTTCCTACTTCAAGAACATACATCAGACATTCAAGCAGGTAAGAGAACAATTATGTTCTGAAATGTCCAGGGAGGCTGACTTCAGGCAGTCGAAATCTCACTGGTGCTCTTTTTTGCCATTGAGCGCTGCCACAAGAAAGCGAAGACCCCCACCATTCAGGCCAAGCTCTCTTCCCAATACTACCATTGGGGAGGAGGTACAGAAGCCTTAGGTCCCACACCACTAGGTTCAGGAACAGTTATTACCCTTGAACCAGAGAGGATAACTTCACTCATCCCAACACTGAACTGAATCCACAACCTACAGACTCACTTTCAAGGACTGTACAACTCATCTTCTCAGTATTATTTATTATTTCATTTGCACAATTTGTCTTCTTTTGCACCTAGGTTGTTTGTCAGTCTTTGTCATGTAATGTTTTTCATAAGATCTATTTTATTGCTTTATTTTGCTACAAGTGCCTGCAAGAAAATTAATCTCAAGGGAGGATATAATGACACACACAAAATGCCGGAGGAACTCATCAGGTCAGGCAGCATCTATGGACAGGAATAAACAGTTGACGTTTTGGGGCAAGACCGTTCATTAGGACTTGATGAAGGGTCTCGGCCTGAAGCGTTGACAGTTTGAGCTGCTGAGTTCCTCCACCATCTTGCACGTGCTACTCTGGATTTCCAGCATCTGCAGAGTATCTGGAGTTTAGCACAAGATATCATATGCGCACATAAGATAATAAGTTTACTTTGATTTTAATGGTCATTGTGTGGTAATGTGTTACTGTTCTCATCAGTTACAGATGAAAGGCGTGTACAAAGCAATGGGAGAACTTAACGCCTTCATTGACTGGATTTGGAATTACATAAACTTGAGACGACATTAAGAAGGAGTGGAGCAGACTGATCGATTGCCAATGCAGTATTTCCTCAATTAAGAAAATCACTAGTATTTAAAGCCATATTTATATTTAGGCTTGGCAGTTTCAGCATTTTTGCTACTTCATTGTGGTGTTTGCTTTTCCCAATATTTGTTAACCCTTTAAGAGTAAAATGAACAGAATGCTTTTCCGATTTGTGGTGTTGTTCTCAATCTGGACTGATTCAGTATTGTCCCCTGCTTTTGAAAGTTAGCTCCCTTGAAGACAACAAAAGTGGGCATTGGGAGCAGTCAAAATTGAACAGCCAGCAAGGAATGGCAAGGTCATTGCTATCAGTCGCCATAAGACCATAAGACATATGGAGCAGAATCAAACCATTCGGCCCATTGAGCCTGTTCCATCTATCAATCATGGCTGACTTATTATCCCTCTCAACCCCACTCTCCTGCCTTCTCCCCGCTAACTTTGGCCCCCTTACTAATTGAGAGCCTATCACCCTCCGTTTTAAATATACCCAATGACTTGGCCTCCACATTTGCCTGTGGCAATGAATTCTACAGATTCACCATCAGTAAATCCTTCCTCATCTCTGTTCTAAAGGGATTTACTTGTTTCTGAGGCTGTGTTCTCTGGTCTTAGACTCCCCCAATGATAGGAAACCCTCTCCATGTCCACTGTATTGTCACAAATGAACATTCACCATGTTCTCCAAGCAACTACTCTGGGGATGGGATAGATTAAGGCAGTCTGTAACCAGATAATCCAATACTATTGAAGTGTCCTGTCTCTCTGACTCACCCTGCTCCCCTGTGCTACAGTGCCTCGCTTCTGCCCAATGACACTTACTGACCCCACAAGAATTCACCCGGTTTTCAATGCTTGAAGTCACCAAGGTTATTCCAATTCCCCAGTATCTAAAAATGCTTCTTCTGTATACCGCACTTGTTGCAATTTGTCCTGTGACTGCTCGATCTAAATGTAAATCACATCTGAATGAATTTCATTCAATTTTTATTTTTCAATAGAATGAAAATGCAAATAATAATTTTTTATTTCATAGTCTTTTGTTAGATCAACAATTCCAGTTTAGATTATTCATGTCTTTGAGAATTAAGCAACAGAACAAAAATAACTCTCACAATTAGTTCATAAGATTTTCTCAACATTCTTTACTGCTAGTGGTCAGTATATTTTGATGACTGAGATATTTTAAATTTGCATTTTTTACTATTTATGAGAGTGCAATATGGAGCTTTAAGTAATTTAATTTCAGTGTATTTTGATATATCCATCCATTACTGTATCAGTAAATCTATAACAACCATTGCAAAGACATTTACTGCAATATCACTGCTTGATTCAATCTAAATATTTATTGACTTGTTATGAATACTATCTGTGTTCAAGTGAATGTACACTTGTGTGTACTTTATGATGTTATGACACCTTGTCACCATCATTGCAATATTAGGAGCTCTATTTTGAACTAGTTTAGATCTAGATCTTCACACTTTGCCTGAGACTATTGTCAAATTCTCACTTTTGAACACATTGTGATGTATTCATCATCATCATAATGTGCTGTGCCATATGACATCATCACTATGTGCCGTGCCGTATGACGTGGGCGATCGTGGTCTTGACCATGATTGCTCTTGGCAAATTGTTCTACAGAAGTGGTTAGCCATTACCTTTTTCTGGGCAGTGTCAAGATGGGTGACCCTGGCCATTATCAATACTCTTCAGACATTGTCTGCCTGACGCCAGTGGTCGCATAACCAGGACTTGGGATATGCACTAGCTGATCATACGACCATCCACCACCTGCTCCCATTGCTTCACGTAACCCCCATCGGTGGGGTGGAGGGGCAAGGGTAACCTGCAGGCTAGTGGAGGGAAGGAGCACCTTACACCTCCTCTTATCAAATTCTCACTTTTGAGCACATTGTGAAGTACTAACCTTAAAAAAATGTAAAAGAAAATCCATTGTAAGTCTTCAGATGATCCTGGAACAAAGTCTCACCAGCCTGTGTGAAGGGGAAAGAAAGCTTCCCAGCACAGGGAGAAGTGTGTAAAAACTAATCATTATTGTCACACGAGTTGGTCTAATGACGATGGAGACAATGTAAATATTGCAATCTATATAAATGTTAACAACTATACCTCATTGTGTATGTTTTGTTAAGTGAGTCCCTTGGATGGAAGGTGATGAACAAAGTAATTAACCTCAGTAGTATGTTTTACAGTGAAATGTAGCGTTGATCCTTTGGACTGTTGTACCTCTGAAAGTTTCTCGTGCTGTTTCCATCTGAAGTGCAAATTCTTACAGATTTGTGTATGTTGAATTGGGTGTTAAGGGCCCAGAATCTGTTACATCAAGTTAAAAGTAATTATTGTACTTTGGGGGGGGGGATTCGCCGAAGGCTTTAAAGTGTCAGAACATGAATGTCTCTGCTTTGTTTAATGTATTGACACACTCTGCCTACCTCATTGCATGTGTAGTGTGTGAATCTGAACTATTGTATACCTGATTGCACTGTTTAAGTAAATACCGTTTTGTTCAAATCTTCAGTTATCGATCTGTTGCCTTCTTCCAGAATTATAATTATGATAACAGCATGTAGCAAGGCCATTCAGCCCATTGAGCTCGATGGAGCCCTGCAGCTGAAGTAAAAGTAATTTCATTATTGAAGTACATTTATGTTACCATATACAACCCCAAGATCCATTTTCTTGTGGGCATACTCAACAAATCTATAGAATAACAACCATAATAGATTCAATGAAAGACTACCCAACTCGGGCAGTCAACCAGACTGCAGAAGACAATAAACGGTGCAAATATATAAAAAAGATAATAAATAAATAAGCAATAAATATCACGAAAATGAGGTGAAGAGTCATTGAAAGTGATTCCGTTGGTTGTGGGAACATTTCAATGATGGGGCAAGTGAAGTTGAGTGAAGTTATCACCTTTGGTTCAAGAGCCTGCTGGTTGAAGGGTAATAACTGTTCCTGAACCTAGTGGGGAGTTCTGAGTCCCATTCCCTGCACTTGTCCCATGCTCTAACAATTCTGTTCCATCTATCCAATTCCATTTGAAAGAGATAATCGAATCTGCTTTCACTGCTCTCTTACGCAGCAAATGATTTGTCCTTCCATTTCAGTCAAAGTCAAATGAAACTTATTATCAACGTGCATAGACACTCAGTGACCAATTTATTCAGTATACCTGTACTCCTGCTTGTACATGCAAATATCTTATCAGCCAATCAAGTGGCAGCAACTCAATGCATAATAACATGCAGACATGGTCAAGAGGTTCAGTTGTAGTTCAGAGCAAACATCAAAATGGGGAAGAAATATGATATATGTTGGTGCCAGATAGGGTGGTTTGAGTATATCGGAAACTGCTGATCTCCTGGGATTTTCACGCACAACAATCTCAATTACAGAGAATGGTGCGAGAAAGAAAAAAACAAGCAGTGAACGGCAGGTCTGTGGGCAAAAACACCTAGCTAATGAGAGAGATTGAAGGCGAATGGCCTGACTGGTTCAAGGTGACAGGAACTCACCTGATATCACCTACACAGTGATATGTAGAAGAGCATCTCTGAAAAGACAAAGTATTGAACCTTGAAGTGGATGGGCTGCAGCAGCAGAAGACCATGACAGAAGAAACCTGCTAAAGTGACTACTGAGTGTACGTCACATATATACGTACTCCCTTGAGGTTCATTTTCTTGCAGGTATTTACAATGAAATAAAGACTTACAATGGAACTTATGCAAAACTATATGTAAAAGACTATATGTAAGGACTGACAAGCAACCAATGTTCAAAGGAAGAGAAAATGGTTAAATAAATAAATGTATAAATGAGTAGGTAGATAGATACCTACATACACAAATAAATAAATAATACCAAGAGCATGAATTGTCAGGTCCTGTGAGCTTTAGGGAGTGAATTGCAGCCCACACCACTTTCCAGATGAAAAGACTTCTCCTCCCTAATCCTTCTACCAATCTATGACTACTTATGGTTGACCTGTCTAATAATAGGTACGCCCTTTCTATTTTAAATATATCCTCCTCAGCCCATCTATGGACCTACATATGACTCCTTAGTCGCTTCACGTACATTTATTTATTTAGTGATACAGCACGGAACTAGCCCTTTCAGCCCAATGAGTCGTGCCACCCAGCAACCCTCTGATTTAACCGTCGCCTAACCACAACACAATTTACAATTAAGCGACTAACCGGTATGTCTTTGGACTGTGGGAGGAAACCGGTGCCCAGGAAGAAACCTACGTGCACATGGGAGAACGTACAAACTTTCTTACAGAGGACACCGGAGTCGAGCTCCGAGCTCTAATGCCCCAAGCTGTAATAGCCCCGTGCTAACCGCTGCATTACCATAGCGCCCTGTAACAACTCCAGCCTATCCAATCTTACTCTGTCATTAGAATTTTTCAGTCTTGACAAGCTCTGCACCATCTCCAGTGCAATCTTACCCTCTGATATGTCATGCCCAGACCTGAGCACAAAAGTCAATGTAAGTTTATTATCAAAGTACATAAAAGTCACCACATACTACCCTGAGATTCATGTTCGTGCAGGCATTTACAAGAAAAGTAAAGAAGTACAGTAATATTTATGAAAAACTATACGTGTACTTCCATCCTGCTGATGGACTCTTATTCCCACTCCCATTGGGAAAAAGGCAACGCAGCTTCTACACCCGGACCACCAGACTCAAAATCAAGCCATCAAGCTGATCAACATCTCCACCCATTAACCAACCCCTCCACCACCCTCCCACCAACACTACACACACATCACCTAGCATACTTTATGCACATGTATCTGTCTGCATATAAGTTACTTGTACATTGTGTTGTATAGGATTGCTTTTCTAATTTATATTTATTGTCTTTATGCTTATTGAGATTTCTATGTTGTATCGGATCCAGAGTAACAATTATTTTGTTCTCCTTTACTCTCGTGTACTGACCAATGACAATAAACAACCTTGAACTGTGGTTTGTTCTTTTATTTGCTCGCTGGGAGTCTGATGTTTTTCTTCGAATGGGTTCCATGGTGTTTCAATGATCTGTGTTTGTGGGAAGAGGAATCTCAGGGTTGTATACTGTATATACACATTGATAACAGATGTACTTTGAATCTTTGAATCTTGAATAAACAAAGCCTGACAAGCAACCAAAGAAAAATTATGCAACACTTCACAAACATGCATGTTATCCTTGTTCAGGTTCTCTGTATCTCCCTTTTCTTATACTCTGTGCCCTTACTGATAATGAACAACGCAATCCACTGTTTGCCTTTCTAATCCTCATGTCAGCCAGTGCTAGTACTTTTAACAATCTGTGAACAAACAATCCAAGGTCCCTCCACACCTTTCAGCATCTACAGTGAGCTCAACGGAAGTATCAAGGAGATCAAGATGATCGCACTCCTCTTCACGGCAACCTCAAAGGAATATTTAAATATCACATATTATCAATTTAATCAATTTATTAATTTAATCAATGTGATCAATTTAATATCACATCAAAAAGGCAGAAGCTCGGTGGCACAGGGCAGCATGGTAGCATGGCGGTTAGTGTAACACTATTACAGCACCAGCGACCCAGCTTTAATACCCGCCACTGTCTGTAAAGATTTTGTACCTTCTCTCCATGATCACGGGGTTTCCTCTGGGTTCTCTAATTTCCTCCATATTCCAAAGACCTACAGGTTTCTCCTCTTTGATTAGATTTTCTCTTTGCCAACCCTTGACCTCTCCCACCCACCCTCCCCCCCCCCTTCATTTTTGTTCTAGCATCTTCCCCCTTCCTTCTCAGACCCGAGGAAGGGTCTTGGCCCGAAACGTTGACTGCATACATTTCCCCATAGATGCTGACTGACCAGCCGAGTTCCTCCAGTGTTGTACGGGTTAGTAGGTTAATAGATCACGTGGATGTAATTGAGAGGCATGGGCTTATTGGGCGGGAAGGGCCTGTTACTGTGCTGCATCTCTTCATAAAAAGTAAAATAAAAATAAAAAGTACAGCATCTCACAGGAGAACTAATTGAAACTCATTGAATCCAACGGCACAGAAACAGGCCATTTGGCCCATCATGCTCACGCTGACCACCAAACACCAATCGGCACCAATCCCATTTGGCCTTCTCTCTCCTGGCGATTCAATAGATACTTCTGTATTTTTTCAAGGCTTTGAGAATTGTTGCCTCCACCACTCCCTCAGGCTCTTAAACTGTTGAACTTAAGTCACAGTTGTGCCCTGTGGACTCCCAGCGTTGAGATCCAGGCCCCTGTCAGTCACAGTTGACAGTCAAAACGAAACTACTTCATACTTATCCTTGTCCTTCCATCAACCTTTCCCATCAATCTACTCTCACAGGCCATTAAGAAACATCTGGACAAGCATTTGAATCATGTTTAAGTCGATTGATCAAGGGTTGGTAGATGGGACCGAGGCAACACATACAAGTTGCTGGAGGATCTCAGCAGGTCAGGCAGCGTCAAGTTTAGAGATGTTGCTTGACCTAGTATAGCCAAGTGCATTGGCCAGTCTGGATACGGTGAGGTAAAGGCTTTCTCTACTGTAAAATCCTTGATGTTATCCATTAAATACTTAAAAGTCCAAGTTTTGCAAAACCGTTGTACATTTGATATTTTAGTTATATTAGAGTAATCTTGTAAATTATATATATTGTTTGATTAAGTATTCTTGTTCCCTTCAATAATTCACTATGGGTAATATGTATAAATAGCCCGCCGGTGGCATAGTGGCATCGGCAACAAACTTCAAGGCAAGTGCTCCCGGGTTCGAATCCGGCCGGCTCCTTGTACACTTTCCATCCGTGCTGGGTTGAGCGTCGAGCTGGCAACCGGGCCTCGTTAAAAACTGACAAAATTGCTAAAGAAACAGCAAGGTTGCCACCCGATGCACCATAAGGCGCGGAGAGGAATAACAACATATATAAATGTGCGAATTGCATACATTACCACGCTACCATGTGACACCATGCGCCTTGCTTAAAGTAAAGATAAAGTTACACCCGCATTTTTGCCCTCCACATCTTCCTTTTTATTAATTTAATGTTTTGAAGTTACAAAACATAAAAACTGCTTTATATTCAAAAAACCTTTGGAAATATTTAATTAAGAGATGAAGTTCATTATAAACTTATCTTAATTGTGAAGTTATTTCCAGCAATTCTAGTGTTGCAAATTTAGATGCAAGAATATGCATGTATACCAGTAAAGACAAATGCTGAATAGTGTTTCAGCAAGGGGATTAGAAATGTACTTGTAATCATTTCATCACATAAAGCAAGATCTTTCTCAACCATATACATCTTATCAGTACTGATAGAATAAGCATCACATAGAAAGGCACTTTTATCAGATGTGACTGATCAAAATTGCCAGATGGTAAGTAAGGGTATAGTAATTGATCTGCAGATTAGTTTGAGAATGTGAGACAACTTGCTTCAGTAGATAAAGATGCACGGGGCCCAGTGTGATTTGTAGGTGTGGATGCAGAACTTGCTCGCTCACAGAAAACAGGGGCCAGGGGTGAAAGGCTGTTCCTCTGGCTGGAGGTCCGTGACCAGTACTATTCCACGAGTTTGGTGCTGGGATCTCTGCTGTTTGAGATATACTGTACTGTAAATCAATGATTTGATAAAAATGTAGATCAGATCAGAATTTGGTTTAATATCACTAGTATAGTTGTGAAATTTGTTAACTTTGCGGCTGCACTACGATGCAATACATTACACTAAGTATATACACATATATTAAATAGTTAAGTAATGCAAAAAATAATTTTTTTTTAAAAAAGTAGTGAGATAGTGTTCAAGGGTTCAATGTCCATTTAGGAGTTGGATGGCAGAGGGGAAGAAGGTGTTCCTGAATCGCTGAGTGTGTGCCTTCAGGGTTCTTTACATCCTTTCTGATGGTAGCAGTGGGAAAAGGGCATGTCCTGGGTGGTGGAAGCCGCTTTTCTGAGGCACTGCTCCTTGAAGGCGTTTTGGATACTACGGATGGGTGGATTGGTGAGTTTGTGGATGACACCAAACTTTGGTGGAATTTTAAAGGACAACTGTCAAGGAAATTAAAGTTGTCTAAGACATTGGTGAGGCCTAATTTGGAGAATTGTGTGCAGTTTTGGTCACCTACCTACAGGAAAGAAGTAAATAAGGTTGGAAGAGTACAGAGAAAATTTACAAGGATTTATAACCTGAGTTATAAAGAAAGATTGGATAGGTTATGTCTTTATTCCTTGGAATGTAGAGAGGAGATTTGATAGAGGTATACAAAATTATAAGGGGTATTGATGGAGTAAATACAAGCAGGCTTTTTCCACTGAGGTTGGGTGGGACTACAACCAGAGGTCAAGGGTTAAGGGTGAAAGGTTTGAGGCGTAACTTCTTCAATCAGTGGGTCGTGAGAATATTGAACAAGCTGCTTGTGCAATTCGTGCATGCTGACTCAATTTCAACATTTAAGAGAAGTTTCAATAGGTACATGAATGATAGGGATATAGCGGGCTACGGTCCTGGTGCAGGTTGATGAGAATAGGCAGTTTAAATGGTTCAGAATGGACTAGATGGACAGAAGGGCCTATTTTCTGACCTGAACTTTTTTGACTCCATGACTATCCAAGAATACAGTGGGATATATATAGACCACTTATCAGTGTACCATGAAGAGCATTCTAACTGGCTGTGTCACCTGCTGGTATGGAGGGGCCACTGAACAGGGTTGGAAAAAACTGCAGAAAGTTGTAAACGCAGCAAGTTCCCTCATGGGCAATAGCCTCCCCAGCATCCAGGACACCTTCAAAAGGGGATGCCTCAAAAAGGCAGCATCCATCATTAAGGACCCCCTTCACCCAGGGCATGCCCTTTTCTCATTGCTACAATCGAGGAGATACATGAGCCTGAAGACACACGCTCAGCATTTCAGGAACAGCTTCTTCCCCTCTGCCATCAGATTTCTGAATGGACAATGAACCCATGAACACTACCTCTCTTTTTGCACTACTTAATTTAAATTTTTAATATATGTTTCTTATTGTAACTTATAGCTTTCTTATTGTTATGTATTGAAATGTACTACTGCCACAGCACAACAAGTTTCACTACATATGCCAGTGATATTAAAACTGATTCTGATATGGGTAGAGAAGAGGCAGATGAAATTTAAACTGGGTACATGTGAGGTGTTGCATAATAAGATATCAAATAAAAGGAGGAAATATTCATTGATGGTAGACTCCTTAACAACACTGAGGCAAATAAAGATCCTGGGGGTCCAACTCCATAGTCTTCTGCAGGAGATAAGGCGATTAAAGAATGTGTTTAGCATGCTTGTCTTCATTGGTAGAGGTGCTGAGTACAAATGTAAGGAAGCCATGCTGTGCTATGTAAAACATTAGTCAGACTCAAAATGGAATCAAAACCAGATCAGAATCAAATTTAATGCCACTGGCATATGTCATGAAATGTGTTAATCTTGCAACAGCAGTACAATGCAATATATAACAAATATAAACATTGAATTACAGCAAGTATATATATATATATAAGTGAATTTAAAATAAGTACTGCAAAAATAGAAGTTAAAAAAAAGGTAGTAAGGTAGTGTTCGTGGGTTCAATGTCCATTCAGAAATCAGATGGCAGAGGGGAAGAAGCTGTTTCTGAATCGTTGAGTGTGTGTCTTCAGGCTTCTGTACCTCCTTCTTAATGGTAGCAATGAGAACAGGGCAAGTCCTGGGTAGTGGGGTTCCCTCAGTTTAGACTGGCAGATGTTCACCCTCCTTCCCCATCCTGAAGTTGACAATCAGCTCTTTAGTTTTGCAGACATTGAGTGAGAGATTGTCAATGTGGCACCACTCAACCAGTAGTCTGATCTTGTTTCTGTAGGCTGACTCATTACTACCTGCAGAGCAGCCGAGCCACCAGCGAGCTTGTAGACGGCATTGAAGTTGTGCTTATCACTGCAATCATGCGTGTTTAGAGAACAGAGCAGGACACTAAGTAGAAGGCATGGAGGTTCGCCCACATTGATGGCCAGCAAGGAGGAAATACTGTTACCAATCCACATGGATTGAGGTCTTCAGATGAGGAAGTCCAGTATCTAGTTGCAGAGGAGGTACAGATGTCCAGGTCTAGAGTGAAGAGTTTGGAGCAGCTGATTGTGTTCAACACCGAGCTGTAGTCTAACATATTAGTTCTCATTGACAAGATGGTCCAGAGCAGAATGTCGAGCCATAGAGATCACATCAGCTATTTACCTGTTGTGGTGTTAGGAAAATTGGAGCGGATCCCGGAGTTTACCACTATACTGCCTGGAATAGAAGAATGGCGCATAAGGAAAAGTTGGACAAACTTGTGTTCTTTCTTCCTGGAGCATCAGAGGTTGAGGGGAGACCTCGCAGAAGTTTTTAAAAATGAGAGGCATAGGTAGGGTAGGCAGTCAGAATTTCATTCCCAGGGTAGAGGTGGCAAACGCCAGAGGATGTGCTTTGAAGATTAGAGGGAGAGAATTTAAAGGTGCTTACGCAGAGAGTGGTGGGGGCATGGAAAGAATTACCAAGGATAGCAGTGGAAGCTGATAGCCTGATGGAGTTGAAGAGGCTTTTAGACAGACACATAAATATGAAAAGGACATGGATGACAAACCAGAGGAGGACATTTAATATAAATTGGTATTGAGATAGGCATGACAATGTGGAGTGAATGGCCTGTCCAGAGCAATATTCTAGGTTCTATGTTCTTGTTCCTATTGAAAAGTAACCAGGAGACAGTAACCTGTCCCAGCAGGGTGCAAAAGAGAGCACACGGGGCAATTTGAGATTCCAGATACAAGATGGCTTGGGGAGTTAACTGTTTTTGAGACTGGTAATCCTGGCATGCCCAGAGAGAAAGACTGAAGCAGAATCAGGAACCATTCTGGCCCCATACCTTCTCTGTCAATAAACATGACCGTGGCATTCTATGCCAACTTTCTGACTGGTTCCCTCACTGCCTGGTTTACAATCCCGTGCAGGGGAATTTCTTTCAACCCTGGCATAGAGGCTCCACTGCATAGGATTGAAAGAGGCTTCAAAGGGTTGTAAACTCAGCCAGCTCTGCGGTTTGATGTTTAATATTCTGTGTGTTATTCGATCGCCTTTTGCCGTTTGCATGATTTGTTCTTTTTTTCATGCATAGGGTGTTTGAAGTTTTCTTTGAATGAGTTCCACAGTGTTTCTTTGTTTCATGGCTGCCTGCAGGAAGACGAATCTCAGGGTTGTATACTGTATACGTACTTTGATAATAAATGTACTTTGAACCTTTGAAAGCAAAGACACTCGAAAGATTCCAAAGGTTCAGTCCTGATACAGTGTCTTGACTCCAAATGTCGACCATCCCTCTGCCTCCACAGTTACCGCCTGACCCATTGAGTTCCTCCAGCTGGTTTTGTTTGCTCCAGATTCCAGCCTCTGTGGTCTCTTGTGTTTTCCTCATCTCCTCGCCACCCCCATTGCTCAAAACCCTATTAGAGCGTGCTCTTTAGGTGCAGCCTTTTGACCAAGGCTATGTGGCCACTCATCACAGCTCGTTGTGACCCAGCCTCACTGTTCTGCCAGCCAGGGTTCAATCCTGACCTCGGGTATGGAGTTTGCACGTTCTCCTTGTGACCATGTGGGTCTCTGCCAGTTCCTCTGGTTCCATCCCAGGTCCCAGCGCTGTGAGGTTTGGTCGCATGGGTGAGTGGCAGAACCAGGGAGGATCCGACGGGAACGAGGGGAATAATGCAGGAAAACAATACCAACGGGATCAATCTGAAAGCTAGCATGAAATTGAAGGGCTGAAAATCATAAGAAAATTCAGGTAATATCTCCAGATTCTTGTTTACTTCGTTGTTCCTTCCTAGTACCATATCAAACACCGAGCAGTTATCAGTCCTGTTTAATTCTAGCCTAACCACAGGTCCACTTACAATGACCAATTAACCCACTAATCGATGTGTCTTTGGATCACGAGAGGAAACTGGCATACCCAGAGGTAACTCATGCATTCATGGGGAGCACATACTAACTCTTTGCAGACGGCACTGGAATTGAAGTCCTAACACCCCAAGCTGTAACAGTGTTGTGCTGACCGCTACACTTCCGTGGTCCCCCCACTACTGTCAAGTCTACAATACTGAGTCCATCTGAATTATCAGTGCTGTCCCCCTAGGATTATGATTGTGATTCACCATCGCATGAGTGGCCATGCTGGCTCATTACATAAAGGGACAAAGTACTACGAGAGTCTGTTTTCTTTTCTGAAGCCATTACGTGACTTTAATCCACATCAGTCACTTTCCCTTTTGTGGCTGTTGATTTCTGTTGAGTCATTTGCTTGCCTATCTGAGAGAATATTTTCCTATCGTACAGCTCAGCTCACTGCCGCCTCGGCCCCATCAAAACACATCCCGCTCGCCAGCGTGGTAGCTGACGGCAAGACCTCCAGCTTTGTTAGGGAATATACCAGCGCAGTGAAGACTGACTAGACCCTGAAAACTCATGCGTCACATTTATTACATAGCAGCAGAGGAAGAGAGCAAGAGAGTGAGGTTAAAGCAATTGTAAGTTCAAACGATTTCCCCCAAAGACGTTCATTGAAGTAGATATTAATTGACAATTAGGTGTTTTTGAGAAATGAGACAGGAGCCTTACATGTGGTCACTTTGTTTTACTTTCTTACTCATTCTTCCACAGAGGTGTCAGCTCAAAGCAAGGAGGAAACTTAGAGCAGTTACTTACATTACCCAGAGCCAGTTAATCAGAGTAACACACACAAAGAGCTCAAGGAACTCAGCAGGCCAGGCAGCATCTATGGAAGAGGAGTTAAAAGAACATTTTGGGCTGACCTCCAGCAGGACCTCAATCTTGCCGTAGGGTTTGGAGGCTTGTGTGCCTCAATGACCCGGAGGGCTATGCTGGCTGGAGTCAGGGCTTTGTGCTTTGGCTCTTGGTAGGGTCACCCATACCAAACAGGTCAAAGGGTAGAGGACAGACTAAGACAGACTAAGGTTTGGGGGTTCAGCCCAGGGCTAACAACTCTGACTGGTGAAACAAAACTGTTAAGGAAACAGCAATGAATAACCTTTCTACATCTGAGTGTGACAGCATTCCAGAGTCTCCACCCGGGACTTGTATGACTGACAGTAGTGAAAATCAAGAGGAAACAACTGCCCTGATGAAGAGAGTCCTGAACACCACCAGAGACAACGGTCTTTCATTGCTGATCTAAATCCAGTGGCGTAACGGGCAGTAGGTTTTGAGCTGAGGTCCTTTATCAGGACTGGAAAGGAAGGGGGAAAAAGCCAAAAGTTAATTACACTCTTCCAATGTCCATCACTCATGGTGATGGAGTGCTTCAAGTTGGTCATGAAGCATATCTACTCCAGGCTGAGGAGTGAGCTGAATCCACTCCAATTTGCCTACTACCACAACAGATCTACAGCAAATGCCATCTCATTGGCTCTTCACTCAGCTCTGGAACTCCTGGACAGTGAAGCCTGAGGTCCCACAGCTCCAGGTTCAGGAACATTTATTACCCCAAACCATCAGGTGTGGGTGACTAACTCACCGGTACTCTGAACAATTTAATGACCCACACACTCACTTTCAAGGACTTTTTAGAACTCATGTTTTTGGTATTATTTTAATCTGCACAGTTTGTCTTTTATATTAATTTAGTGAGAGACAACGTGGAATTGGCCTTTCTGGCCCTTTGAGCACTGCCGCCCAGCAACCCTCTATTTAACCCAAGCCAAGGGGTTCACAACCTTATTTATGCCATGGACCCTTACTATTAACCGAGGGGTCCATGGACATGGACCCCAGGTTGGGAACCCCTGCCCTAGCTAATCATGTGGCAATTTTTAATGACCAATTAACCTACTAACTGGTACATCTTTGGGCTGTGGGAGGAAACCAGTGGACCTGGAGCAAATCCACACATTCCACAGGGAGGAGATACTTCCTCCTTACAGATGACATTGAGATTGAACTCTGAACTCCGCTGCCTGAAGCTGTAATAGCGTCGCGCTAACTGCTACACCACTGTGGCGCCGGGCAGCCCTAGTGTCTTCTCTTGCAGATTGGTTGCTTGTTAATCTTTGTCTGCTTATGTGTAGTTTTTTTTTTAGTAAAATTCTACTGTATTTCTTTTTTCTCCTGTAAATGCTTTCAAGAAAATCAGTCTCAGGGTAGTATCATACTGTACTTTGGTAATACATTTATTTTGAACTTTGATGAGTGTTTTTCAACTCTTCCCAGTAGAAACAGCTTCTCCTTGTATAACTCCTAGTCTTACCTTCCTCCACACTCAGATAAACATTGGCAAGATCAGATCACACTGGGAGCACTGTGTACAATACTGGCTGACCTTTTATGGCAGGGGTGTCAAACTCATTTTAGGTCACGGGCCGGATTGAGCAAAATGCAGCTTCATGCGGGCCGGATCAGTCGGACGCGTGCGAACGCAGCTTTCGTTGCCTCCGTTTTTTCAGCCTGCTCTCATGCGTCTCAGTCTCTGCTATAACTACAAAGTGTTTCACTTTACAAATTCCGTTTCTTATGAAGAAGACTGCCGAGCAAGACTGCCGAATAAACACTAAAAACCCTGAAAACCTGGTACCTGAATAAACTCAGCATTAGCCATATCATACGCCATAGGCGCTTCGATTACTGGGGCCAGCTTTAATAGTAATTAGATATTATCTCGCTGGCTAAAGATAATTCCACTGCGGGCCGGATTTGGCCCGCGGGTCTTGAGTTTGACATGTATGTTTTATGGGAAAGGCATCATTATGCTGAAACAATTTACAAAGATGCTGCCAGGTTTCCAGGGCCTGAGTTATAGGGAGAGGATGGGCAGGCTAAGTTGTTATTCCTTGAAGCATGGAAGACTGAAGGGTGACCTTCTAGAAGTGTATAAAATCACCAAGGGTAAATACACATCGTCTTTTCCCCAGGGGGAAAATAATCTAGAGGGTGCTGAATACAGGTGAAAGGGGAAAGATTTAGAAGGAACCTGAGGGGCAACTTCTTCATACAGAGGGTGGTGCATATATGGGATGAGGTGGCAGAGAAAATCATTGAGGCATAAAACACAGAACATAGAACAGTACAGCACAGTACAGGCCCTTTGGCCCACAATGTCGTGATGACTTTTTAATCTACTCTAATAGATCAATCTAACACAGCTCTCTATTTTACTATCATCCATGCTGTTATGTTTTGTACCTTTAAATCTTTAAACTAGTTCAAATGGAGACAGGAATCTGAAATGCTGTTGTAACTTTATCTTCACTTTAAGCGAGGCGCACATGTATCACGAGGTAACGTGATGACGTATGCAATTAATGTATTTTTATACATAACCCATAATTAATTATTTAAACAAACAAGAATTCTTAATCAAACAACATATATACAAGGATATACATTGAAATATTAAATATGCAATACGTGTGCCTATTTAAGAGTTTCTTAAATGAATATAAAGCAAGTACATTAACAACAGTCAAAGGACGTTGGATAAGCAGGGCTTTGGAGGGATATGAGCCAAGTGCGGGCAAATGGGCAATCTTAGTGGACACTATGGTCAGCATGGGCAAGTTGGGTCAAAGGGCCATACTCCATCACTTGTGTGACTCTCTCTGTAACAATGGGGGTGTAGTAAACAGCAAGGAAGACTGTCATGGCTTGCAGCAGAATCTGGACCAGCTGGAAAAATGGACTGAAAAATGGCAGATGGAATTTAATGCAGACAAGTGTGAGGTATTGCACTTCAGTAGGACCAACAAGTTTAAGACTTACACAGTGAACTATAGGGCAGCTCTGGGTAAGTAGCCCCACTGCCTTGTGTGCAGCTTCGGGAGAGACGAAGGCCACGGGAGTAAACTGGACAGCAAATCCCGAGTGGAGTCCCTAAGGCGGCTGTGCATCATTGAACATTCTTCCGGCAGCTCCTGGTGCCAAACATATTGCCTCATAAACTTTCCTTTGGAATACAATGGTGAGGCTGAGAGGGGCATCTTGATGACTGGGCATCTCAGGGTCTCCATACCTTCTGCCCAGGCTTGTGATGATGATGGTCATCACTCATTGTCCTTCGAGACAGACAGGTGCCAACCAACCAGAGGGGACTGAGGAGTGTGGCAGAACAAAGGAATCTGGGAATACAGGTTCATAATTCATTGAAAGTGACATCGCAGGTAAATAGGGTTGTTAAGAAAGCTTTTGGCGCATTGGCCTTCATTAATCAAAGTACTGAGTACAGGAGATAGAATGTTGAAGTTGTACAAGATATTGGTGAGGGCTTATTAGGATTATTGTGTGTGGTTTTGGTCACCTACCTGCAGGAAAGATGTAAATAAGGTTGAAAATTTACAAGGATATTGCCGGGTCTGGAGGACATAAGTTATAAGGAAACATTGAATAAATTAGGCCTGGAATTCAGAAGAATGAAGGGTGATTTCATTGAAACCTATCCAATGTGGAAAGGCCTCAAAAGAGTGGATGTGGAGAGGGTGTTTCCTTTGAGAGGGTGTTTCCTTTGGAGGGGAAGTCTAAGACCAGAGTACACAGCCTCAAAACAAAGGGTTTTAGAACGGAGATGAGGAGGAAGTTCTTCAGCCAGAGAAGTGATGAATCTGTGCAATTCATTGTCGTAGGCAGCTGTGGAGGCCAAGTCATTGGGTATATTTAAGGCAGAGGTTGATAGGTTCTGGATTAGTCAGGACATGAAGGGACACGGGGAGAAGGCAGGAGACTGGGGTTGGGAAGGAAACAGATCAGCCATGATGAAATGGCGAAGCAGATTTGATGGGCCGAGTGGCTTAATTGTGCTCCTAAATCTTATGATCTTTATTCTTTGGAACGTAAAAGATTGAGAGGAGATTTGATAGAGGTATACTAAACTATGAGGGGTATAGATAGGGTAAATGTAAGCAGGCTTTTCCCACTGAGGTTGGGTAGGACCTCAATCAGAGATCATGGGTTAAGGGTGAAAGGTGAAAAGTTTAAGGGGAACATAAGGGGAAACTTCTTCACTCAGAGGGTGGTGAGAGTGTGGAATGAGCTACCAATGCAAGTGGTGCATGCAAATTTGATTTCAACATTTAAGAGAAATTTGGGTAGGCACATGGATAGTAGGGGCATGGAGGGCTATGGTCCAGATGGAGGTCGATGGGATTAGGCAGTTTAAATGGTACAGAATGGAATAGATGGGCCAAAGGGCCTGTTTCTGTGCTGTACTGTTCTATGACTCTATGACTCTAATTTCAGCTTCTCTGATCACCAATATAACAGATCCATACTTTTCTATCGTTGGACTTCCACCTTTGGTGAAGCAGTTTCCTTCTCAGGGGTAATATCTGACAGTTTGAACAGGTTTCCGGACTTTTCTGCAACGTACTCTTACGATATTGCACACTCTTGCTACACACTTTGTGAAAGGTTGGCCAATTCCAACGTTGAAAATCGGTTTAGAACAGGACCACGGAGTTCTCTTCATGGCAATTACTGGCAATTATTTGGGAGACAATTTCTCAACAAGAATGGTTTTCGTTACCTTTTTTGGGGACATGTTCACAATTTTAAAAATGTGAAGAACTAGGCCCATCCTGCTTGCAGGAGGGAATGCAGTCCGTGAGTATTGTAAATTAGCCTGTGCTTTGTGCAGTCAAGGTGACAAGATATCAGTGTTCATCACCATTGTACAGATAAACAGGCCATGAAGAGGAGCCCCTGCTCCACTCCGAAGCCTGGTAGTTGGCGCTTTCTCCAACAGAATCTGAAAAATATCAGCAGAATTGATATGAACCTTTGATATTTATCAATGTACCTAGAAAAATGGAATGCTTTTATCATTTGAGATCCAAACTTGTAATGCTCATAGAGTCCGAAATAACTATAAAAAATAAAAGTGCAAATCTTGAATCTCTGCTCCTGAGAGCAGACAGAGTCGCAGTGCAGAGGGGGACGATTGTTTACTATCAGGTGATGGTCATAGAGATACAGGCTCTTCACACCATCTAGTCAGTGCAAGCCTATTATTCTGTCTCATCCCATTGACCTGCACCCGGGTCATAGCCTTCCATACCCCGCCCATCCATATACCTATCCAAACATCTTTTAAATGTTGAAATTGAACCTGCTGGCAGCTCATTCCACACTCTCACCACTCTCTGAGTGAAGGAGTTCCCCCTCTGTTCTCCTTAAATATTTCACCTTTCACCATTAACTATGCTCTCTGGTTCTAGTCTCAGTCAGCCTCTGTGGAAAAGCCTGCTTGCATTTACCCTATCCTAACCCCTCATCATTTTTTTTATCTCTATCAAATCTCCCTCATCCTCCGATGCTCGAGGGAATAAAGTCCTAACCTATTCTACTCAGTCAGGTCCTCAAGTCCCGGCAACATTCTTGTAAAATTTCTCCGTACTCATTCAATCTTATCTCTCCAGTGTGTAGGTGACAAGTACTGAACACAATATTCCAAATTAGGCCTCATCATTGTCCAATACAAGTCCAACATAACATCCCAAATCCTGTACTCAGTACTTCGATTTATGAAGGCCCATGTGCCAAAAGCTCTCTTTACAACCCTATATACCTGTGACACTACTTTCAGTGAATTATGGATCTTTATTCCCAGATCCTCTGTCCTACTGCACTCCGTGGTGCCCTATCATTGATGTGTAAGTCTGGTAAGAACGACTGGGTCGCGGAAACGTTTTCAGGTGGCAGCAAAGAGCTGTGCAATGGAGAGTGATTTGACTGGCTGCATCACAACCTGGTATGGAAACACCAATACCTTTGAATGGAAAATCCTTCAAAAGGTAGTGGATGTGGCCCAGTTCAACACGGGTAAAGTCCTCCCAACCATTGAGTACATCAACATGAAATGCCATTGGACGAAAACAGCGTCCGTCATCAGAGGTCATCACCACCCAGGTCATGCTCTCTTCTGATTGCTGCCGTCAGGTAAAAAGTACCGGAAGGTATAGTTACTACTCCTCAGCAATCAGTCCCAGGAGAACTGGACCAGTTCTCTGGGTCACTGGGCACCCTGGACCTTTGCCTTCCTCAGTGGGAGCTCTGCTTGCTGCCAACTTGCAGTTTTGTTTTGATCAGCATCATCACTCATGTTCTGCTTGCAATGGATGGAAAAGGAAAGTGAAACTCAGCTCAGTACGAGAGTCCTGATCTTCTGCAACATCTCAGAGATGTCAAGGCTACCGCAGAAAATGCACCAGTGGGGACTTTTTAATTCCGAACAACAGGCGTTCAAGGGGATGCATTTTCCTACCATCGTATTTCACGGGGACAATGCAGCCATCGCTTCTATGCCAGATCACACGTCAATCCCATTTCCCCAATGTGTTGAAACTGGAGGAGGTTCATGCAAATGATTCCAGGATTAAATGGCCTGTCGTATAAAGAGCATTTGATGGGTCTGGGCCTGTATTCACTGGAATTTAGAAGAATGAGGGGTGACCTCATTGAAACCTATCAAATGTTGATAGGCCTTGATAGAGTGGATGTGGGGAGGAGGATGGGCCATGGCGGGAGAATCTAGGACCAGAGGGCACAGCCTCGCAATGGAGTGGAGTTCTTTTAGAACAGAGATGCGGAGGAATTTCTTTAACCAGAGGGTGGTGAATCTGTGGAATTCATTGCCACAGTGACTGTGGAGGCCAAGTCTTTATGTATATTTAGGGCAGAGGTTGATAGTTTCTTGGCTGGCCAGAGCATGAAGGGATAAGGGGAGAAGGCAGGAGGTTGGGGCTGAGAGGGAAAATGGATCAGCCTCAATGAAATGGTGGAGCAGACTCGATGGGCCAAATGGCCTAATTCTACTCCTATATCTTATGCTTTTATTGTCTTAATTCTTTCTGGTCTATTCTCCCTATTTGCATTCAGTGGCCACTGTATGAGATACCAGCTGCACCTAATAGACTGACCACTTAGTGTATGCCCGTGGTCTTCTGCTGTGTAGCCCACCTACTTGAAGGTTCAATGTGTTGTGCGTTCAGAGATAATCTTCTGCACACCACTGTTGTACTGGCTATTTGAGTTACTGTCAGCTTGAACCAGTCTGGCCATACGCCTCTGACCTCTTTCATCAACATAGTGTTTTCACCTCACAGTACTGCCACTCACCAGATGCTTTTTGTTTTTTGCACCATTCTCTGTAAATTCTAGAGATTGTTGTGCATGAAAAGCCCAGAAGATACTCAGACCACTCCATCTGGCACCAACAATCATTCCACTGTCAAAGTCACTTACATCACATTTCTTCCCCATTCTGATGTTTGGCCTGAAACAATTGAACCTCTTGACCAGGTTGCTTGCTTTTATGCATCGAGTTGCTGCCACATGATTGGCTAATTAGATATTTGCATTGACAAACAGGTGTCCCGGTGTACCTGAAGTGGCTGTTGAGTGTAAGTACCCTCCCCACCACCAAACACTTACACACTGGGGGCAGTTTACAGCGACCAGTTAACCCACTAACTTGCACGTCCTTGGAATGTATGAGGAAACTGGAGTACTTGGGGAAACCCATAGAGAGAGGAACTCTGAACTCAAAGTCAGAATTTATCGTGGACTTCAGGAAAGGGAAGTCGAGAAAACAGTCTTCATCGAGGAGGGGACAGCAATAGAAAGAGTGAGTAACTTCAAGTTCTTGGTTGTCAACATCTCTGAAGATTGATCCTGAGCCCAACATATCAATACAATTATGAGGAAGGAACGATAGCAGCTATGTTTCATTAGGAATTTGAGGAGATTTGGTGTGTTAACAAAGACTCTGGAATATTTCTACAGATAAACGGGTATGGAGAAGATTGTAAACCCAGCCAGATCCAGCATGGGCACTTGTCTCTCCTGCATTGAAGACGTCTTTAAAGGTGATGCCTCAGCAAGCATCCATCACTAAGGACCCACACCACCCAGGACACGCTCTCATTACTGTTGCCAGGGAGGAGATCCAGGAGTCTGAAGACCCACACTCAATGTTTTACAAACCTTTCCCCCTCTGCCATCAGATTCTGAATGGACCATAAACCCGTGAACACTACCTCATTATTTATATTCCTTTTGCACTAATTATTTTATGTAACCTATAGTAATTTTAAAAAATAATATATTCCTTTTCATGTATTGCAATGTACTGCTGTCACAAAAACAACAAATTTCCTGACATATGTCAGTGATAATAAACCTGCTTATGGCTTTCTATGAACCTTTGGGGCTCTCAGCTGGATGTAGAAAATTCGAAGGCACTACTTTATGGAGGATTAGAGGTGTTCTCTTGAATCAAGTTCAAGTTTATTGTCATCTGACTACATATATACAACCAAAGAAAACAACATTCCTCTGGAACACAGAACACCCACAAATCATCTATCACACACAGTACATAAATCAAAATATTACAATAAATAAGTTAATAAAATGTAATTCAAAATGCATGCAGCACAGGTAAACAGTAAACAGCAAACAGTTCGCTGTCCTGGTGACGAGACCTTGGTGCTGACAGGGTATTCATTAGTCTCACAGCCTGAGGGAAGAAGCTGGCAGTCCTAGTCCTGATGCTCTTGTACCTCCTTCCTGATGGTAGTGAGTCAAAGAGATTGTGGGATGGGTGGTAGGGATCCTCAACAATGCTTTGGGTCCTTTGGCTACAGAACTCCCAGTAAATGTCACAAATAGGGGGAAGGAGATTCAACATACGCCGGTAATATTAAACCAGATCCTCTCAGCAGATTTTACTAACCTCTGTAGGGTCTTGCATTCTGATGCCTTGTCCTATCCAATATTAATGTCCGATCCAATATTGATTCCCAAAGCATGTCAATTAAACAGTTCACCTGGTCATGATCACATGCTATCAATCCTGCTGATAACAAAAGGACAGCTATATTTCTTACATTGCTCTGTAGATCAAACTTCAAAAGAAACAACGTTATTCTCAAAGCAAATCGCATGTATTGAGGTAGTGAAAGGTGTCGTGGAAATGTAAAATTGCACTTTTTTAATGCAGCACAGATGGATATTTTAATATTAAAACCACAGACCGCTATCGATTACTTTCTGCTAGCTAAATGGTAGGTTTTTACAACCTGTCCCCATCAAAGCTCTCTGCTCTAAACTAAATCTTCCATAACAATTATTTTTAGAATCAAGGAAGTTCATACGCATTTTCTGATTTGACTGAAAGTAATTTTGACAAAAATATACTCTGGGATTTTTTACTCTCTGTTATTTTGAGATGATTTTCCATTGTTAAAATGTAATTACTAACCAAAATGGATGCTCATTTAAACTATTCAAGTTCATTACTCTGACTATTCAGAAGGAGTTCTACAAGCAACCACGAAATTCATCTTTTCTGACTCACTCCACCCACAGAAACATGAGCGAGGAGCATATGCTAAGTAACACTTATGTTATTTGCAAAAGCCAAAAACTATCTGATGAAACGCTAAGTCAGATTTTGTACATTGGGATATCAATATATTTCACTGCAAAGCTCCAGCATAGAGCTCAACACCTTAGCACAACAGTACCAGCAATTCGGGTTTCCATTGCCACTGCTGCCTGTTAGGAGTTTGCACATTTTCCCGTGACCGCATGGGTTTCCTCCAGGTGCTCCAGTTTCCTCCCACAGTCCAAAGATGAACTGGTTGGTAGGTTAATTGGTGATTGTAAATTGTTCTGTGATTAGGCTAGACCGGGGGGTTGCTGGGTGGTGTGGCACAAAGGGGCTGGAAGGGGCTATTTCATGCTGTATTTCAATAAGTAAATAAAACCTTCGGCTCTCTCTTTATTGACTTTCCCTCTATCAGGAGGTCAGACTTGGGGTGTTTATTGATGATCTCATAGATGTATACAAGACGATAGGTTCCTAAGGGTGTGGTAGTGGGCATAAGCTTGCACTAGCTATAAAGTGCTCAAAATGGCGTGCGACTCTAACAGCCTCCAACAACCAAGTCCAAATCTTGGCCTTCATGTGTGCCTTAGCTACTAGGTCCTGTTTCTACTGACAAGAGAAGGACAAAGGCAGAACTGGCACCTCAAAACCAGCTACCCTGGACAGGTGGGGCTCGTCAGCCCTGGACAGCAGCCCACCTAGGAGAAGGAAAACTCTGATTTTAAACCTCTGCTACCTTGCGGCCGGACCCACCCCGGGATAGGCTTCGGGAGTAAACCTCGAAGAAGAAATCCGGAGCCGGGGTCCCTAAGGCAAGTTTGATGCTGTTTACAACTTCACCCTGGCAACCTCTGCGATGACCCTGGTGCCAAGCTGTATCGGCACTTGCCCTTCCCTTGGACTACATCAGTGACATGGAGAGGGGGAGCCTGCTGTATGGGCAACAGCTGGTTCTTCAAATCTGCCCACCCAGGCTTGCACCCTGGAGAGGATACAGTCCACCAGAGGCGCTAACCCACGATCCCCTGGGATCGACAGCTGCCTACTACTACAAGACAATAAGAGGTATAGATTGAGTTGGCAGCCAGAGACCTTTCACCAGGGCATAAATAGCTAATATGAAGGGGCATAACTTTAAGGTGATTGGAAGAAGAATTAAGGGGAATGTTAGAGGAACCATTTTTACACAGAGAGTGGTGGGTGCGTGGAATGAACTGCCAGGGATGGTGGTAGACATAGGTACATTAGGGACATTTAAGAAACCGTTAGATAGGCAGATGGACAATTGAGAAATGGAGGGTTATGTAGGAGGGAAGTGTTAGATTAGTCTTGGAGTAAGATAAAGGATCAGCACAACTTTGTGGGCCAAAGGACTTGCCACCATCATAATCATCATTATGTGCCATGTCGTATGACATGGGTGTTCATGGTCTTCTCCATCATTGTTCTTGGCAAATTTTTCTAAAGAAATGGTTTGTTATTGCCTTCTTCTGGGCAGTGTCTTTACAAGACGGGTGACCCCAGCCATTATCAATACTCTTCAGATTGTTTGCCTGATGTCAGTGGTCACATAACCAGGACATGTGATATGCACCGGCTGCTCATACGACCGTCCACCACCTGCTCCCATGGCTTCATGTGACCCTGATCAAGGGGACTAAGCAGGTGCTACACCTTACCCCAGGGTGACCTGCAGGCTCGTGGAGGGAAGGAGTGACTTACACCTCCTCTGGTAGAGATGTAACTCCCAAAAGAGTGGTGAGTGTGCTGTAATGTTCTATATTCTATGTTAATACCTTACACAGTCAGGCAGCCCGCTTTGAGAGGGTGGAGCCTCTTCAGTCTTTCTGGTGACAGTGCTGCCATAGTGCCCTCGTGGAGGGAGACCCAGGGTTTAGGCACAGTGACAAAGAAGGAATGGTGATACCCCTAACACGAGAAATTCTGGAGTTGCTGGAAATCCTAATCAACACACACAAAATGCTGGAAGAACTCAGCAGGCCAGGCAGCATCTATGGAAAAGAGCAACCGTTGACGTTTCAGGCCTAAAACCTTCATCAAGTCCTGATGAGGTCCTCCTGCAGTTTGTGTGTGTTGCCATGGTGATGTCCTTCTAAGCCACGCTAGTGCAGAACTAAATATTAGCTTTATTTGTTGCTTATCATAGCGTGATGCATCATTTGCTTCAAAGTAAGTCAACAGATATGTGCTGGAGGCAGCCTGCAAATGTCCCTCCACTTCCTTCATCAACATACCGTGCCACAGCTGAATGTGGGAGGAATCGGGGTACCCCGAGGAAATTCACACAGTTACCGGGAGACGTACATGCTCCTTACAGACAATGGTGGGAATTGAGCCCGGATCGTACAGCTCTACATTAATGGCTATGTTACAAAGCCACCTAGGGAACTGCATTAGAAGTGAGTGCATGATTAATTAATCATACAGTCATACATCTTGAGAAAAGGCCCTTCAGCCCAACATCCATCCAAGATCCCTAATTAATCTAAAAGATCATAAGACATAGGAGCATGATTGGGCCTCTTAGCTCATTGAATCTGCTCCACCATTTTATCATGGCTGATTACATTATCCCTCTCAACTCCATTCTCCTGCCTTCCCCCCAAATCCTTTGACGTCCTTACTAATCAAGAATCTATCAGCCTCTACTTGTAATATACCTAATAATTTGGCCCCCACATCCGTCTGTGGCAATGAATTCCACAGATTCGCCCCTCTGGCTAAAGAAGTTCCTCCTCATCTCTGTTCTAAAGGGACGTCCCTCTGTTCTGAGGCTGTGTCCTCTGGTCCTAGACCCCTATTACAGGGAACGTTTTCTCGCTGGGAAATGCTGCCCTTGAGCAATGGCCTGAAGGAGAACTCATGCTGACTGCCACAAAGTGACGTTATGGAGTATGTTGAAACGTACTTCCCTCCTGTGTAACGTGAAAGGGCTTTCAAACATCGCACACAGATTCGTCATGTTTATGCAGTTCCCGTCTCTCTGCGGATCGATTCTTTCACGGTGTACATCTCAGTGAAGACGCACCTCAGCATCAGTAAATTACAGAGTTACAGAGTCATAGAGCTCTAGAGAACAGAAACAAGCTTTTCAGCCCATCTAGTCCGTGCTAAACTTCACACAGGAGGTACAAGAGTGGAACCCGGTATGGTTCTCTACTGCCGTATCCCAGCCACAGCAAGGTTTGACATTCAGAGATGCTCTTCCGCACAGAACTGTTGCAAAGAGTGGTTATTTGAGTTTCTGTCACCTTCCCGTCAGTTTCTTCCAACATGAGCAAGAAAATCCCACAAAATCAGCAGTTTCTGATGCGCCAGCAAGTCATTCCACGGTCAAAGTCACTTAGATCACATTTCTTCCTTATTCTGATGTTTGGTCTGAAAAACAGCCGAAGCTCCTGACCATGTCTGCATGCTTTTATGCCTAGAGTTCCTGTCACAAGATTGACTGAATAGATATTTGCATTAACGAGCTGGTGCTATGAGTGTGCTGTCACAGTTACAGAGAAACCGCAGAAACACTAATGTGCAAGGTCACAACAAGGTAGATTATAATTTCTTTTAATAACTTAGAAATAAACAGCAGGGTGAAAGGCCCTTCCGGCCCAACGAGCCTGCACCGCCCAATTACACCCATGTGACCAACTAACCTATCAACCAGCCCGTCTTTGGAGTGTGGGAGGAAACCAGATCACCCGGAGGAAACCCACCTGCTCACAAGGAACGTGTACAAATTCCTCACGGACAGTGGCGGAACTGCTGGGACTGTAATAATGTTACGTCAGCTGCTACAGTACCGTGCCGCTCGTCATAGATTTCCCCGCCGTCAATGCCCGCAAGAAAATAAATCTCAAGGTAGCATATGGTAACGTGGATGCATTTTGATGATACATTTACCCTGAATTTGGGACTTTGAACTGGACCTTGTGTACTGCCTGTGTGCACTTTACCTGTACTCCCTGTGCCTGGCTGAGATTCCCTCATGTGACCTACTTTCGCGGCCTGTTAACCCATGCTTCTTTGGACTGTGGGAGGAAACCAGAGCACTCAGTGGAAACCCACGCGGTCACAAGGAGTATGTACCAACTCCTGACAGCAGCTACAGAACTGAACCTGGGCCGGTGGCACTGTAATACATAACACTAATCATACTCTTCTGTGTTTCTGTGCCTTGTGAAGTCAAGCGTCCACGTGGTCATGCTGGAGAGCTATTCAATAACCTTACACCTGCAGGGTAGAAGTTGTCCTTGAGCCTGGTGGTACCTGCTTTCAGGCCTTCCTATCTTCTGCCCATTGGAGGGTGGAGAAGAAGAGAGAATGCCTAGGATGGGGCTGTGGGCCTTCGATTATGCTGTCTGCTTTACTGAGGCAATGAAGTATAGGCCGTGTCCATGGAGGGGAGGCTGGTATCTATGGTGTACTGAGCAGATCAGTTTCTTACTATCTTGGACAGAGCAGTGGCCAACCCAAGCCACGTTAAATCCAGGTGGGATGCTTTCCATCTGAAATATGGAGATAAAACCATCATTTATAAATTCCTCTGAGATTTTTTTTTCTCCGGTGTCCAAGTACCAGAGGAAACCTCAAAGAGAGAAGGTTCTGAATTTCTTTAGCACCCTTCTCAAGCCTGCCAGAATATCCCAAAAGTGCTTCCCAAAACATAGTGCATTTTATAAGTTGTGGCCGTAGACGTGATAATGAGGACAGGGTAAACTAATGGAAAAGCCAGCAAACCAAAAAAAGGCCCAGAGAGCCAGTGTAGCACAATATCTCAACGGTACCACTCCCTCCGTCACCCTGTTCTTTCTTCAATCACTCCCTTCCTCACTCACTCCTTCCCTCAATTACTCCTTTCCTCACTCATTAAGTCACTCACTCCCTCTCTTGCTCACTCCCTCCATCCCTCTCTCACTCTCTCCTTTCCTCACCCTCTCCTTCCCTCACTCCCTCCCTCACTCCCTCCTTCCCTCAGAATGGTTGTTGTTTCTATGTTTATGATGGCATCTAATCCAACAATACTGAGAGTTGGAGGTGAAGAGTCTCGCAAATGTCTACAGATGTTCCGTGAAGAGCATTCTAACTGGATACATCGCTGTCAGGTGCGGAGGGGCCACTGGTACGGAAAAAGCTGCAGAGAGTTGCAAACGCAGGAGCTCCATCACGGGCACTGACCTCGCCAGCATCCAGGTCATCTTCAGAAGGCAATGGCGCAAATAGGCGGCATTCATCATTAAGGATCCCCATCACCCAGGGCACATCCTCTTCTCATTGTTACCATCAGGAAGGAGGTGCAGGAGCCTGGAGACACACACTCAACCTTCAAAGCAAGTGGCTGAGAGTGAAAGAGTAAAGGCATCTCGGAGAGAAGTCATTTTATTTTACTGCTCAGGGAAAAGAGGCTAGATTGCACAGGTGCGAGACGTAGAGCGCCAAAGGTTTAAAAAAAGACCGCCATATACAGCGGCCATCGTCGGAGTGGACTGAGGCAGAGTGGGACGGCTTTGGCTCAACAGGCTTCGGCGTGAACAGGCAGAGGCGAGGGTAGGTTCTGGTAAGTTTCTGTTTTGTTTGTTTAGAGTAGAGAGAATGCCAGGCAGGATGTTGGAATGCTCCTCTTGCAGGATGTGGGAAGTCAGGGAGACATCCGGTGTCCCTGACAACGACACCTGCAGGAAGTGCATCCAGCTGCAGCTCCTAACAAACCACGTTAGGGAACTGAAGCAGGAGCTGGATGACCTCCAGATCATTTGGGAGAATAAGAAGTTTATAGATAGTCGTTTCAGAGAGGTAGCTATGCCAAAGGAGCAGGGCACAGGTAATTGGGTTACCATCAAGCAAGGGAAGGGGAAAGGGCAGGCAGAGCACAGTTACCCTGTGGCCATTCCTCTCAACAAGTAAACAGACTTGGATAGTGTTGGGGGATGACTGACCTGGGACAAGCTGCAGCAGCCGGATCTCTGGCACTGAGTCTGGTTCTGCACTGCAGAAGGGAGGCTGGAAGAAGAGGGGAGTGGTAGCGATAGGGGACTCAATAGCTACAGGTACAGACAGGAGGTTTTGTGGTCATGACAGAGACTCCCGGATGGTTTGTTGCCTCCCGGGTGCCGGGGTCAGGGATGTCTCTGATCGCATACACAGCATTCTGAAATGGGAGGGTGAGTAGCCAGATGTCGTGGTACACATCGGTACCAATGAGATAGGAAGAAAGAGTGAGGAGGTCCTGAAGAGTGAGTATAGAGAGCTTGGTAGGAAGTTAAAAAGCAGGTCCTCGAGGGTGGTAATCTCAGGATTGCTACCTGTGCCACGTGCCAGTGAGGGTAAGAGTAGGATGCTCTGGAGGATGAACACATGGCTGAGGAACTGGTATAGGGGGCAGGGTTTCAGATTTCAGGATCATTGGGACCTCTTCTGGGGCAGGTGGGACCTGTACAAGAGATACAGGTTACACCTGAACTACAAGGGGACCAATATACTTTCAGGGAGGTTTGTTAGTGCTATTGGTGGGGGGGGGGGGGGGTAAACTAGATTTGCAGGGGGATGGGAACCAGAGTGCCAGAGCAGATAGTGGAGCGGGGGTGAAAAGAAATTATGTTAAAGATTCATGCAAAGTCACAAATAGAAGGGTTGTGTGTGGTGGTAATAATCTTCTGAGGTGTGTCTATTTTAATGCGAGGAGTATTGTGGGGAAGGCTGACGAGCTGAGGGCGTGGATTGACACGTGGAATTATGACATTGTAGCCATTAGTGAAACTTGGCTACAGAAGGGGCAGGACTGGCAGCTTAATGTTCCAGGGTTCCGATGTTTCAGATGTGATAGAGGCAAGAGGGATGAAGGGTGGGGGGGCGGGAGGCATTGTTAGTCAGGGAAAATGTTACAGCAGTGCTCAGGCAGGACAGACTAGAGGGCTTGTCTACCGAGGCCATATGGGTGGAGCTGAGAAACAGGAAAGGTATGACCACATTAATGGGGTTGTATTATAGACCACCCAATAGTCAGTGAGAATTGGAGAAGCAAATCTGCAGACAGATAGCAGACAACTGCAGGAAGCATAAAGTTGTGATAGTAGGGGATTTTAATTTTCCACATATTGATTGGGACTCCCATACTGTTAAAGGTCTAGACGGGTTAGAGTTTGTAAAATATAGAGGTACTGACTAGAGAGGATGCAATATTAGATCTCCTATTAGGAAATGAGTTAGGACAGGTGACAGAAGTGTGTGTAGGCGAACACTTTGGTTCCAGTAATCATAACACCATTAATTTCAACTTGATCATGGATAGATCTGGTCCTCGGGTTGAGGTTCTAAACTGGAAAAAGGCCAAATTTGAAGAAATGAGAAAGGATCTAAAAAGTGTGGATTGGGACAGGTTGTTCTCTGGCAAGGATGTGATTGGTTAGTGGGAGGCCTTCAAAGGAGAAATTTTGAGAGTGTAGAGTTTGTATGTTCCTGTCAGGGTTAAAGGCAAAGTGAATAAGAATAAGGAACCTTGGTTCTTGAGGGATATTGAAACTCTGATAAAGAAGAAGAGAGAGATGTATGACATGTATAGGAAACAAGGAGCAAATAAGGCGCTTGAGGAGTATAACAAGTGCAAAAAATACTTAAGAAATCAGGAGGGCTTAAAGAAGACATGAGGTTGCTTTGGCAGTCAAGGTGAAGGATAATCCAAAGTACAGGTAAATTAAGAGCAAAAGGATAGTAAGGGATAAAATTGGTCCTCTTGAAGATCAGAGTGGTCGGCTATGTATGGAACCAAAAGAAATGGGGGAGATCTTAAATGTTTTTTTGTGTCTGTATTTAGTAAGGAAACTGGCATGGAGTCAATGGAAATAAGGCAAACAAGTAGTGAGGTCATGGAACCTATACAGATTGAAGAGGAGGAGGTGCTTGCTATCTTGAGGCAAATCAGAGCAGATAAATCCCCAGGACCTGACAGGGTATTCCCTTGGACCTTGAAAGAGACTAGTGCTGAAATTGCAGGAGCCCTAGCAGATATATCTAAAATATCGGTATCTATGGGTGAGGTGCCAGAGGATTGGAGGATAGCTCATGTTGCTCCATTGTTTAAAAAAGGCTCAAAAAGTAATCTGGGAAATTATAGGCTGGTAAGTTTCACATCGGTAGTAGGTAAATTATTGGAAGGAGTACTAAGAGATAGGATCTACAAGTATTTGGATAGATGGGGACTTATTAGGGAGAGTCAACACGGCTTTGTGCTTGGTAGGTCATGTTTAACAAATCTATTAGAGTTTTTCAAGGAGGTTACCAGGGAAGTGAATGAAGGAAAGGCAGTGGATGTTGTCTACATGGACTTCAGTAAGGCCTTTGACAAGGTCCCACATGAGAGGTAAGTTAGGAAGATTCAGTTGCTAGGTATACATGGTGAGGTAGTAAATTGGATTAGACATTGGCTCAATGGGAGAAGTCAGAGAGTGGTAGTGGAGGATTGCTTCTCTGAGTGGAGGCCTATAACTAGTGGTGTGCCACAGGGATCAGTGCTGGGCCCACTGATATTTGTTATCTATATCAATGATAATGATGATAATGTGGTAAATTGGATCAGCAAATTTGCTGATGATACAAAGATTGGAGGTGTAGTGGACAGTGAGGAAGGTTTTCAAAGTTTGCAGAGGGATTTGGACCAGCTGGAAAAATGGGCTGAAAAATGGCAGATGGAGTTTAATACAGACAAGTGTGAGGTATTGCACTTTGGAAGGACAAACCAAGGTAGAACATACAAGGTAAATGGTAGGGCACTGAGGAGTGCAGTAGAACAGAGGGATATAGGAATACAGATACAAAATTCCCTAAAAATGGCGTCACAGGTGGATAGGGTCGTAAAGAGAGCTTTTGGTACATTGGCATTTATAAATCAAAATATTGAGTATAAGAGTTGGAATGTTATGGTGAGGTTGTATAAGGCATTGGTGAGGCCGAATTTGGAGTATTGTGTGCAGTTTTGGTCACCAAATTACAGGAAGGATATTAATAAGGTTGAAAGAGTGCAGAGAAGGTTTACAAGGATGTTGCCGGGACTTGAGAAACTGAGTTACAGAGAAAGGTTGAATAGGTTAGGACTTTATTCCCTGGAGCGTAGAAGAATGAGGGGAGATTTAATAGTGGTATATAAAATTATGATGGGTATAGATAGAGTGAATGCAAGCAGGCTTTTTCCACCGAGGCTAGGGGAGAAAAAAACCAGAGGACATGGGTTAAGGGTGAAGGGGGAAAAGTTTAAAGGGAACATTGGGGAGGCTTCTTCACACAGAGAGTGGTGGGAGTGTGGAATGAGCTGCCAGATGAAATAGTAAATGCAGGCTCACTTTTAACATTTAAGAAAAACTTGGACAGGTAAATGGATGAGAGGTGTATGTAGGGATATGGTCCAGGTGCAGGTCAGTGGGACTAGGCAGAAAAATGGTTTGGCACAGCCAAGAAGAGCCAAAAGGCCTGTTTCTGTGCTGTAATGTTCTATGGTTCTAACAACTTCTTCCTCTCCACCATCAGATCTTACAAAAGGTTCAGAGAGCGAGGTAATGTTAGAGATCTAGAAGATTATAGGCTACTAGGAAGGAGCTTAAGAAAGAAATTAGGAGAGCCAGAAGGAGCCATGAGAAGGCCTTGGTGGGCAGAATTAAGGAAAACCCCAGGCATTCTTCAAGTATGTGAATAGCAAGAGGATAAGACGTGAATAGCAAGAGGATAAGATGTGAAAGAGTAGGACCTATCAAGTGTGACAGTGGGAGAGTGTGTATGGAACCAGAAGAAATAGCAGAAGTACTTAATGAATACTTTACTTCAGTATTCACTATGGAAAAGGATCATGGTGATTGTAGTGATGACTTGCAGCAGACTGAAAAGCTTGAGCATGTAGATATTAAGAAAGAGGATGTGCTGAAGATTTGGAAAGCATAAAGTTGGATAAGTCACCGGGACCAGACAAAATGTACCGCAGGCTACTGTGGGAGGCGAGGGAGGAGATTTCTGAGCCTCTGGTGATGATCTTTGCATCATCAACGGGGACAGGAGAGGTTCCGGAGGATTGGAAAGTTGTGGATGTTGTTCCATTATTCAAGAAAGGGAGTAGAGATAGTCCAGGAATTTATAGGCCAGTGAGTCTTACCTCAGTGGTTGGTAAGTTGATGGAGAAGATCCTGAGAGGCAGGATTTATGAACATTTGGAGAGGTATAATATGATTAGGAGTAGTCAGCATGGCTTTGTCAAGGCAGGTCGTGCCTTATGAGCCTGATTGAATTTTTTCAGGATGTGACTAAACACATTGATGTAGGAAGAGCAGTAGATGTAGTGTATATGGATTTCAGCAAGGCATTTAATAAGGTACCTCATGCAAGGTTTATTGAGAAAGTAAAGAGGCATGGGATCCAAGGGGACATTGCTTTGTGGATCCAGAACTGACTTGTCCATAGAAGCAAAGAGTGGTTGTAGATGGGTCATATTCTGCATGGAGGTCGGTCACCAGTGGTGTGCCTCAGGGATCTGTTCTGGGACCCTTACTCTTCGTGATTTTTATAAATGACCTGGATGAGGAAGTGGAGGGATGGGTTAGTAAGTTTGCTGATGACACAAAGGTTGGAGGTGTTGTGGATAGTGTGGAGGGCTGTCAGAGGTTACAGTGGGACATTGATAGGATGCAAAACTGGGCTGAGAAGTGGCAGATGGAGTTCAATCCAGATAAGTGTGAAGTGATTCATTTTGGTAGGTAAATATGATGGCAGAATATAGTATTACTGGTAAAACTCTTGGCACTGTGGAGGATCAGAGGGATCTTGGAGTCATAGTCCATAGGACACTCAAAGCAGCTGTGCAGGTTGACTCTGTGGTTAAGAAGGTGTATGGTGTATTGGCCTTCATCAATCGTGGAATTTAATTTAGGAGCCGAGAGGTAATGTTGCAGCTATATAGGATCCTGGTCAGACCCCACTAGGAGTACCGTGCTCAGAGCATGCCTTATGAAAACAGGTTAAGTGAACTCGGCCTTTTCTCCTTGGAGCAACGGAGGATGAGAGGTGACCTGATAGAGGTGTACAAGATGATGAGAGGCATTGACCGTGTGGATAGTCAGAGGCTTTTTCCCAGGGCTGAAATGGTTGCCACAGGAGGACACAGGTTTAAGGTGCTGGGGAGTAGGTACAGAGGAGATGTCAGGGGTAAGTTTTTTACTCAGAGAGTGGTGAGTCTGTGGAACGGGCTGCCGGCAACGGTGGTGGAGGCGAATACGATAGGCTCTTTTAAGAGGCTTTTAGATAGGTACATGGAGCTTAGTAAAATAGAGGGCTATAGGTAAGCCTAGTAATTTCTAAGGTAGGGACATGTTCGGCACAACTTTGTTGGCCGAAGGGCCTGTATTGTGCAGTAGGTTTTCTATGTTTCTATCTCTGAATGGCCAACGAAACCATGAACACTTCTCAGTACTTCTTTTGCTCTCTTTTTGCACTACTTATTTCATTCACTTTAAATATATTTTTTATTGTAATTTATAATTTTCTATTGTTAAGCATTGCAATGTTCTACTGCCACATAACAACAAATGTCACAACACATGCCAGTGATATTAAACCTGAATCTGAGAGTGCTGCCCACGACTCTTGTGTTACTAAGCCACTCGACCGTGGGGATTCTATGAAATGTAGGAACTGAGGTTCCTGCTTCAGACCACTGGAAAGATGACGTACTGAGAACAGGGGTTATGTTTTCACACTGAAACACACTGATAGACATTAGGTTTGAGACAAAATAAAGAAGTGAGTCTGGTGAAGACTTGTGGAAAGTCCTGACCACAGTTACAGAGATTACAGGCAGACCCAGTTAAAGCCTCACTTTTTCCTGCTGTTGTTTGCCAGTTTTGTTGTTTCAGATTCAGACCAGTTTCCTGGGTACATCTCACTGAACAGCACACCAGCTCACTGACAAGAGAACTAAATCTTCACCATGAAGAATCAGCCCCACAGACGGACGATCCACTTGTTTGCTTTGAAGGAGAATAGAGTGCAGTAATATCTCAGACACAATCCTGCTGGTGAGGAAATCACTTCCTTGCATAAGACCATAAGATAGAAGAGAAAAATCAGTCCATTTGGTCTATCGAGTCCTCCCTGCCGTTCCATCACGGCTGATATATTATCCCTCCCAACCCCCTTCTCCTACCTTCTCGCCGTAACCTTTGATGCCCTTATCAATCAAGAAAAGATCAACCTCCGCTTTAGATATACCAAATGAATTGGCCTCCACAGCCGTCTGTGGCAATGAATTCTATAGATTCACCACCCTCTGGCTAAAGGAATTCCTCCTCATCTCTGTTCCAAAGGGACGTCCTTCTATTCTGAGGCTGTGCCCTCTGGTCTTAGACTCTTCCACTATAGGAAACATCATCTCCACATCCACTCTATCCAGGCCTTCTAATATTTGATGGGTTGTAATGAGATCTCCCCTCATTCTTCTGAATTCCAGTGAGTACAGGCCCAGAGCCAATAAACTGTCCTCATACATAACGCCTTTTATTCCTGGGATCATTCTGCAAACCTCCTCTGGAACCTCCCCAATGCTGGCACATTCTGTCTTAGATAAGGAGCCCAAAACTGCGCAGAATACTCCCAAGTGCAGAACATCAAACATGGAACAGTACAGCCTGCAGGTCCCCCTTGGGCAATATGTAGCACCTGCTTAGCCCCCTCCTAATCAAGGTAAACCTTGGGCAAGGTGTAGCACCTGCTTAGCACCCCCCCATCACCCCTCCCCAGAATCAGGGTCACGTGAAGCCATGGGAGCAGGTGGCGGACGGTCGTATGAGCAGCCGGTGCAGATCACAAGTCATGGTTATGCGATCACTGACACCAGGCAGACAATCTCTGAAGAGTATTGATAATGGCTGGTCTCACCCGTCCTGTAAGGACACTGCCCAGAGGAAGGCGATGGAAACCATTTCTGCAGAAATATTTGCCAAGAACAATCATGGTCAAAGACACGATCGAACATGTCACGAAAACTTTTATAAATACATACATAATGTAAAAGTATAATCAAATCTGCAGGTGCTGGAATCTGCAGCAATGCACAAACAATCTGCTGGAGGAACTCAGCAGTACATGTGGGGAAACATTGATTTCAGCCGAAGGGGGAAGATTTAAAAGGGATCGGAGGAGAAATTTCTTTACACAGACAATGTCGGACGTATGGAACAAGCTGCCTGAGGAGGTAGTAGAGGCTGGTACAATCACAATGTTTAAAAGACAGTTAAACAAGTACATTGATAGAAAAAGTTTAGAACAAATGGGCCAAATGCAGGCAAATGGGACATGTTTGGATGGGCATTCTGAATAGCAGGGACAAGATGGGCCCAAGGCTGCATCACCCTATACCTGATAATGCCCAGTAAGATACTTACAGAGGAACTGAACCAGACAAGGAAAGGAAACACATCCAATGTGAGCAAAAGAGATTAGTGTGGATAGGCAAAAAGGCCGCATGGATTGGATGGGCCAAAGGGCCTGTTTCTGTAACAGACACCTTTGTGTCTCTGAGCTGAACTGAGGCTGTGGCCTGTACCTACTGGGCGCAGGGATGGGCTGCAGTGATGCCTGGGTTTGAGGCTGCCGACGCCCTTTTGTGAACTTCAGTTCTGAATGTTATTTGCTCACTTTTATTGTTCGCCCAGTTTGTTGTATTTTCTGCACATTGAATGTCTGATGGTCATTTTTAAATGGGTTTCTTAGTTTGTGGCTGCCTGTAAGGAGTTGAATCTCAAAGTTGTATGTACTATATATACTTTGATAATGAATGTACTTTGAACTTGAAATCTCTTTGTATACAGTATTCTTGATATTGCTTTATTGGTTCATTATTGTCACACGTTGAGTGGCGGGGTGGTGATACATCTCTACCAAAGGAGGTGTGAGACGCTCCTTCCCTCCACTAGCCTGTAGGTCACCCTTGGACAAGGTGTAGCACCTGCTTAGACCCCGATTAGGGTCACATGAAGCCATGGGTGCAGGTGGTGGATGGTCGTATGAGCAGCCGGTGCATATCACAAGTGCTGGTTATGTGACCACTGATGCCATGCAGACAATCTCTGAAGCATATTGATACCTGCTGGGGTCACCTACATTGTAAAGACACGGCCCAGAAGAAGGCAACAGCAAACCACTTCTGTAGAAAAGTTTGCCAAGACCTTAACTCCTGGTGGAGTCGTCAAGGAGCTGTCATGACAAGCTTTTTTTTTATGCTCATCGTACGGCGTGTCTTGGGCGTCTGAAACCTGGCGGAGCCCATCCCTCTCCAGGTTTATTTTTACGAGGTCGAGTTGCTAGCTCGACACTCAACCCAGGCACGGATGGAGAGCGTGCGAGGGAGCCGGCTGGATTCGAACTCGTCATACAACACAGCAATTAATGATGAAGATGATTATCACATGTGCCAAGTATATTGCTCATACAGAAAAAATCATTACACAATTCAATGAGGCAGAACAAGATAAAACGATACCAGTGCAGAATCATACACACAAATTGCCAAAGGAGCTCAGCAGGTCAGGTAGTATCATGGAAATGAATGAAAAGTCAACATTTCAGGCTGAGGCCTTTCATTAGGACTGGAAAGGAACGGGAAAGATGCCGGAATAAAAGAGTAGAGGCAGGGAAAAAACAGGCCAGGTGATAGTGAAGCCAGTTGGGAGGAAGTAACCTGATAGGAGGGAAGGGTGGTCTACAGGGGAAAGGGAAGGAGGACTGGACTCATGGAGAGGTGATAGGCAGATGAGAAGAGGTAAGAGGCCAGAGTGAGGAATAGTAGAGAGGGGAGGGGGAGGGATATTTTTTAACCAGAAAGAGAGATCAATATTCATGCCATCAGGTTGGAGGCTACCCAGATGGAACATAAGGTGTCATTCCTCCACCTGAGGGTGGCCTCATCCTGGCAGAAGAAGAGGCCGTGTACCGATAATGCAGAATAAAGTGTAACAGCTACAGAGAAAGTGCATTGAAGGTAAATAACAAAGTGCTAGTTTATAACAAGGGAGATGTAGAGGGGAAGTTTTCCTTCACACAGAGAGTGATGGGTGCCTGGAGCTGTCAGGGGTGGTGGTACAATAACAATATTTAAGAGGAGTTTAGACAGACATACCAAGAGGCAGGGAATGGGGCGATACCAACCATATGCTGGCATATGGGGTAATGTTGGATTGGCACGTGATCGGCCCAAACATGGTGGGTCCGAGGGTTCTTTTCTGTTCTGTGCTCGATGTCCTCTGTCCTTTGGAGCTGAAACTGAAAGCAGATCAGCCGTGACCTCGCACAGGAGCCCCCAGGGACTGAAGGGCAGCCAACGAATGTCCCGAGCAGAGGTCCCTCCTTCATCCTGCAAATTTTAAAAGGGGCACAGGAAGCAAACTTCCATTCAGTTCAAAAGGACCACAGGAAAACATGCCGTAGTGAGGTTTCACAAGCTGTTGGTTCAAGTGAAAAGCCTGAGAAACTCCTCTGAGATTCCTGGACAGTAATAATTTCCCTGATTCTGATTCCACTAACCAACAGAAAGAGTATTCTTAAAGTTAGAATCACTTTCTAAATGCCCATTACACTGCTGGCATCTAGGGCAGTAATGTAGGTCCTCCACCTCTGTCTGTCCCTACCGTCACACACAGATATAGAAGGATTCTTCATTGCGGTCCTGGTTGTTGGCCCTGAGATGAACCTCCGAACCTGGAGGACTGGTGGACCACTCTGAGCCTGACCTCTACCCTTTGACCTGTTTGACATGGGTAACCCTACCTAGAGCCAATGCACAAGGCCATGACTCCAGCCAAGATACCATAGCTCTCTGGTCACTGAGGCATGCCAGATTCCAAACCCTACAACAAGGTTGTGTTCCTCTTGGAGGAAAGTTAAAATCAGGATCAGGTTTTCAGTCTGCGTAAAAATTTCCTGCTCAGAGCAATGGCTGCTCCTCAGAGCTGTAAAAGAAATAGGGTGAAGGTTGACTATATATGCCATGAAATTTGGTGATTTGCGGCAGCAGTACAGTGCAAGACATCAAAATTACTTTAAGTTATGAAGATAAATTGTGCAAAACAATGGGAATGATGAGGTAGTATTCATGAGTTCATGGACTATTCAGAAATTTAATGGCAGATGTGAAGAAGTTGTTCCTAAATTTTTGAGTCTGCATCTTCAGGCTCCTCCCCGAAGGTGGTAACAAGAGAAGGACAAGTTCTCTGTGGGAGTTAATCTATTAAATAGAGACAGGATCCCTCAGGTCGGTAGTTCACGCTTTCTTTGTCATATGGGAAGTCCAGGAGTTTCTCCCGATCCTCAATAAACCAGAAGAAGGAAATGTTGTCAGCAAGAGGAGCTTGAGACCGGTGTTCTGGGAGTATGAGCAACAGCTGAAGTCACCATGGTCTGTCCCTGAGATGGTGGGCCCCAGGGAGAGCAGCTTTCAGGGGACAGGACACAGGTGGTGGAGGAGCAAAAGGCAATGGTATTGCTGTTCTGATTAGTGAAAGCATTACATTTCTAGAGAGAGATGTCCTTGAAAGATCAAGGACAGAATTTAATGGTTTAGAAACTAGAGACATCATTCAAATGGGAGGCTTCAAATATAGACTGAAATTAGAAAGAGACAGAGAGGAGAAAGAGTTTCTTCCCCTTCTTACTTTTCTATTACCCATTCCAGCTCCCTTCTTACCCATTTCCTTCTCCTCACCTGCCCACCACCTCCCTCTGGTGAGTCTTCTCCTTCCCCTTCTCTCATCATCCACTCAGCTCTCCTTTCAGCTTCCTTCTTCATCCTGTTGCCTCTTCCACCTATCACTTCCCAGCTTCTCACTTCATCTACCCTCCTCTACCCATCCATTTTTACCTGGTCTCACCTTTCACCTACAAGCCTGTACTTCCCCCACCCCCTCCCCCTCGACCTACCTTCTTAATTTGGCTTCTTCCACCTTCCTTTCCAGACCTAGTGAATTGTTTTAGTTCAAAACATAGTCTGTTTATTCCTCTCCATAGATGCTGCCTGACCTGCTGAGTTCCTCCAGTAATTTTGTGCATTGCAAAGGAGTTTTGGATGCTTTTTTCAGAAAACATTTCTTGCTCAGGATACTTCCAGCCTGAAAACAAAGACAGACGCCGACAGTGGCTCTGGGAAATGAGTCAGTCAAAGTGAAGCAGCCAGCAGCAGACATCTAGAAACACAGGAAATTCTACAGATGCTGGAAATCCAGGGTAACACACACAAAATGCTGGAGGAACTCAGCAGGTCAGGCAGCATCTGCAGAAATGAAAACAGTTGCCTTTTCCGGCTAAGACTCAAGGTTCTGATGAAGGGTCTCGGCCTGAAATGCCGACTGATTTCATTTCCATAAATGCTGCTTGAACTGGTGAGTTCTTCCAGCATTTTGTATTCAGTAAACAGTGGTGACACAGCATGTGGTGGTTAGCATAATGCTGTTACAGCTCTGTATACCTGGGTTCAATTCCCAATGTGGTCTGTGACGACTTTGTACGATCTCCCATGACTGCATGGGTTTCCCTCAGATGGTCTGGTTTCCTCCCGCATCCCATAGATTTGCGGATTGGAAGGGCCAGAATGAATGCTGGGCTTTTTGAACAAGGGTGAGAAATTTGCAGTGCTCTAGGGCAACACCAGGTTCTGGGGGAGCTCAGCAAGTCAGGCAACATCTGTGGAGGGAATAAATAGTCAACATTTCGGGCTGAAACCCTTCATCGGGACCTGCTTTATCAACTGCTTGTTCCCCTCCGCTGACTCTGCCTGGCCTGCTCAGATTCTCCAGCGTTCTGTGTGCGTCTCTCTGGAGAACTGCGAATCTTTCGCCCTCGTTCAAAGAGCCAGGTGACTGCTGAGCAGCAAGCTTAACTTCAGTAGTGAAAAACATTCAGGCAGAGAGTTAGCAGTCATTTTGGATAAGTGTGGGCTGATTACAAAGCCAACATGGACTTGTTAAACGCAAATTGTCTTAGTAGCTCAATCGAATTTTGTTTTTAATGACGTTAAAAGATAATGAGCAGCATATGGAATGAAAGGGGCTGCACCAGGACTTGTAGAAAATAGAGAGAATGACAAAAAACAGAAAAGTGGTGAAAGACTGTTTCTCAAGCACAGAGTGGAATTCCCCAGTGGTCGGACTTGGGCCATTGTTTTTCACCATAAAGACTCACACTCGGGTGTACAAGGCACAATTTCCAAACCGGCAGATGACACAAAGCTCGAGGTGGAGCGAGCTGAGAAAAGGGCAGCGGCAGGCCAGGCTGACTGGTGGGGTGGCGGAGGGCTGGCAGCCATGCCAAGAAGTGGGCCTCGGAAGAATGGGGCGGTGTAAATGAGGAGGCACAATTGCAGACAGGACACAAGAACAAAGAGAGAGAGATTTGGGGGTGGACGTATGCTGTTAAAAGTGTGAGAGTAGGTTGAGAAGTGGTTTATAAGTGCAGCCAGTGTCTGGGCTTTATAAACCTATGGAATGCATTGAAAGGTGTAATCCTCAATCCATGGAGTCACTTTCAAGGACTCTACAACTTATGTTTTCGATATTATTTATCTATCGATTTATTTGTTTCTCTTTTCTTTGTTTTGCACAGCTTGTTGTCTGCTGCACTCTAGTCGATTTTCCACTTTGCTCATTGCCTCTATTGAGTTTCTTGTATTTACTGTGAATCTCAGGGTTGTATATGGTGACATACATGTACTTCGATAATAAATTTGTTTTGCACTTTGAAAGCTTTTGAACTTTTCATATCCGCAGAAGGGATTAGTTCTGTTGGATATTTGATTACTAATTTAATTAGTTCTGCACAACATTATGGGCCGAAGGGCCTGTTCCTGTGCTGTACTGTCCTACGTATTTTCTACAGTATATCAATTACAGTCCTGTGCAAAATGTTTAGGTACATATATATAGCTAGGGTGCCGAAGACTTTTGCACAGTCCTGTACTTGTCAACGTGGAGCAGAGAGCGAGTTTGGAAATCTGGCAGGAGCAAAGTCAAGAGGACTCACATTTCCAAAGCCCTTCCCAAGGCTGCAGAAAGTTACGCTGTCAAACACATTGGACATTCTCTCTTCTCTATGAGGATCAAGTTGAGCTTCTACCCCGCTGTTATAAGGCTATTGAACAGCTGGACTGTTGACCTCACCAGCTACCTCGTTATGATCTTGCACCTCAGTGTCTACCTGCTCTGCTCCTCTGTAACTTTTTTCTGCATTCTCTTCTTGCTCTCCTCTCCCTTGTACTCTAGTACCATGCAAATGTCTTAGCACGAAGATATTTACACAGTACTATATTTGTCAATGGAGAGTAGAGAGCGAGTTTGTGAATCTAGCAGGAGCAAAGGATGTTGGGAATGGCGAGGGTGGAGTGCTATGGGAGGGCTGTGGGACAGGTGGCATAGAAGGTGCACCAGGTGTGGGTTGTGGCACGGGTGCAGACACACCCAGCCCTTAGACAGCAGGTAAGGTCATTTGATATCAAACAATCAGTTTATTGATCATTAAAGAATGCCACTCTGGTGTTTCCTGCTCCCTCCCCTCTCCCTTCCCCTTTTCCCAACCATGATTCCCCTCTCCCTGTCCCCTTCCCACTCTCAGTCCAGCATAGAGACCCGTATCAGAATCAGATTTATCATCACTCACACATACGTCATGAAATGTTTTTTTGTGTGTGTGGCAGCAGTACAGTGAAATTCACAGAATTGCTACAGGACTGCGCTAAAGTCTTAGGCACCCTAGCTATATATATGTGCCTTAGATTTTTGCACCATACTATACTATTTGGTTGTCAGAGCCGGTGGGGGGGGGGGGTGGTAGTGGGGGTAAGCTTCCACCACTTATAAAGTGCTCTAAATGGCCTGCGTCTCTAACAGCCTCTGACAACCAAGTCCAAAACTTGGCCTTCACATTTGGCTTAGCTACTAGGCCCAGCGGAACTGCTTCTACTGACAAGAGAAGGGCAAAGGTGGACCACTGGCACCTCAAAACCAGTTGCTTTGGGCTGGTGGGAAAAGCTTCGGGAGTAAACCCTGAGGAAGAAATCTGGAGCCGGGGTCTCTAAGGCAAGTTTGATGTTGTTTACAACTTCACCCTGGCAACCTCTGTGACGACCCTGGTGCCGAGCTGTATCGGCGCTTGCCCTTCCCTTGGACCCCATGAGTGACATAGAGAGGGGGATCCCTCTGCATGGGCAACAGCTGGTTCTTCAAATCTTCCCGCCCCGGCTTGCACCCTGGAGAGGACACGGTCCACCAGAGTCACAAACCCATGGTCCCCTGGGATCGACGGCTGCCTACGATTATTTACAATTTAGATACAGTAGATAGATAGATACTTTACTGATCCCAAAGGAAATTACAGTGTCACAGTATCATTACAAGTGCACAGATATACAAATATTAGAAGAGAAGCAAAAAAGAATAAAAAATAAGTTACCTCAAACTGTCCTAACAGGAGGGGACCATCATTTCCCTGGCTGTAGGTTGACTCATTATACAGCCTAATGGCTAAGGATAAGAATGACCTCATATAGGGCTCTTTGGAGTAGCACAATTGTCTCAGTCCATTACTGAAAGTGCTCCTCTGTTCAGCCACGGTGACATGCAGAGGGTGAGAAACATTGTCCAGAATTGCCAGGATCACCCCTGTTGATGCCATTGCCCCAGCACATAGATCATACTAACAACAGACTGATAGAACATGTGACCGAGAGGCCTGCATACTTCAAAGGGCCTCAGTCTCCTCAGCAAGTAGAGGTGACTTTGGCCTTTCTTGTACACAGCCTCTATGTTGGAGCTCCACTCAAGTCTGTTATCCAGGTGCACACCCAGGTCCCTTGTAGGTCCTCACCACATCCACGTCCTCACCATCAGTAGTAACAGGGAGCAGTGCAGGCTCAGTCTTCCTAAAGTCCACACCATCTCCTTTGTCTTACTGATGTTCATTGTATGCATATTACAAAACTAAACATTCAAAGTGCCATGTAGTTTTCAAGTCATGTAATAATCTCCTGCTCAGAACAATGGTTGGTCCATGCAGATGGAAAAGAGATTAAAGGGAACTTTGGCCATGGCTGATTATTATCCATCTCAACCCCATTCTCCTGCCTTCTCCCGATCACTTTTGGTGCCCTGTGGGATGGTTGGTGGAACACTTTACAGCACCAGTGATTGCAAGATCAGGGTTCAATTCCCACCACTGTCTCCAAGGAGTTTGTACGTTCTCCCCATGACTGCATGCGTTTCCTCCGGGTGTTCCGGTTTCCTCCCACAGTCCAAAGACTTACAGGTTAGGGTCAGTAAGTTACGGGCACGCTATTTGGTGCCGGAAGCATGGCGACAGTTGCGAGCTGACCCCCAGCACACTGCCAACAACACAAACAATACATTTCACGGTGTGTTTTAATGCTTCCATGTACATGTGACAAATAACGCTTATCTCTCTTTGTCGTTACATCCTTTCTACATCTGCTACTGGGTCTAAAATCAAAGATGTAATCACAAGGTCCATTGGGTTCAGAATTCACAGATTTAGAAGAAACAGAGAAGTTTTAATTGAAATTGTACTAAGGACTGACAGGGTTCTACAAACTGGAAGTGGGGAGGGTATTTACCTTAAACACGAGAAAGTCTGAAGATGCTGGAAATCCAATGCAACACTCACAATGCCGGAGGAATTCAGCCGGTCAGGCAGCAACTATGGAAGTGAGTAAATAGTCAACACTTCAGGCCAAGATTCTTCTTCAGAACTGAGCAGGAAGATGCCAGAATAAAAAGGTTGGGGGAGGGGCAGGTCATACAGTCAAGGGCTGGAGAAGAGGGAATCTGATAGGAGAGGGCCATGGACCATAGGAGAAAGGGAAGGAGGAGGGGACCCGGGGGAAGTAATATGCAAGTGTGAAGAGGTAAAAGGTCAGAGTGGGGAATACGGGTGGGGGAGGGGGGAAAATGGAATTTGTTTACCGAAAGGTGAAGTTGATATTCATGCCATCGAGTTGGAGGCTACCCAGATATTTGCTTTGTTTGGATTGTCACAGTGAGAGACAGAAGCAGACCTTTTGGCCCTTTGATTATATGCTGACCATCAACCACTCTGTCACACTAATGCTATGTTAATCCCACTTTTTAATTCTCCCCTGCATTCCATCACCCCCCCCCCCCACCAAATTCTACCCTTTACCCACACACTAGGGACAATTTACATTGGCCAATCAGCCTACCATCTTTGGGATACATGAGGAAACCACAGCACCCAGAGCAAAACTCAGCGAGTTGAAGAGTCAGAGAACACTACTGCACAGAAAGAGTGCCTTCAGCCGAGAAGTGTGCAAACTTCACACAGCGCCTGAGGTCAGGGTCAAACCCAGCTCTCTAGATCCAGGAGGTAGTGGCTCTCCCAGATCACCCGTGTACCCGCTTTGCACAACACTATTA